>NC_084563.2:21864598-21899598 GCF_033978685.3 Nerophis lumbriciformis | reverse complement strand
AATGTTTGCTCTATGCAACATTTACGTTTCCCCTGGTTTTCTCCTCATAGTAAGTTTGTGCACGCTAGCATTCCTTGTTTATCACCCTTGGTGACATTTTGGTTTTTGTTTAGCTCCACGCTTGCTAGCGTCCTCAGTTTTCGTATTTTTGTCCTGCCTTTTATTTATTAAAATACTTAAATCTTACCTGTACGCCGCTCCTCATTGTCTTCTGCCTTGGAAGGAACACGACAACCACAACCATGCGTCCAAGACGTAACAGATTGACCCAGCCAGACGAAGTGTTCCTGTCCAACACGGACAAACAAGAGATCCTCCTGGAGCTCCAAGCGGACACCCAGCCGTGGCAACACGAGGACGAAGCCGAGCTGTCCGAAGAAGACCTTCCGGCCGACGCCATGGTAGCATGGGAGCAGCTAATGGCTAAGTTCACGGAAGCAGAGACCCGTTTCCTCCCCCACTCTCAAGCCACCCGGACGTCGTCCACCCCACCCGGTACGCGAAGGCTCGGGCAGCGGGGCAGCTCAGAGCAGGCGCAGAAGGGGTACCAGTCGGACACTTTGCCCTCAACAATGTCTGCCAGGCTCTTCCCGTGCGGCTTCTCCTCCCCTCAGTCACCACCTGCTGGCAACTGTCCAGAAAGGCGCCAGCGGCGCACACGCACAAGGCCAGATTCCAGGTTCCTAGAGCCCACCCGCCCGAGCCCTCTGCTCCCGCCGAACAAGCGCTCCCCCCATCAGCTCCATCTAGCATCTGGAATCTGCTTCCTGAGGGGGGGGCCAGTGCTGGTAGCGTGTCAGCGGGACAAGCAGACCTCATTCCACTGAGGATGCTGCCTGCCTCTCCTCCAGCGGGGGCGCTGTCTGCTTCGGTCCTACTTCCTGCCCCAGTGCCACAAAGCAAGTTGGACCCGCCAGAGAAGTACAGTCCGGCTTGGGTGGATGAGTGGTACAGCAAGGTACTCATTGAACTGCAATTGGAGGAACAATCCCAATCAGCAGAGAACACTCCGCCCACTCCTCTGGCTCCTCCCACGCCGACAGCCCGGACGCCTGCCACTCTGACGCCACCATCAACCCTGGTGGTCCTGCAAACGTCATCCTCTCCACCTCCTGCTCCAGCACTGCAAAGCACACAAGACCCCGCAGAGACCAACCCAGTAAAAAGGGCATTGCACCAACAGGCCAAACAACTTGAACAACAAGAGGAACAGTTTGGCGTTCTGGGGGCTTGCGTCAACGCCATGGCGGAACACCAAGACGCCCGCCTTGGTGCTTTGGAGAGACAGATGGGAAGCATACTCTCCGCACTGCAGGTGATGATTCTCCCTACGGCCAACCCAGCAGCCCAGCGGAGACATCCACCACTCGCAGATACTCCGTTGCCTGCTCCGCCTCTGGCTCCGCCCACGCCGACAGACGAGCCGCCTGCTCCGCCTCTGGCTCCGCCCACGCCGACAGACGAGCTGCCTGCTCCGCCTCTGGCTCCGCCCACGCCGACAGACGAGCCGCCTGCTCCGCCTCTGGCTCCGCCCACGCCGACAGACGAGCCGCCTGCTCCGCCTCTGGCTCCGCCCACGCCGACGGCGCCTCCTGCTTCCACGGCGACGGCGCCTCCTGCTTCCACGGCGACGGCGCCTCCTGCTTCCACGGCGACGGCGCCTCCTGCTTCCACGGCGACGGCGCCTCCTGTTTCGACGGCGCCTCCTGTTTCCACGGCGACGACGCTTCCTGTTTCCACGGCGACGACACTTCCTGTTTCCACGGCGACGACGCCTCCCGCGCCTGCCTCGCCTACGACGTACCCACCTCGTGTCCGGCGGGCCGCAGCACGGCGCCGCCCACCTCCTCGTGTCCGGCGGGCCGCACCTCGGCGCCGCCCACCTCCTCGTGTCCGGCGGGCCGCACCTCGGCGCCGCCCACCTCCTCTTGTCCGGCGGGCCGCACCACGGCGCCGCCCACCTCCTCGTGTCCGGCGGGCCGCACCTCGGCGCCGCCCACCTCCTCTTGTCCGGCGGGCCGCACCACGGCGCCGCCCACCTTGTCGTTTCTGGACTTTTCATGGACGCTTTTGGCGCCAACAGCAGCGACGCCCTAGACTTTGGTACAGGACTCAAAGACTGCTGAAGTTCTGGCGCCAGTCTCGTCCGCCTCCTCAACGGCCACAGACATGGCCGTTCCGAGGTCGCCCGCCTCGACGATTGCGGCGACAATCCACCCGCCGCCGCCACCTGACTTGTCCCCGGTGGCTTCGGGGACACGTGGCCTGGCGGCCCACCACCAAGTCCTCCCTCCACCCTCCCGTGACTTTTGACTTTCTGGTTTTTTTTTGTTGGGGAGGGGTTTCTAGTTTGGGACGTCTGGGATCCGTCCCTTAAGGGGGGGGGTTATGTCATGATCCGTTACCCGGATCATGGCATGAATTATGTTGATTATGTTTCTGGTTTTAGTCGGTTTCCTGGGTGCACCCTCTTTCCCTGTTTACTGCTGGTTTCCGTGGGCACTGATTCTCCTCACCTGTCTTAGTTTTGGCAATTAGTGTTTCCACCAGGTGTTTTGGCTAATCACTCCCCTTTATAGTTTCCTGTCACCCAGCAGTAAGTGCTGGGTCAATGTTTGCTCTATGCAACATTTACGTTTCCCCTGGTTTTCTCCTCATAGTAAGTTTGTGCACGCTAGCATTCCTTGTTTATCACCCTTGGTGACATTTTGGTTTTTGTTTAGCTCCACGTTTGCTAGCGTCCTCAGTTTTCGTATTTTTGTCCTGCCTTTTATTTATTAAAATACTTAAATCTTACCTGTACGCCGCTCCTCATTGTCTTCTGCCTTGGAAGGAACACGACAACCACAACCATGCGTCCAAGACGTAACATACATTTCCCCAAAAAATGTGACTTATACTCCAGTGCGACTTATATATGTTTTTTTTCCTTCTTTATTATGCATTTTCGGCCGGTGCGACTTATACTCCGAAAAATACGGTACACACTTTCATGATGACATGTAATATTTACAGCATCGGTCCGTGTACCTTCTGTTCATTCTATTTACAATTCTTTAAATGCAAAAAAACACATTTCGTGCCATTTTTCCTATTTTCATTTCTGAAACAAAAGTTGGACAACTTTTTAATGACACTTTTTTTTAAACGACCATAGGACTCATGCTGAACAAAGGAGTTACCGTAATGCTAAAAACATGCTAAACGCTAAAATACGGCTTCCGGTTCAATTTGTCATCACACAGATAACCACGCATTTTTGCATTTTGGATGAACATTTTTTAAAATGTTTGCATTTATCTGGAAACATTTAAAAATCCTTGTAAGGAAAACGGTACAAAATCCAATTTTATGGCAATATTTTAATGAAAATCAATCCTTTTTTGTTTGTTTTAAAATCTGCCATATATAATAAAAATCGAAGAACGGGCTTACCGTATTTTTCAGAGTATAAGTCGCTCCGGAGTATAAGTCGCACCAGCCAAAAATGCATAATAAAGAAGGAAAAAAACATATAAGTCGCATTTTTGGGGGAAATGTATTTGATAAAAGCCAACACCAAGAATAGACATTTGAAAGGCAATTTAAAATAAATAAAGAATAGTGAACAACAGGCTGAATAAGTGTACGTTATATGAGGCATAAATAACCAACTGAGAACGTGCCTGGTATGTTAACGTAACATATTATGGTAAGAGTCATTCAAATAACTATAACATATAGAACATGCTATACGTTTACCAAACAATCTGTCACTCCTAATCGCTAAATCCCATGAAATCTTATACGTCTAGTCTCTTACGTGAATGAGATAAATAATATTATTTGATATTTTACGCTAATGTGTTATTAATTCCACACATAAGTCGCTCCTGAGTATAAAAAACTGCGACTTATAGTCCGAAAAATACGGTAATTTTATTTTTTGATTTGCATTTCAGAATTGGAAATAGAATGAATGAGTCTTTTATTTTTGTTTGTAAAGGATTTTCGAATGAATCACAATCCTTATTTATAACGATTCTTAATTGATTAAAAAAAATAAATAAAAAAAAGAAGTAAAGAAAAAAAATATATATATATATATATATATATATATATATATATATATATAGTCAAGGTTTCTGTAGTTTCTGCGCTCAATATTGGGGTAGAGTGGAATATATGTTAGGTCGGGGAAAAACACAGATGCTATTTCATCCCTACAAGCCTGTTTCGCAGGTTTCTCTGCGAAACAGGCTTGTAGGGATGAAATAGCATCTGTGTTTTTTCATTACAGTAATTTAGTTTTACTGAGTTTCACAAATAGTCTGTTTTTGTCAAACCATTTTTTGAATTTGTTATTTTCTTCTGTTATTATTTGTATTAAAAAAATAAATAAATAAAAAAAAAAGTTAGATTTTCGAATTAATCGCGATTCGTATTTGTATACATTGTTAATCGGTTAACACACAGACGATAATACAAAGAATCCATCCATCCATCCATTTTTCAAGCGGTAGAAAATGGATGGATGGATGGATTATTTGTATTATCTTCTGTGTGTTAACTGATTAAGAAGGTATACAAATACGAATCGCGATTAATTCGAAAATTCAAACTTTTTTTGGACACCCCTGGTATCTACAGTACCTGGTCCCCTGATCGGGCTTGAATAGCAAAAAGGTTGAGGCATACGTACATCTTCCTCAAGTTCGGCAGCTTCTTGAACGTCCCAGCCGCCTCCAGTACGCCGATCTCGTTGTCGTTGAGTCGCCTGCACGGTGACAAGAGGGATTAGACATTCCATTCAAACCTCAAAGTCAAAACACGCATAAAACCCAAAGAGTCGCGGGGATGGGTGTCTGCGTCATGAAGGTGAGGAGGCCTTTGGTGACTCTTTAAAACGCGAAGACGAGACGAGCGGGGTTCCTAATTTGAAGAAGTCCGGGGAAAATGGGTCATCAATACTCAGAGTACAATGCCCAAAGCCCTGGTAAAACACCGGACATCTGGTATACTGAAGTAAATGTTGTACTTTCATGTCACACTTCCAGACAAACCTTCGGAAAAAGGACCTTTTGAGTACCGGTAGGTAAAGGTCTGAAAATAAACTGACTATTCAATGACGCTCCAAAATTAATATGTGCCTGTAGAACCTGCTAATGGGTTCTAAACATACGAACCATCCACCAGACGAGAGGTTCTAAAATTACCGTATTTTCCGGACCATAGGATGCACCGGATTATAAGGCCCACTGCCGATGAATGGTCTATTTTTGATCTTTTTTCATATATAAGGTGCACCAGACTATAAGGCGCATTAAAAGAGTCGTATTAATATAATTTTTTTCTGAATGTAAAAGACTCCCTTGTGGTCTACATAACATGTAATGGTGGTTATTTGGTCAAAATGTTGCATAGATGATGTTTTACAGTCGCTTCCGGATGCACCGTTTTGTGGGCGGGTCTTATTTACGTGGCTCACAGCGTCTTCTCCCCGTCATCTTTGTTGTAGCGGTGTAGCGTGCAAGGACGGGGTGGAAGAAGTGTCAAAAGATGGAGATAACTGTTTTAATGACATTTAGACTTTACTTCAATCAATAACGGAGCAGCATCTCCTCATCCGGAAACAACAACACCCGTGAAAAATCGTCCGACCGGAACGCTTTAATAACTAAAGTTCCTTGGGTGAATAATGTAAACTCACTACACCGGTATGTTTTAGCGCTTTCATGGCGAGTTTACTGACATATATAAGTAAGAACTTTACACTACTTTATATTAGAAACGGCAACAGCGTAGGATGAATGTCCCATAACAAGAAGATAGAGAACAAGAAGAAGCTTATCAACTACGGTGTCGGCACAGACTACAAAGGCGGAGGCGCGCAATTTTTCAGGATTCATGCAGATCCCAAATACAGATCAGCAGGTACCAGAAGGTAAGAAAAGTTGCTTTTGCATAATATTGCGAAACAAAGCGCCAGATAATGTCTTACCTGATACACACACCATAATAATACTCCTATGTTGAAGCACATCAAGTGGTGTGGCTTCATAGCTTACCAAAGTCGTACTAAAACATTTTGACAGATTTTTGAGTGCCGTGTGTAATGTTCTATATTTTCAATGGAAAATTTAAAATGTTGGTGTTGTTTACTTGAGACATATTGCCATCTTAGTGCAGTCTACAAGTATCTCTTATGTTTGACTGCCATCTACTGGTTACACTTATTACACGATGTACCAAATAAAATAGCTTCATGGTGGGTAAGCTCAACCAAACTTATTCCTTACTGTACTGCGCACTGTCGAGTTTTGAGAAAAAAATGAGGTATTTAAGTGCACCTTATAGTTTGGAAAAAATGGTACCATAAATTAAGGTTATGCACATTACAAAAAAGAGCACTGAGAATATTATCGGGAACACACAAATACACTCCTCATAAAGTCGCAAATAACAAATTGTGTGGATCTGGTGAAATTCACAACTGCACGAGTAATTTATGAAGCAAAGAATAATCTACTGCCACCAAACATCCCCAAAAATGTTCAAAGAGAAATACAAAACCCAAAACCAGTGAAGTTGGCACGTTGTGTAATTCGTAAATAAAAACAGAATACAATGATTTGCAAAATCTTTTCAACTTATATTCCATTGAATAGACTGCAAAGACAAGATATTTCATGTTTACACTGAGAAACTTGTTTTTTTTGGCAAACAATCATTAACTTAGAATTTAATGGCAGCAACACAAAGTTGTCACAGGGGCATTTTTACCACTGTGTTATATGGCCTTTCCTTTTAACAACACTCAGTAAACGTTTGGGAACTGAAGAGACCAATTTTTGAAGCTTTTCAGGTGGAATTCTTTCCCATTCTTGCTTGATGTACAGCTTAAGTTGTTCAACAGTCCGGGGGTCTCTGTTGTGGTATTTTAGGCTTCATAATGCGCCACACATTTTCAATGGGAGACAGGTCTGGACTACAGGCAGGCCAGTCTAGTACCCACACTCTTTTACTATGAAGCCACGCTGTTGTAACACGTGACTTGGCATTGTCTTTCGGAAATAAGCAGGGGCGTCCATGGTAACGTTGCTTGGATGGCAACTAGTATGTACCTTCCAGCATTAATGGTGCCTTCACAGATGTGTAAGTTACCCATGCCGTGGGCACAAATACACCCCCATACCATCACAGAGGCTGGCTTTTCAACTTTGCGCCTATAACAATCCGGATGGTTCTTTTCCTCTTTGTTACGGAGGACACGACGTCCACAGTTTGCAAAAACAATTTGAAATGTGGACTCGTCAGACCACAGAACACGTTTCCACTTTGCATCAGTCCACGTTAGATGAGCTCGGGCCTAGCGAAGCCAGCTGCGTTTGTGGGTGTTTTTGATAAATGGCTTTGGCTTTGCATAGGAGAGTTTTAACTTGAACTTACAGATGTAGCGACCTACTGTAGATACTGACAGTGGTTTTCTGAAGTGTTCCTGAGCCCATGCGGTGATATCCTTTACACACTGATATCACTTTTTGATGCAGTACCGCCTGAAGGACCGAAGGTTTATAATATCATCGCTTACGTGCAGTGATTTCTCCAGATTCTCTGAACCTTTTGATAATATTGCAAACCGTAGATGGTGAAATCCCTATATACCTTGCCATATCTCGTTGAGAAATGTTGTTCTTAAACTGTTGGACAATTTGCTCACGCATTTGTTGACAAAGTGGTGACCCTCGCCCCATCCTTGTTTGTGAACGACTGAGCATTTCATGGAAGCTGCTTGTATACCCAATCATGGCACCCACCTGTTCCCAATTAGCCTGTTCACCTGTGGGATGTTCCAAATAAGTGTTTGATGAGCATTCCTAAACTTGATCAGTCTTTTTTTCCACGTGTGCCAGCTATTTTGAAACATGTTGCAGGCATCAAATTCCAAAATGAGCTAATATTTGCAACAAAATAAATGTTTCCAGTTCGAACGTTACGTATCTTGCTTTGCTCGGCCCGAGCTCATCTAAGATGGACTGATGCAAAGTGGAAACGTGTTCCGTGGTCTGACGAGTCCACATTTCAAATTGTTTTTGGAAACTGTGGGCGTCGTGTCCTCCGGACCAAAGAGGAAAAGAACCATCCGGATTGTTATAGGCACATAGTTGAAAAGCCAGCATATGTGATGGTATGGGGGTGTATTTGTGCCCACGGCATGGGTAACTTACACATCTGTAAAGGCACCATTAATGCTGAAAGGTACATACAGGTTTTGGAGCAACATATGTTGCCATCCAAGCAACGTTACCATGGACGCCCCTGCTTATTTCAGCAAGACAAAGCCAAGCCACGTGTTACAACAGCGTGGCTTCATAGTAAAAGAGTGCGGGTACTAGACTGGCCTGCATGTAGTCCAGACCTGTCTACCATTGAAAATGTGTGGCACAATATGAAGCCTAAAATAGCAGAAGGGAGACTGTTGAACAACTTCAGCTGTACATCAAGCAAGAATGGGAAATAATTCCACTTCAAAAATGTGTCTACTCAGTTTCCAAACGTTTACTTAATGTTGTTAAAAGGAAAGGCCATGTAACACAGAGGTAAAAATGCCCCTGTGACAACTTTTTCCCAATGTGTTGCTGCCATTAAATTCTAAGTTAATGATTATTTGCAAAACAAAATTCAGTTTCTCAGTTGGAACATTAAATATCTTGTCTTTGCAGTCTAGTCAATTGAATATAACTTGAAAAGGATTTGCAAATCATTGTATTCTGTTTTTATTCACCATTTATACAACGTGCCGACTTTACTGGTGTTGTTTTTTGTACATCAAACTACTAAATCAAAGCTATATTTTGAACAACACCCAACACTATTGCGGCACTTCTTCGAAATAGATGTCAATTCCAAGGAACTGAACAACAGCCTTATGTTTTCATTTTTTTTATTTTTCTTCCTTCCGTACGTGTGTATTATAACTACGGTCTTTATTTATGATTTTTGTCATCCTATTTCTTTAGTTTTCGTGAAATTATTCATAACAGCATCCAAGAAGTGTTAAATTGTGTGCGACAACGAGACAAACAAATTGTTGACGGACTGAATATATTTCTGAACCAACAGGGGGGGCAACTTTTTATATTTTTCCCCTTGATTCCCTGCATATTTTCTATAGATTTGATATGAATATTTGATCAGACTGTGCTTTGTGACAACCAGTTGTTCTCTGTCCACATTTAAGGATTTGACTACTCAACACACACACGCCTCATTCTTTATGTTTAATGGCCGCTGTGAATACTAAGCCGGTTCTTTCTTATTATAATAATCCCCTATCAGCCGACCGGGCCTGAACACGGCGCCACTCTTCAAGCCTTCCCTCAATGTAATCAGGGTATCCTGGTTGCATATTACTCTCCGCTATGTGGCACCTCATTTCCATTTGTCACAGCTAAAAAGGATATAAGGGACTGCTCAGTATGCCAGTGTGAGCCCCCGCCACAGATCATGATGGCTCCCTTAGGTCTTGCAACGAGATGGAAAACACCTTTGAGAGCCTTTTTTTTTTTTTTTTTTTTTTTTAGCTTGGAACTAAAAAAAAACAAAAAAGAAAAGTGACGACAGGGACACAATTGGGTGGGTTGGTTTTGATGGATTCCTACAGGTTTTGAGTCTGAGTGCCGAGCATATCAAGCAGCTTCGAAGGCGTTCAGGGATATTTTTCTTTACTTTTACATGCAAATGTACCCTTCTACCATTTTGACAACAGCGTTTTAGACTCAAGAGGATGGGATACCATTTTAAGCAGTCTTAAAAAGCCTTTAAGTGTTCAGTCTGGGCATACATGATTGCTATGGGCAATAACACGTTCTTACCACAAACAAAAATCAGTATCGTCAATACCAATACTTTGTATATGTATTTATTTTCAGTGGAGCACATGTGAGAAATACTTTGGAAATCTGTACCTCTTTCAGAGATCACATTTACCGTATTTTTCGGAGTATAAGTCGCTCCAAAGTATAAGTCGCACCGGCCGAAAATGCATAATAAAGAAGGAAAAAAAACATATATAAGTCGCATTTTTTGGGGAAATGTATTTGATAAAAGCCAACACCAAGAATAGACATTTGAAAGGCAATTTAAAATAAATAAAGAATAGTGAACAACAGGCTGAATAAGTGTACGTTATATGAGGCATAAATAACCAACTGAGAACGTGCCTGGTATGTTAACGTAACATATTATGGTAAGAGTCATTCAATATTGGTGGTGGCGGGGGGTGTATTTTGTAGCGTCCCGGAAGAGTTAGTGCTGCAAATGATTCTGGGTATTTGTTCTGCTGTGTTTATGTTGTGTTACAGTGCGGATGTTCTCCCGAAATGTGTTTGTCATTCTTGTTTGGTGTGGATTCACAGTGTGGCCTATATTTCTAACAGTGTTAAAGTTGTTTATACGGCCACCCTCAGTGTAACCTGTACTGTTGTTGATGAAGTATGCGTTGCATTCACGTGTGTGTGCGTACAGAAGCCGCACATATCTTGTGACTGGGTTGGCACGTTGTTAGAATGGATGAAAAGCAGACGTGACGTCAGCTCGTAGAGGACGTTAAAGATAGTGCTTTTAAAGCACGCCCCCAAGACTGTGAACTACGAGATATAATGACTGATGAACACCTTCGTTCGATAATGAAGGTTGCCTCAGCTCAAAGCCTGAGCCCCGACATTAATGAACTGGCATCCAAGAAAAGATGGCAGGTATCTGGCTTGGGCACATCAGATTAGATCAGTGTGTTGCAAACTGAGCAGTTTAAAGTCCTGAATGGTTGGTTTATTCATTGTTATTTTATTTTCAAATTTATTAGCCTGTGGAAAAAGTTAATGTTGATATTTACCTCAGAAGGCTGCAAATAGAAAAGAGGCATTCAATTTTTATTTAAATTGTATTTGATATGCCATTGATATTTTTTTATTATTACTATTATTATTTGAAACTGGATTTTGCATGTCACTATAACATTATATAAGCCTTGCTTGTTCAATATTCAATGCAAAACTTGTTTGGGTCCCTATTAAAAGGTTCATTTGCGTGGCGCAGTGGAAGAGTGGCTGTGCGCGACCCGAGGGTCCCTGGTTCAATCCCCACCTAGTACCAACCTCGTCATGTCCGTTGTGTCCTGAGCAAGACACTTCACCCTTGCTCCTGATGGGTGCTGGTTAGCGCCTTGCATGGCAGCTCCCTCCATCAGTGTGTGAAAGTGTGTGTGAATGGGTAAATGTGGAAGTAGTGTCAAAGCGCTTTGAGTACCTTGAAGGTAGAAAAGCGCTATACAAGTACAACCCATTTATCATTTATTTATCATTTATAACCTCGGCCCGCGATTTTGTTCAGTTTTACATTTTGGCCCACTCTGTATTTGAGTTTGACACCCCTGCTTTAAAGCATTCACATGTTGCACAATGAGATGTAAACATGGGATAAAGTGTAGAATCCTGGAACTTTCTGTCTGTACTCGGGTTGTACGGTATACCGGTATTAGTATAGTACCGCGATACTAATAAATTATATACAGTATTTTACCGCCTTTGAAAAATACCGGTCCGCCACCCCCGCCCGCGCGCCCCTCGTCGTCACGTCGTGTCATTGCTGGTTTACGAGCAGAGGAGCATGTTCGGCAGCACAAAATCACAGAGTACTTAAAAGCAGACACAGTGTGTAGACAGAAAAGGGAGAATGGACCCATTTTGCCTTAAAAACTAACGATAAAGGTGAAGTTATAACACTGAAACGCCCTCAGGAAGAGGTGCTTTAAGACATGACTAGCTAGCTAGCAGCTAACGTCCATTCACTCTCTGCAGTGTTGTAGCTACTTCTAAATCACTAATCCTTGTCTCCATGGCGACAAATAAAGTAAGTTTCGTACAAGTATCATCCCTGCAGGACGAGGAATAGCTAAACATGCTTCACTACACACCGTAGCTCACCGGCGTCACAATGTAAACAAACACCATTGGTGGATCTACACCTGACATCCACTGTAATGATACCAAGTACAGGAGCGAACATCTTCTTTCGTGTTTTTTTAAATGTATATTATGTTTATAAACTCAGGAAATATGTCCCTGGACACATGAGGACTTGGAATATGACCAATGTATGATCCTGTAACTACTTGGTATCGGATTGATACCATCATCCAAAACTAATGTAAAGTATCAAACAACAGAAGAATAAGTGATTATTACATTTTAACAGAAGTGTAGATAGAACATGTTAAAAGAGAAAGTAAGCAGATTTTAACAGTAAATGAACAAGTAGATTAATCATTCATTTTCTACCACAGGGACGGCGTGGTGCAGTGGAAGAATGGCCGTGCGCGACCCAAGGGTCCCTGGTTCAATCCCCACCTAGTACCAACCTCGTCATGTCCGTTGTGTCCTGAGCAAGACACTTCACCCTTGCTCCTGATGGGTGCTGGTTAGCGCCTTGCATGGCAGCTCCCTCCATCAGTGTGTGAATGTGTGTGTGAATGGGTAAATGTGGAAGTAGTGTCAAAGCAAAGTAAAGCCGCTGCTCCTCCACATCGAGAGGAGCCAGATGAGGTGGTTCGGGCATCTGGTCAGGATGCCAACCGAACGCCTCCCTAGGGAGGTGTTTAGGGCACGTCCCACCGGTAGGAGGCCGCGGGGAAGACCCAGGACACGTTGGGAAGACTATGTCTCCCGGCTGGCCTGGGAACGCCTCGGGGTCCCACAGGAAGAGCTGGACGAAGTGGCTGGGGAGAGGGAAGTCTGGGCTTCCCTGCTTAAGCTGCTGCCCCCGCGACCCGACCTCGGATAAGCGGAAGAAGATGGATGGATGGATGGTGTCAAAGCGCTTTGAGTACCTTGAAGGTAGAAAAGCGCTATACAAGTACAACCCATTTATTTATTTAACTTGTCCTTAATAATGTTGACAAAATAATAGAATGACACAATATGTTACTGCATATGTCAGCAGACTAAATTAGGAGCCTTTGTTTGTTTACTTGCAAATAAAAGACAAGTTGTCTTGTATGTTCACTATTTTATTTAAGGACAAACTTGCAATAAGAAACATATGTTTAATATACCCTAAGATTTTTTGTTAGAATAAAGCCAATAACTAAAAAAATTGTGGTCCCCTTTATTTAGAAAAGTACCAAAAAGTACTTAAAAGTATCAAAATAATTTTGGTACCGGTACCAAAATATTGGTATCGGGACATCACTAGTCTGTACAATATATCTTTTTTTTGTGACAGTAGAATAAGCACACATCTGATTGGAATTTTCACTTTATTTGGTGTTGGAGTTGTCCGACTTTTTGTGGGGCCATAAACACATCAGTGGCTAAGTGTTGATACGACAGATGACAGAGAGTTGGTTTTGGCCTGGTTTGTACAGCAGACATAGACCATTTGCTGGATAGACGTTTTTTACTCATGTTTTTTAGTGTGGTTACGGCCGGATATAAACAGTTTTATTCAATAAAGTGATCAGTGGATTTCATGTCCTCCATAAAACGTCTCGACAGACGTTACACTAATCGTACAGTGTTTAAAAAAACATTGTTATCTGTTGTGGCCGCTTGTTGTCACCTGTCAATCACAGTTGCTTTGCAAAATCATAAGGAATACATTCTTATATTTTTTATGTTTAGAGTTCAGATCCGATTTAGATTTGGGTTGCTGTGCACGGGACGCACCTTTAGAGGGAACGTTGGTAGCAATATTATAGTCCGGGTGGAAATTGTGAGAAATTCCTGAGGAGAGTAGCCCTGGGAGATTTTCGGGAGGGGCACTAAAATTCTGGGAAAAATCTGGAGGGTTGGCAAGTATCTATGTGACAGATTTTGGAAATGAGGAGTACACTGCAGCCCAAACAAAGCACAGCTGAGAAATATGTATTTTTTGCGGCCAACAGTGTTAAGAAACACTATTCTAAATGACTGCCTCTGTGGCCGCAAATAAACTGTTTCTTAAAAGTACCATTATCACTGGAGGACGAGGAATATCTAAACATGCTACATTATACACCGTGGGAGGACACAAATAAAAGCTAACCGCTAAGCTAGAGCTTTTAAATGTAAACAGGCAAGGGCAGATCGACAAAAATATTGACGTCATCACATTTCTGTTTTTGTTATTGTTTACACAACTTAGGAAATAAGAGCCGGTTGTAGTTTTTACTTTTCTTTAGCTATTTTTTACTATTGACTTTATTATAAATGTTGTATATACAAAACCCAAAACTAGTGATGTTGGCACGTTGTGTAAATGGTAAATAAAAACAGAATAAATTATTTGCAAATCCTTTTCAACTTATATTCAATTGAATAGACTGCAAAGACAACATATTTAATGTTCCAACTGAGAAACTTTTTTTTTTTTTTTTTGCAAATAATCATTAACTTAGAATTTAATGGCAGCAACACATTGCATTTTTACCACTGTTTTACATTGCTGGCGACGTTTCTGGGTGTTGTTGATAAATGGCTTTGCATAGTAGAGTTTTAACTTGCACTTACAGATGTAGCGACAAACTGTAGTTACTGACAGTGGTTTTCTGAAGTGTTCCTGAACCCATGTGGTGATATCCTTTACACACTGATGTCGCTTTTTGATACAGTACCGCCTGAGAGATCGAAGGTCCGTAGTATGATCGCTTCCGTGGAGTGATTTCTCCACCTATTGATGATATTACAGACCGTAGATGGTGAAATCCCTAAATTCCTTGCAATAGCTGGTTGAGAAATGTTGTTCTTAAACTGTTCGACAATTTGCTCACGCATTTGTTCACAAATCCTTGTTTGTGAACGACTGAGCATTTCACAGAAGCTGCTTTTATACCCAATCATGGCACCCACCCGTTCCCAATTAGCCTGTCCACCTGTGGGATGTTCCAAATAAGTGTTGAATGAGCATTCCTCAACTTTCTCAGTCTTTTTTTGCCACGTGTGCCAGCTTTTTGGAAACATGTTGCAGGCATCAAATTCCAAATGAGCTAACATTTGCAAAAAATAACAAAGTTTACCAGTTCGAACGTATCTTGTCTTTGCATTCTATTCAATTGAATATAAGTTTAAAAGGATTTGCAAATCATTGTATTCTGTATTTATTTACCATTTACACAACGTGCAAATTTCACTGGTTTTGGGTTTTGTACTAAAAGGGATTATATAATATTATTTAATATTGTTAAACTGTCATCCTGAGTTTTTGTCAGATTACAGTTGTGATACAAATGTATCATTTAATTATCTTGAACATTTCAAGTACTGTATGAACATTGGTATGACCAAATCGGCCCATGTAACTACTTGGAATTGTATCGATACCCACATGTGTAGTATCACCCAAAACTAAGGTAAAGTATCCATACAACAGAAGACTAAGTCCTTAGTACAAATGAACCAAAGTTCAGGTGCAGTCACAGTAAATCGGCAAATAAATGAATAATAGTTTAGAGGAAATAACACAATAATACAACCTAATAATGTATACAGTTCTTAAGAGGACACGATAAAATGATACCAATATCAGAAACGTGTAGATAGTTGGTTAACATGAAGTTACAACCTGAACTGTGTTTGTCCCTAGCTTTTGAAGGTCTGTGTAAATGCGGACTCAAGAAGCCTCGTATTTGTGATATTTACGGAAGTTTGTGAAGGACTCACAGATCCGTGATGTGTTCCGGGATGTGCGCGGGGATGCGGGTCAGTTTCAGGTTGGAGCAGTCGACCACGGTCCCCTCGCACCGGCATCTCTCGGGACAGACCAGGTCCTGGAAACACTCGCCGCTCAGACGGCTGCGATAGTCCTCTTGACCTGCGGAGACGGGAGGGACACTCGGTGAAAGACGGACGGAGCGAGGTTCAAGGTTTTCTTTATCGGCACCCGAAGGTAAAATGCTAAAACCAGACCTCACCCACAACTCTGAACCACTGTCATCAGAACAAACACAAGAGAAACCGTACAAGTACCGCGATGAAATGCCAGCCTCGTTTATAAAACGGGTACCAAACGAAGGACGAGACGGATCAAAATTCTTGCGAAACGCTCAATCCGATTGCATTTATATGCTAATCCACTAGGGGGCACATTTCCACGTTATAAAACAGTACTTAGGTCATTCCTTTGCAACTTCAGCTCTCACCAGGCCAACACGGAGTATCTAATGCAAGATTTGATTTCCTGTCCTTTAGACCAGTGGTCCCCAACCTTTTTGTAACTGTAACTGTAAATTTGTCCCACGGACCGGGAGGGTTGATTTTTTTTGTCATAAAAAAATACAATCATGGGTGCTTACGGACTGTATCCCTGCAGACTATATTGATCTATAATGTAGGAACCAGAATATTAATAACAGAAATAAACAAACAAATGGGGGAGGGAGGTTTTTGGGGTTAGTGCATTAATTGTAAGTGTATCTTGTGTTTTTTATGTTGAATTAATTAAAAAAAAAAAAAAAAAAATTATTATTATTTTATTTTATTTTTTTCTTGTGCGGCAATCGATCCACGGGTGGTTGGGGACCACTTCTTTAGACTATCGTAATGCAATCATCACCAAAACTCAGCTGCACGCGTGCTGACGAGGACCAGGGGCGGGAGCACATTACACCAGTTTTAAAGTCGCTGCATTGCCTTCCCCCTCGATTTTAAAGTTATTATCTATCTGACCTGCTTGTACTGTATCAACCCTCGTGGATCTTGAGGTACTTTGGCCTTTACCAAACACCAGAACAAAGACCCACGGTGAGACTTGCCAGAGAGGCTCAGGACTGCAGAGACCGTTGAATTTTATTAAAAAAAAGGCTAAAGACACACCTTTTTTAAATCAGCCTTTTTACTGATCATCTGTTTTTTTTAATTATTTTATTGTATCATTATTACTAGTATTATTCTCTCAATGTTATGTTTTTATCAACTTTTTAATGTATCATTTATAGAGATGTTCATATCGGCAGTCCGATATTATCGGCCGATAAATGCTTTAAAATGTAATATCGGAAATTATCGGTATCGGTTTCAAAAAGTAAAATTTATGACTTTTTAAAACGCCGCTGTACGGAGTGGTACACGGACGTAGGGAAAAGCACAGAGCAGTTGTGTCTCCCAGTCATACTTGCCAACCCTCACAATTTTCCCGGAAGACTCCCGAATTTCAGTGCCCCTCCCGAAAATCTCCCAGGACAACCATTCTCTCGATTTCCACCCAGACATCAATATTGGGGGCGTGCCTTAAAGGCACCGCATTTGCGTGCCGGCCCAATCCAATCACATAATATCTACGGCTTTTCACACACACAAGTGAATGCAAGGCAAAATTGGTCAACAGCCATACAGGTCACACTGAGGGTGGCCGTATAAACAACTATAACACTGTTACAAATATGCGCCACACTGTGAACCCACACCAAACAAGAATGACAAACATATTTCGGGAGAACGTCTGCACCGTAACACAACATAAACACACAACAGAACAAATACCCAGAATCCCTAGCAGCACTAACTCTTTCGGGACGCTACAATATACACCCTCAACCTCCTCATGCTCTCTCAGGGAGAGCATGTCCCAAATTCCAAGCTGCTGTTTTGAGGCATGTTAAAAAAATAATGCACTTTGTGACTTCAATAATAAATATGGCAGTGCCATGTTGGCATTTTTTTTCCCCATAACTTGAGTTGATGTATTTTGGAAAACCTTGTTACATTGTTTAATGCATCCAGCAGGGCATCACAACAAAATTAGGCATAATAATGTGTTAATTCCACGACTGTATATATCGGTTGATATCGGAATGGTAATTAAGAGTTGGACAATATCGTCAAAAAAGGCATTATCGGACATCTCTAATTATTTATATTTTATTTTGACATATATTTGATCATATGTTTTGCACTATTTTCTAGATGGCGTTAATTGGAGTTATTCTCCAATGGGAAAGCCTCAAAGGTGCCATGCCATGTTTGGCTTTTGCTTTGTTATTGTCACCTGTCAATGTTCTCTTATACTTTTTTCTACAGCACTTTGTGTTTGATGCTTGCCTGTGCATAAAAAAGTGTTATATAATTAAAATATCCACACCCACTTTAAAAGGGAACTCCGATTCCTTCAACTTTCATTCAAACTTGTATGTTTTCGTCACTAAATGAGGGCCTACAGTGTGAACCTCGCCTTCAGTCCTAATAAAGTCTCTGGGCTGCCACAAACCTTGCCGGGAGAGATTAGTAGCAAGGCACCAGGAAGGAATTCTATTTTTAAGAACACAGAAAGCTCATTAGTAGTTTTTTTTAGTTGGAGCAGAGGAGGATTCGGAGGTCTTAAAAGCAGCGTTGGGAGGAGCCGTGCGAGCCACTGAAGCGCCGCCGTACAACCGTTTAAGCAGCTGGAGCAGGTGTGCAGGTGATGTCCGATCTCAGAGCGGTACAATAATTAACAATCTTAAAGTGACTGTAGCAATAAAAAGGGGCTCAATGTTAAACTCCAAGGACTGTCTATTAACATTTATGCATCTCCGTGCAGTCATTTGAAGACTAACACAAAATAGACCACTGAAAAGGTATGGAATGCCTGGGCCTTTTTGAGATTAATACACAATTTTTTTTAAATAATATTACTAATTATTTGTACTAATTATTTGACATCAAAATGTCAGCTTTTTCTCATTAAATTATGGTTTGCATATATTAAAACACGCACAAACGTGATTGCACGTGCAAAGCGGATTTAATAAACTTAAAGGCCTACTGAAACCCACTACTACCGACCACGCAGTCTGATAGTTTATATATCAATGATGAAATCTTAACATTGCAACACATGCCAATACGGCTTTAGCTTACTAAAGTGCAATTTGAAATTTCGCGTGAAAAATCCTGCTGAAAACGTCTCGGTATGATGACGCCTGCGCATGACGTCACGGATTGTAGAGGACATTTTGGGACAACATGGTGGCCAGCTATTAAGTCGTCTGTTTTCATCGCAAAATTCCACAGTATTCTGGACATCTGTGTTGGTGAATCTTTTGCAATTTGTTCAATGAACAATGGAGACAGCAAAGAAGAAAGCTGTAGGTGGGAAGCGGTGTATTGCAGCAGGTGTTGTGCCGGATAACGCACCCCCGCCGTAGAATGCACCCCTTGACTGGTGTGCTGGATAACACAGCCGGCGTTTCATTGTTTACATTCCCGGAAGATGACAGTCAAGCTTTACCATTGGCCTGTGGAGAACTGGGACAACAGAGACTCTTACCAGGAGGACTATGAGTTGGATGCGCAGACATGGTACCGTGAGTACGCATGCAAATGCGGCTTCCAAACATTTGATCGCTTGCCCGTACGTGCGTGCCGCTATGTGCATGTCACGTACGTAACTTTGGGGACTTTGGGGAAATATTTGTGCTGTATGAACTTTGGGGAGGTGAACGGTACTTTGGGCTGTGGGATCCAGTGTGTTGTGCAGGTGTTTGAGTTGTATTGGCGGGTTATATGGACGGGAGGGGGGAGGTGTTTGTTATGCGGGATTAATTTGTGGCATATTAAATATAAGCCTGGTTGTGTTGTGGCTAATAGAGTATATATATGTCTTGTGTTTATTTACTGTTTTAGTCATTCCCAGCTGAATATCAGGTCCCACCCGCCTCTCACAGCATCTTCCCTATCTGAATCGCTCCCACTGCCCTCGAGTCCTTCACTCTCACATTCCTCATCCACAAATCTTTCATCCTCGCTCAAATTAATGGGGAAATCGTCGCTTTCTTGGTCCTAATCGCTCTCGCTGCTGGTAGCCATGATTGTAAACAATGTGCGGATGTGAGGATCTCCACAACCTGTGACGTCACGCTACTCGTCTGCTACTTCCGGTACAGGCAAGGCTTTTTTATCAGCGACCAAAAGTTGCGATGTTTATCGTCGATGTTCTCTACTAAATCCTTTCAGCAAAAATATGGCAATATCGCGAAATGATCAAGTATGACACATAGAATGGACCTGCTATCCCCGTTTAAATAAGAAAATCGCATTTCAGTAGGCCTTTAAGTGAGAAGAATAAGAAGCGCAATCAATTTAGCGCCGCCCTAGTGGCTCCCTGGACCTCTTTCAGAGATGTGTGAAAATGGAAAAAGATGAAGAAAAAAAAAAGTATTTTTTGTTTTAATATACTTTCTGTAGGAGGACAAACCTTCCTAATTGTTAGAAATCCCACTGTTTACGTTATACATGCTTCACTGATGAGAGTATTTGGCAAGCACCGTTTTGCCCTACTAATTTCAGCGATCCTTGAACTCATCGTAGTTTGTTTGCGTGCACAACTTTCTCTGATGCTGCCACAGAAAGACGTGTTTTATGCCACTCCTTCTTTGTCTCATTTTGTCCACCAAACTTTTTATACTGTGCATGAATGCACAAAAGGTGAGCTTTGTTGATTTTATTGATTTGCTGGAGTGCTTATCAGGCATATTTGGTCAATCCATGACCGCAAGCGAATCGATATTAACATGCTATTTAGGCTAGCTGTATGTACATATTGCATCATTATGCCTCGTTTGTATGTATATTTGAGCTAATTTACTTATGTCCTCTGTGTATTTAAGTTATATTTGCATGTCTCGTGACACATTATCTGTATGTAATATTGGCTGCATTTCTCATAGTTGTTTGTGTGCCATGTTGTTCCAGACCACAGCAAACGTTACCCAGCTTGCAAAGATTGTAATAAATCCATTCGAAGAAGACAGCCTGCTGTCACATCTACACCTTTGGCCATTCTAAGACAGTCATTTCCAGAAGTTATATCATCCTGTGAGAAGCCTCCATTTTACTAATGATTTCCAATGTTGCAAATAAAAATACAACTTTTCTGTCAACAAAGATTTGCGTCAGCCTTTGATAGTAGGCTATTATAGCTAATATAGACACTTACATCATGTGTTGCCTTCATTATTAACACTTATAACGTATAATGTAGCGTCCTGGAAGAGTTAGTGCTGCACGGGGTTCTGGGTATTTGTTCTGTTGTGTTTATGTTGTGTTACGGTGCAGATGTTCTCCCGAAATGTGTTTGTCATTCTTGTTTGGTGTGGGTTCACAGTGTGGCGCATATTTGTAACAGTGTTAAAGTTGTTTATACGGCCACCCTCAGTGTGACCTGTATGGCCTTGCATTCACTTGTGTGTGTGAAAAGCCGTAGATATTATGTGATTGGGCCGGCACGCCCAAGTCTTTAAGGTTTATTGGTGCTCTGTACTTCTCCCTACGTCCGTGTAAACAACGGTGTTTTAAAAAGTCATACATTTTACTTTTTGAAACCGATACCGATAATTTCCGATATTTTAAAGCATTTATCGGCCGATAATATCGGCAGTCCGATATTATCGGACATCCCTAATTACACTACATACCTCCATTTATACATTATATTGCTTTCATTTATTTTCACGTAAAAAAATAAAACATTTTAAGGCGCGGCGACTTTTATTTTATTTTGTTTTCATTTTAACGAACTGCGCATGCAAGTGGCGTCTAGGCCACACCGGGGCCAGATTGGGGCCACATGCACGTTTACACTGGAGTCTGATAAAAATCACATTTTACTTGCAGTGTAAACAGTCAGACGGGCAAAAATCCAGTTTGGACCACTTTGGCCTGCAGTGGTCCACGTCGATAAAGGACGTGCAAACTGGCAGTTGCTAGGAAATGGCTCAAATAAATAGATTCAAAAATAAAAATATAACATATCTATTCAGCAATGTGTTCTAGTTTTATAGCTGCTGAATTCTAAAGGGACTGATTAAAACAAATTAATTTGATGCGTTTTTGTGTCTTTTTACATTATATGTATACAATTGTCTGTCGATATATTATTATAACATATCTCCTAGATGAAATGTCTTGTAATATGCATTTACTTGCGTTCGGATGGTTCCAGACGCGCTCTAAAAAATAGTTACTGTATTTTGCGAAACCACAGGGCACACCGGATTATAAGGCCCATTATAGGAGTCATATTATTATTTTTTTTTATTCAAAATTGAAAACACTTCCTTGTGTTCTACATTCAGACTTTACTCCAATCAATAACAGAGCAACATCTCCTTATCCGGAAACAACAACAAGGCCGGAAATGTGTCCCGTGAAAAACCTTCTGACCGGAACTCTCTAATAACTAAAGTTCCTTGGGTGAATAATGTAAACTCACTACACCGGTATGTTTTAGCGCTTTCATGGCGAGTTTACTGACAGATATAAGTAAGAACTTTACACTACTTTATATTAGAAATGGCAACAGCGGAGGATGAATGTCCCATAACAAGAAGATAGAGAACAAGAAGAAGCTTATCGACTATGGCATCACCACGGACTACAAAGGCGGACACGCGCAATTTTTCAGGATTAATGCAGATCTCAAATACAGATTAGCAGGTACCAAAAGGTAAGAAAAGTTGCTTTTGCATAATATTGTGAAACAAAACACTAGATAATATGTCTTACCTTATACACACACCATAATAATAATACTCCTATGTTTAATGCGCCGACAATCCATCAAGAGGCTTCATAGCTTACCAAAGTCGTACTAAAACATTTTGAAAGATTTTTGAGCGCCGTGTGTAATATATTTTCAATGGAACATATACAATGTTGCTGTTGTTTACTTGAGTCCTATTGCCATCATAGTGCAGTCTACACATATCTCTTATGTTTGACTGCCATCTACTGGTCACACTTATCATTACACCATGTACCGAATAAAATTGCTTCGAGGTCGGTAAGCAAAACCAGAATTATTCCGTACATTGGGCACACCGGGTTAAAAGACACACTGTTGAGTTTTGAGGGGAAAAACAAGGATTTTAAGTGCACCTTATAGTGTGGAAAATACGGTACTGTTGTTGACAGATTGCGATTCTATACTGCAGAAAAGGTGTTACAGATGACAACATCATGATAACATGACTGTGGAGGGAAATGAGTTCACACAAAAATAAATGACATTAAATTAAATGAAATAGAGTGGTCTGCACCAATTTTGCACTTCTTACTTATTGTACATGTAGTCTTAGTAGATCACACGCAACATGCCCAGTAATAGTACACACCATTTTATAGTAATTCAGATCTCAGTAGATTGGCCCCTAAGTCTTTTTTTGCTTTTTTCTCACTCTTACTGTTATTTTTTTCTCGACAATATGCTGCGAGCCCACAAAACTCGAGCTGTGGGCCGAGAATGGCCCCCAACCCACAGACTCCTCTTTCTGAATTAATATGTGTTTTGCCTTTTAAACAGAATATTATTCATCCCAAAAATTAAATGAAAATCACTTAAGTGTTTCCCGAGCACGCTTTTTCACTCTGAAGTCGCAAAAAAAAAAAACCTGCATTGAACTAACGACATAAAAATAAATAACGACAATGGAAAACTTCTTCTGCAACGTTTTACCTAAAAGGAGACTGAGGGCAGCAATAAAAAACAGCAAAGTGTAGACTGTGGATCAACAGAGTAAGCTAATGTTAGCATGTTTTTTTTTTTCATTTTGTCACCCGTATGGTATTGACTCCACCAGGTACTAAGTATAGTGCCTCCTTGTGCCAGTTTTTGCGAGTAGAGCCTTGTTGAGTGTCACTGTGCGCAAGGTGCTACTATGACAGTTCTTCCGTTAAGCCCTCAGTTTCCTGCTCCGAGTCACGGTATTGGCCAGTAGATGCAGGCGAGCGTGTGCGAGGCGGTCCCTGGCGCTTGACGGAACCATGTGAAGTCACAGCAGGCGGGGCCACATGGTTAGATCAAGCACAAGAGACAGCTGCACGAGCCAGAGCGCAGGTCCACACACAGGAGGCGGGATGGGCAGGGAAAATACTGAGCGGTTAAAACAAGAAGATCCGCACGGGGAAGAAGGCGGAGCCATAAAACTGCTGCGATGTAATCAGAGGAAGAGGGGGAGCAAGAACAAGGGAGGGTCCAAAGCAAGGAGGGCAGCCAGAACCAGTTTTAGGAGAGATCCAAAGACTCTAACTCAGATATTATCAACTTGATGTGAGGGAAAGTGCACGCTCACCTGTGCAGCGGAACTTCTTGCCTTTAACCTGGCTGATGCGTTTGTTGGCCAGTCTTCTGGGGTGGCTGCAGCGTGCACCGCTGGTCTCGATGGGGTTGTCAAACAAGAAGTCCGCCAGCCACTTCAGGTGACAGTCGCACATGAAAGGATTCTGGGCCAGATGGCTGATGAAAAGTGAGAATATTTTGTCAACAAGTAAGTACAGGTTTTGGTCGAATGGTCGGTCGATATGTCGGTTGATTGGTAAAATCGATAGCTCAGTCGATAGATACCGACCTATCAACCCACCAACCTGTTGACCTATAGTTCAGGCGATAGGTTGTTCGAAAGGTCGTTTGATATGTCGGTTGATTGATATAATCGATAGCTCGGCCGATTGGTACCGACCAATTGACCAATAGTTCAGTTGATAGGTTGGGCAATAGGTCGAGCGATAGGTCGGGTGATAGGTCGGGCAATAGGTCGGGCAATGGATTATTCAATAGGGCGTTTGGTATGTCGGTTGACTGATAAAATCAATAGCGCGGTTGATTGGTACCTACCTATTGACCAATAGTTTAGTTGATAAGTCGGTCGATAGGTCGATCGGGCAATAGGTCGGGCAATAAGTTAGTCGATAGGTTGGTCGATTTGTCGTTGATAAATATAGTCAATATTGATTGGTACCAACCTATCAATATACCAACCTATTGACCAATAGTTCAGTTGATTGATTGGTCGGTCGATAGGTCGGGCGATTGATATAATTGATAGCTCTGTCGATAGGTACCGACCTATCTACCCACCAACCTGTTGACCTATAGTTCAGGCGATAGGTTGTTCGATAGGTCATTTGATATGTCAGTTGATTGATATAATCGATAGCTCGGTCAATTGGTACCGACCTTTTGACCAATAGGTCGGTCGATAGGTCGGTCGATAGGTTGGTTGATTGATATAATCGATAGCTTTGTCGATAGGTACCGGCCTATAAACCCACCAACCTATAGTTCAGGCGATAGGTTGTTCGATAAGTCGTTTGATATGTCGGTTGATTGATATAATCGATAGCTTGGTCGATTGGTACCGACCAATTGACCAATAGTTCAGTTGATAGTTCGGGCGATAGGTCGGGCGATAGGTCGAGCGATCGATCAGTCGATAGGTCGGTCGATAGGTCGAGCAATAGGTCGGTCGATAAGGCGTTTGCTATGTCGGTTGACTGATATAATCGATAGCCCGGTCGATTGGTACCTACTAATTGACCAATAGTTCGGGCGATAGGTTGGTCGATAGGTCGGTCGGGCAATAGGTTAGTTGATATGTCGGTGGATTTGTCGTTGATAAATATAATCAATATTGATTGGTACCAACCTATCAATCCACCAACCTATTGACCAATAGTTCAGTTGATAAGTCGGGCGATAGATCGGTCGATATGTCAAGCGATATGTCAGGCGATAGGTCGGGCGGTAGGACGGGCGACAGGTCGGGCGACAGGTCGGGCGACAGGTCGGGCGACAGGTCGGGCGACAGGTTGAGCAATAGGTCGGGCAACAGGTCAAGCAATAGGTTGTTCAATAGGGCGTTTGATATGTTGGTTGACTGATATAATCGATAGCGCGGTCGATTGGTACCTACCTATTGACCAATAGTTCGGGCGATGAGTCGTCCGATAAGTCGTGCGATAGGTCAGGCGATAGGTCGGTCGGGCTATAGGTTAGTCTATAGGTCGATGGATTTGTCGTTGATCAATATAATCAATATTGATTGGTACCAAGCTATCAACCAATAGTTCAGTTGATAGGCCGGGCGATAGGTCGGGCGGTAGGTGGGGCAATAGGTCGGGCGAAGGGTCGGTCTATGGGTTGGGCGATTGGTCGGGCGATTGGTCGGCTGATTGATATAATCGATAGCTCGGTCGATTGGTAGCGACCTATCAACCCACCGACCTATTGACCAATAGTTCGGGCGATAGGTTGGTCGAAAGGTCGCTCGATAGGTCGGGCAATCGGTCGGTCGATCAGTATAGTCGATTGGTATAGCCAATAGGTCATTCGATAGGTCAGCCGGCGGGCTGGTCGTTTGGTCGGTCGGTTTGTCCTTCAGTTTGTCCGTTGCTCAATCGATCGGTCAGCCGGTCGATTGATAGGTTGCCCGGTCTGTCCGTTCGTCAGTCGTCCGTCCGTCGGTCCGTAGATCATTTAGGGTTTATTAAGTAACAAATGGTAGAAAAGCAGCACGATTGCAGTAGCCCTGAGTACAATCATATACTTTTTTTTTTTTTTTAGTTTCAGGTACTTACAGCGTTTTAATGGACCGCAGTGGCGCAAAAAGTCCTTTGCTGATGGTTTGTAACTTGTTGTCATACAGCGACAGCAGGTTGAGGTTGTGCAAGTCTTGGAAGGTATTGACGCGGAGACAGTTGATCTTGTTGGCGTTCAAGAGTCTGAAACACAAAGTTTGTTCCAAATTTTTTTGCAGAATAACATTGTCTGGCAGGTAAAAGATCAAATAATTCTGATGGTAATGAGGGGTGCTATAACCTTGGTCTATGAATAGGCACCCTAACGTGAAGAAAAATGACTCGTCCTCATTGTCTTTGCTTGGCTTCACTTTATAATGGAAAAGCCTGGAACATTAGTAGTGTTCTGCTGGTGGACTGCAGCGCTTGCATGGACCATATGTCACAGTCAGCTCCAGTGAAGCAGCTCCATATCTATTTATTTCTACCATATGCTGCGGTAGATGTTAAAATGCATTCGTTTGGACTGAATTGGGATATCACTGCTCATGTGTATGTTATGTTCTCATCACATATGCACCTGTTGCCCTGCATGGAACCCACTCGGCTCCTTTGACAAAAGCAGATACTGTTAGTAGTACTTTAGTGGTTCCAGTTGTGCTGAATCAATACCACAAGAAAAATTAGAGGACGCGGGGCAAGATATGAAATATAAACCCCAATAAATAAACCCCAATGCTAACTTTGGCTGACCCTGCTTCTTCCTTGTAACACATAAGCGTCCTCTAATGGCCACTTTTCAGCGCCGACTCAACTTTCCAGGCTATCAACACTTTTTCACTGACAAATACAGGCACTAAGTTTATGTTTCTAGTACAGTGGTACAACATTTTTTTTTTTTTTTGCCAAACTGTCCCCCCAGTTTTAATATACCATATTTTTGGAGTATAAGTCGCACCGGAGTATAAGTCGCACCTGCCGAAAATGCATAATAAAGAAGGAAAAAAACATATATAAATCGCACTGTAGCCCGGCCAAACTATAAAAATAACTGCGACTTATAGTCCGAAGAATACGGTACCTTCTTTAATATTGCACAACTAAACATAAAGTGTAAACAAATATCCATTCAAAGAGAAAGTACTCACAGGAGCTGTAGTGACACCAGGCCTTCGAACAGCCCTTTGGGAAGCTCCGTGATCTTGTTGCCGTACAGAACCCTGCACAAGACAAGTCCACAAGGCTAGGAAGAGGCTAAAATGTGCAAACTCATGCGTAGATAAAACTTATTTTCAGTCTCA
Organism: Nerophis lumbriciformis; assembly: GCF_033978685.3. Classification (NCBI taxonomy): domain Eukaryota; kingdom Metazoa; phylum Chordata; class Actinopteri; order Syngnathiformes; family Syngnathidae; genus Nerophis; species Nerophis lumbriciformis. Next base: position 21,872,015 of record NC_084563.2, on the reverse strand, counting down.
TTTTATGTATTTTATGCAAAAATAAAACATTTTTTGGACCATTTCATCTTAACGTGTACGCTGGTGTGTGTGTTCTTGTATTTCTACCCTTCTTGAGACATCAACAAGGAACAGTACCTTCCATATGAGGAGGTGTGAACAAGTTAGGACATAAATCATGGTCCCAATACGGAACTAATAGAGAATGTCTCATTATGTGGTGAAATCTATCAAAATGAGGGTGGTCCCAAAAAGGAAGCATTTTTCAAATTGACTGTGTGGGTTTTAAAAGTTATCCCCCTTTGGTCAACATATGAAATAACAAGTGTGCGTAAGAAATTTAAATGCACTCCTTTTGGCCAAAATTAATAAAGAAATTAAAATAAATATGTATATAGAGACATACTGTAATGACTTGAAGTAAATAATGAAGATTAAAAAACAATTACAAACAAAACATAAAAAAATAATAATACATTAACTAAAAGCAGTCTTTTTCTCACAATGTGTCGACTTTTTTCTTATAAAATTGGGAACAATTTCTCATATTCTTTCTGTTTCTGTAATATTGCAATATTTCTCGTAAAATTATTACTTTTTCATGTAAAATTATTACTTTTTCATGCAAAACGATGAAATTTATCATATAAAATTCTGACTTCTATCACAATATTGCCAATTGTTTTGCTATTCTTGTAAAATAGTGACACTCTAAGTAAAATGATGACTTTTGTCATCATTCTGCCAAGTAAACAATCTGATCATTATTATAATATTGTCAACATTTTAAAGTCTTCTTCTAAAATTGCGACCTATGTCGAGTAAAATTTGGACTCTTTTCATAAAATTGCCAAAAATGTTAGCTTTTTCTTGTACAATTGCGACTGTTATTGAGTAAAATTCCAACTTTTATCAAAATATTGCACACATGTTCAATTATTCTTGTCAAATTTTGACTTGCGTTGAGTAAAATGACGACTTTTATTATAATACTGCCAAAATTCTAAGTTTTTCTTGTGAAATTGTGACCTTTTCCTTGTGAAATTCCAACTCATTTTTCACCACAAGCTTTTTTTATATTTGCATAGTATGTATATATTATTAATGTTGTAAATACACTTCTTTATATATCTAGAAAGGGTGGTCCTAAAGAAGTAGGCATTTTTCTCAGGTCTCAAGAAGGTAAGAAATACAAGAATATGTGTGTGTACGTGTGTGTGAGTTCTTGTATTTCTACCCTTCTTGAGACACCAACAAGGAAAAGTAGCTTCCATATGAGGAGGTGTGAACAAGTTAGGACATAAATCATGGTCCCAATACGGAAAACCATTGCATCCATCCATCCATTTTCTACCGCTTGTCCCTCTTGGGGTGGCGGGGGGTGATGGAGCCTCTTTTAGCTGCATTCTGGCGGTAGGCGGGGTACACCCTGGACAAGTCGCCACCTCATTGCATCTAATAGAGAATGTCTCATTAGCACCCCTGGTGGTGACATCTTTTAAAATGAGGGTGGTCCCAAAAAGGAGTGATTTTTAAAATTGACTGTGTTGGGTTTTAAAAGTGCTGCCCCTCTGGTCAACATATGAAATAACAAGTGTGTGTAAAAAATTTAAATGCGCTCCCTTTGGCCCAAATTAATAAAAACATTTAAATAAATATGTATATAGAGACATACTGCAATAACTTGACATAAATAATGAAGATTAAAAAACAATTACAAACAAAAAATAAAAAAATAATAATACATTAACTAAAAGCAGTCTTTTTCTCACAATGTATTGACTTTTTTCTTATACAATTGGGAACAAATTCTCATATTCTTTGTTTCTGTAATATTGCAATATTTTCTCGTAAAATGATTACTTTTTAATGCAAAATGGCAACATTTGTCATGACATGTCTGACTTTTATCACAATATTGCCAGTTGTTCTGCTTGACATTTTTTGAGTAAAATTACGACTTTTGTCATCATTTTGCCAAGTAAAAATTCAGATTATTATAATATTGCCAACATTTTAAAGTTTTCTTCTAAAATAGCGACCTTTGTCGAGTAAAATTCAATCCAATCCAATCCACTTTAATTATATAGCACATTTAAACAACAAAATGTTTCCAAAATGCTGCACGGCAATATTAAAAACAATATTCAAATATTATCCTTAGCTCCACCAATGACTGAATTAAAAAATAAAAAATAAAATAAAATACAAAATTGGAACTCTTTTCATAAAATTGCCAACAATTTTAGCTTTTTCTTGTAAAATTGCCACTGTTATTGAGTAAAATTCAAACTTGTATCAAAACATTGCACAAATGTTCAGTTTTTCTTGTAAAATTTTGACTTGCGTTGAGTAAAATGACGACTTTTATTATAATACTGCCAAAATTAAAAGTTTTTCTTATGAAATTGTGACCTTTTTCTTGGGAAATTCCAACTCATTTTTCACCACAAGCTTTTTTTATATTTGCATAGTATGTATATATTATTAATGTTGTAAATACACTTCTTTATATATCTAGAAAGGGTGCTCCTAAAGAGCTAAGCATTTTTCTCAGGTCTCAAGAAGGTAAGAAATACAATTATGTGTGTGTGTGTGTGTGTGTGTGTGTGTGTGTGTGTGTGTGTGTGTCACTCCTAACACCCAGCAGAGTTCACCTTGCCCGCCCTTTCTTGTCCGTCTGTCCGTCTCCTTTTCACACTACTGATTGATTCAAATTAAACTGTCCTTCATGTTCTTATCACACTCAGTCCGTACAGCAAACAACACAGAGGGTGATTACACACACACACACACACACACACACACACACACACACACACACATACACACACACACACACACACACGTGTTCCTCAGCCACTATATTCCTATTCGCTGAACTCCGGCGTGGTACTTACAGCGAGGTGAGCGAGCGGAGGCCACTGAAGGCATCGGCGGCGATGTCAGAAATCTGGTTCTTGCTCAGGTCTCTGGAGGAGGGGGAGGAAGTGCATTAGTGATACACGTGTCCTCCGACTGTCGCTGACAGCGCACGTCAGCAGAGGTCAAGGCGGGGTGGGGGGGGGAGAGGAAGTAGGTGTAAGTAAATGAGGTAGGGGATGACGGACAGCGAGACGGGATGGAATGAGAAGGACGCGAGGGGAGGGAAAGGAGAGGAAAAGCAGACACGTTAAGCGCTCACATGCATGACGTGGGATTTATTATTGAATGCTCCCATGGCGGGATGATGATTGGGTGCTTGAGTGATGACCTCACGGCCTTGCACGTGTCTGCCTGTCATGAAGGAATCTGCAGCTGGGAGCATGAGGAAGACCATATATGGGCGTGGGGGTCTTTACTTCCAATACCGATATTGGACTGCAATCCGATATTGGCAGGAATTGTAATACCGTATTTTTCGGAGTATAAGTCGCACCGGAGTATAAGTCGCACCGGCCGAAAATGCATAATAAAGAAGAAAAAAAAAAAACATATATAAGTCGCACTGGAGTATAAGTCGCATTTTTGGGGGGAAATGTATTTGATAAAAGCCAACACCAAGAATAGACATTTGAAAGGCAATTTAAAATAAATAAAGAATATTGAACAACAGGCTGAATAAGTGTACGTTATATGACGCATAAAGAAACTATACACCGTATTTTTCGGACTATAAGTCGCATTTTTTTTAATAGTTTGGCTGGGCTCCAGTGCGATTTATATATGTTTTTTTCCTTCTTCATGATGCATTTTCAGCAGGTGCGACTTATACTCCGGTGTGACTTATACTCCGAAAAATACGGTACACAGTAGATCTTACTCACGGTTGGAACTAAAAAAAATGTAATATAGTGCAAAAGTTCATTGATGTTAGCAGTTCAACTTCAAATGTGAAACTAATGTCATATACATTTCTTACATGCAAAGTGAGATATGTCAATACTTAATTTGTTAAAATTTTGACTTAGTTTTTGAAAACCCCAAATTGTCTGTGAATTTCAATTCAAGGTTTTCACAGGCTGGAAGCCATAATAATTAAACTTATATAAAAATAAGGCTTGGAATATTTTATTTGTCTGTTATGAGCTGATATTAGTTTCACTTTGCAAGTCTAATTGCTGGAATTAACCAACTTTTGCACAATATTCAAAATGTCAGCGCTTCACTTATACTAGTGTTTTTTATGGAATGCAAGTAAAAAAAAAAATAATCCCAACAGTACGCCTCTGCTTCAGTCAGTATATTCATTGTCTTGCAATATAAAGTTTATAAAAACATCAGAATACCAACACAGGCTTAGTCGCTTATTTTTTTTCTTTCAAAGCGTTAAAAGAGCCCAAAGAGTTGAACTTTATTTTTGGAGTTGAACATTGAACAGATAAACGCTTGAACTTCTAACAGGACTGACACTTTTGAAGTGGAGTGACAATTAGCGTTTTGGCGACACCCAGTGGTCACAATAATTAATTAAGAATGATGGAGTACGTTGGATGATCCAGATACGTTGGTTGGTAGATACTTTCTAATATGCTTCTGCCAATGTGGGCCAAATCAGATTTTTTTTACACCGCAAGGAAAATGTGAATATTTTTTTTTGAGGCTTTGTTTTTTATCAACTTGCGTGTTTGTTATGAATTTGCTGTCAATGTTTTAAGTGTTCCTTGTACAAAACCCTAAACCAGTGAAGTTGTCACATTGTGTAAATGGTAAATAAAAACAGAATACAATGATTTGCAAATCCTTTTCAACTTATATTCAATTGAATGGGCTGCAAAGACAAGATATTTAACGTTTGAACTGGAAAACTTTATATTTTGCCACCAGTAGTATTAATAATATTTGTACATGTTCACCAGTATTATTTATTTTTGCAAATCCTTTTCAACTTATATTCAATTGAATAGACTGCAAAGACAAGATATTTAATGTTCCAACAGAGAAACCTAATTTTTTTTGCAAATAATCATTAACTTAGAATTTAATGGCAGCAACACATTGCAAAAAAGTTGGCACAGGGACATTTTTACCACTGTGTTACATGGCCTTTCCTTTTAGCAACACTTAGTTGATGTACAGCTTAAGTTGTTCAACAATCCTGGGGTCTCCGTTGTCGTGTTTTACGCTTAATAATGCGCCACACATTTTAAATGGGAGGCCAGTCTAGTACCCGCACTCTTTTACTATGAAGCCACGTTGATGTAACACGTGGCTTGGCATTGTCTTGCTGAAATAAGCAGGGGCGTCCATGATAACGTTGTTTGGATGGCAACATATGTTGCTCCAAAACCTGCATGTACCTTTCAGCATTAATGGTGCCTTCACAGATGTGTAAGTTACCCATGTCTTGGGCACTAATACACCCCCATACCATCACAGATGCTGGCTTTTCAACTTTGCGCCTATAACAACTTGGATGGTTCTTTTCCTCTTTAGTCCAGAGGACATGACGTCCACAGTTTCCAAAATCAATTTGAAATGTGGACTCCTCAGACCACAGAACACTTTTAGACTTTGCATCAGTCCATCTGAGATGAGCTCGGGCCCAGCGAAGCCGGCGGCATTTCTGGGTGTTGTTGATAAATGGCTTTGGCTTTGCATAGTAGAGTTTTAACTTGCACTTACAGATGTAGCGACCAACTGTAGTTACTGACAGTGGTTTTCTGAAGTGTTCCTGAGACTATGTGGTGATATCCTTTACACACAATGTCGCTTTTTGATGCAGTACCGCCTAAGGGATCAAAAGTCCGTAATATCATCACTTACGTGCAGTAATTTCTCCAGATTCTCTGAACCTTTCGATGATATTACAGACCGTAGATGGTGAAATCCCTAAATTCCTTGCAATAGCTGGTTGAGAAATGTTGTTCTTAAACTGTTCAACAATTTGCTCAGGCATTTGTTGACAAAGTGGTAACCCTCGCCCCATCCTTGTTTGTGAATGACTGAATGGAAGCTGCTTTTACACCCAATCATGGCATCCACATGTTCCCAATTAGCCCGTTCACCTGTGGGATGTTCCAAATAAGTGTTTGATGAGCATTCCTCAACTTTCTCAGTCTTTTTTGCCACTTGTGCCAGCTTTTTTGAAACATGTTGCAGGCATCAAGTTCCAAATGAGCTAATATTTGCAAAAATTAACAAAGTTGTGCAGTTCGAACGTTAAATATATTGTCTTTGCAGTCTATTCAATTTAATATAAGTTGAAAAGGATTGTTGCTGCTTCGTCTAGATAACAAAACCAACGTAAGTTTTGATTAAGGACTTGTGAGGCCGTGCAGAACTCGCAGGGATTTCTTTGATTTGGGTGATTTTGGGGGGGGGGGGGGGGGGGGGTTGTGTTCTATTCAATATGGAAGGACTTACATCCTCTTGAGCTTCTTGTAGGAGGAGAAGGCTCCTGGCGGGACGCTTTTGATCAAGTTCTGCTCCAAACGACTGCCAAGACACACAAAGAAGAGTAGAAAGTCAACGTGAAAGTCACATCTTTATTAATACAATCGTGACTATGACACCAAGGTACTCGCTGCACATTTTATTTAACATATTTTTATTTCTGCATGCTTATTACTATCATTTTAACACGGGTTCACATCACAGGTGGAACCCAACTGCAGCAGAATTAAGTTGAACCACACAAATAGAATAAACGGCTCATTTTTAAACCGAACAAAACATGATGTGTGTGAACGCACCCTTTGCAGTGCAAATAGATTTGGCGCTACCGTTTCGACCTCGCGCATAAACACATTATAATGGGACTGTATAGTTCCAACTCCATACAGTAGACCATTGGTGTCAAACTCTGGCCCGTGGGCCAAATTTGCAACGCACACTTGATCAACAGCGATACAGGTCACACTGAGGGTAGCCGAATAAAAAACTTTAACACTGTTAGAAATATTCGCCACATTTTGAGCCCACACCAAACAAGAATGACAAACACATTTCGGGTGAACATCCGCACTGTAACACAACATAAACACAACAGAACAAATACCCAGAACCCTTTGCAGCACTAACTCTTCCGGGACGCTAAAAGGTGTGTGTGTGGGGGGGGGGGAGGTTTGGTGGTAGTGGGGGGTGTATTTTGTAGCGTCCCGAAAGAGTTAGTGCTGCAAAGGATTCTGGGTATTTGTTCTGTTGTGTTTATGTTGTGTTACGGTGCGGATGTTCTCCCGAAATGTGTTTGTCATTCTTATTTGGTGTGGATTCACAGTGTGGCGCATATTTGTAACAGTGTTAAAGTTTTTTTATACTGGTACCCTCAGTGTAACCTGTATCGCTGTTGATGAAGTATGCGTTGCATTCACTCGTGTGTGCGTACAGAAGCCGCACATATCTTGTGACTGGGTCTGAACGATGTTAGAATGGATGAAAAGCGGACGTGACGACAGCTCGTAGAGTACGCTAAAGGCAGTGCCTTTAAGGCACGCCTCCAAGACTGTGGTCCGGGTGG
>NC_084563.2:21837098-21859598 GCF_033978685.3 Nerophis lumbriciformis | reverse complement strand
AGGGTGTTCAAATACTTATTTTCTTGACTGTATGTATATATACATATATATATATATATATATATATATATATATATATATATATATATATATATATATATATATATATATATATACACACAGCACTAGTGGTGTATATATATATATATATATATATATATATATATATATATATATACACACAGCATTAGGTGTGTATATATATATATATATATATATGCATATATACACATATATACATACATATGTGTATATATATCCATATACATATGTATAAATATATATACATGTGTGCATATATATATATATATATATATATATATATATATATATATATATACCCATGTATATATACACACACATATACACACATATACACACAGTAGATATACATAGTATATACATAATATATATTCTGTATGTGTATACACATACAGTAGATATACATAATATATACGCAATATATATTCTGTATGTGTATATACATATATATATATTCCCCCATTTTATAACATTCTTAAAAGTAGTATTGTTGTGGTAAAAACAAAAACATTTGTGTTTTACGTGTAAAGACAAAGACGAAAATCATCCGCCCCAAAATGTATTTCAACATAATAATATATTTGTTTTTTTGGGGGCACATTAAAACCTGGGTAAATTATATATATTGTAAAAATAAAAAAAATCTAAAAAAAATCCTTCCTTTATGACATAACTAAAGTGATATCAATATAAATAACCATAAAATGCTGTTTTATATAATAAAAGGACCAAAACAATAAATAACATACCAAATATTTCAATGTGTTTAAGAAATATACAATAAATTAACTATTTTGAATTGATTTTCTTAGGTTGTGTTATGTGTGACCATGTCTGTTTACATTTTGTGTTGGTTGGATTTTTTTTTTCCCGTACCATGACTAGAGAAGGTTGCTTGCATTGGGTCTTAAAAGTAAATGCTGCACACAACCAGAGACGATGTATGAGGTTATATGGCGATCACTTGGTGGGGAATAACATGGCGTGGATGTTGTGGAAATATCGTTTTTGTCGCATTGCTCGCAGGTCAGGTGGTCTTTTTTCCTTGAGTGCAGTTGAAGTAGAGTTTAAAATGTCTCCCAGTAGGAAACACAAACAAAAACACACACACAATGTTTACAAAAAAATGAGAAAAAGTCCTGCAGTCTTACATCTCCGTGATGCCCTCGGGGAGGTTGGCCGGTATTTCAGTCAGGCTTTTGCGGCGGCAGTCCACGATGTTGTTGTTGCAGCTGCAGCTGGGCGGGCACACGGCCACTAGGGGCGCACATGTCCTGGTGTCGGTGTGGGCGGGGCCTGCGGAAAATTCACCCAGTCATGTGAAGGAACAAAATCCACAGAGTCACGTGAAGGAACAAAATCCACCAAGTCATGTGAAGGAACTAAATCCACAGAGTCACGTGAAGGAACAAAATCCACCAAGTCATGTGAAGGAACAAAATCCACTGAGTCATGTGAAGGAACAAAATCCACAGAGTCAGGGGAAGGAACAAAATCCACCAAGTCATGTGAAGGAACAAAATCCACCGAGTCACGTGAAGGAACAAAATCCCCCCAGTCATGTGAAGGAACAAAATCCACCGAGTCACGTGAAGGAACAAAATCCCCCCAGTCATGTGAAGGAACAAAATCCACCGAGTCACGTGAAGGAACAAAAGGGATTTGCGAGGGACACCAAGTGGTTTCAATTTCACTCCCTCCAGGTTTTCGCAGCCTTTTTGTGTGATTGACGGTTTTAAACCACATACTCTTAAAAGTAGACGCTAGATGGCAGTAAACGTACACAATCAGAGATAATTATGGGCCTGCTTTTATGGGCCTCACAAGTATGCATGCTAACTGTTTTGGCTAGCTTTTTAGCTAATTGAGTATGTTCAAACCTAAAAATCATTTCATTTTGATTCTGGCCACTATTTTGAAAGTAGGCCAACGTCTCTTATCTTAGCATGCTAATGCTAGCATTAGAATGTTAACGTTTTATGCTAGCAGTTTAGCTAATTTTATACGTTTACACCTACAAATAGTACATTTTAATACTTGGTGCTATCTTAGAAGTACGCACACTTGTTATATGTCTTCATGTCAATGTTAGCATGCTCACATTTTATGCTAGCTTTTTCGATACATTTTTATGTTTAAACCTAAAAATCATGGATTGTGATGATTGCCGCCTTTTTAAAACAATGATATTGTCTCTTATGTCAGCATGCAAACGTTTTATTAGCGATGTCCGATAATGGCTTTTTTGCCGATATTCCGATATTGTCCAACTCTTAATTACTGATTCTGATATCAACCAATACCGATATATACAGTCGTGGAATCAACACATTATTATGCCTAATTTTGTTGTGATGCCCCGCTGGATACATTAAACAATATAACAAGGTTTTCCAAAATAAATCAACTCAAGTTATGGAAAAAAATGCCAACATGCCGAAATGTGTTTGTCATTCTTGTTTGGTGTGGGTTCACAGTGTGGCGCACATTTGTAAGAGTGTCAAAGTTGTTTATACGGCCACCCTCAGTGTGACCTGTATGGCTGTTGACCAAGTATGGTTTGCATTCACTTGTATGTATGAAAAGCCGTAGATATTATGTGACTGGGACGGCCCGCAAAGGCAGTGCCTTTAAGGTTTATTGGCGCTCTGTACTTCTCCCTACGTCCGTGTACACAGCGGCGTTTTAAAAAGTCATACATTTTACTTTTTGAAACAGATACCGATAATTTCCGATATTGCATTTTAAAGCATTTATCGGCCGATCTTATCGGCAGTCCACTTTTACATAAAAAACACAAGGTACACTTACAATTAGTGCACCAACCCAAAAAACCTTCCTCCCCCATTCACACTCATTCACACAAAAGGGTTGTTTCTTTCTGTTATTAATATTGTGGTTCCTACATTATATATCAATATATATCAATACAGTCTGCAAGGGATACAGTCCGTAAGCACACATGATTGTGTGTGCTGCTGGTCCACTAATAGTACTAACCTTTAACAGTTAATTTGACTCATGTTCATTAATTACTAGTTTCTATGTAACTGTTTTTATATTGTTTTACTTTCTTTTTTATTCAAGAAAATATTATTATTATTATAATTTTTTTTTTTTAAAAGGACCTTATGTTCACCATACCTGGTTGTCCAAATTAGGCATAATAATGTGTTAAATCCACGACTGTATATATCGGTTGATATCGGCATCGGTAATTAAAGAGTTGGACAATATCGGAATATCGGATATCCGCAAAAAGCCATTATCGGACATCCCTAATGAAAATTAAACATACAGACCTGCATGCAAAGTGCCTATCTTTTATTAAATGCACGTCGTCGACAAAATGTCTTCATTATCGACAACGCAATGACGTATCTCGCTGATGCAAGGTAGGTAACCAGAAAATACGTTCACTGTTAGTGAAGCTGTGGCCCACCGGGGAACTATACGACGCGAGGAGTCCTAATCGGGGGTTATGTCGACGGCAGCGATGAGGCTAAAGGCTAATAAAGAGGAAGCATCCTGACAGGCTATTAGCACAAAGCTGAATCAGACGCCTCCAAACAGCGATAAGAGAAGGCTTCTTACGGCCTGAGCGCACAGACACACACACACACACACACACACACACACACACACACACGCACACGCACACACACATAAACACACACACACACACACACACTTTGGTGGACGTCTCAATGCTGAGGTGTCTCTGGACGATAGCGCTGCTTAATGAGACAAGGTAGACTTTTGCAAGCATTTAGCGGCCCCTAAACATTCATCATACTGAGCGTTTGTGACTGCATAAAAACAGCCAATAGGGGTTTAAACACAGGCTGGACTCTATTTATTAATTGTATGGTCACTCGTGATCGGCTACCTGGTGTTTACATGTGCATGGCGGCAGATTGATGCGGTATTGACGCACACTACTTTCTCTCGTTGTAAATCATCCACTCAACGGATAAAATAACGAAACAGTAAGATGCAAAGACTAAGGCCCAAGCTGTTTGTTTACAAACCCCGTTTCCATATGAGTTGGGAAATTGTGTTAGATGTAAATATAAACGGAATACAATGATTTGCAAATCCTTTTCAACCCATATTCAATTGAATGCACTACAAAGACAACATATTTGATGTTCAAACTCATAAACTTTTTTTTTTTTTTTTTGCAAATAATAATTAACTTAGAATTTCATGGCTGCAACATGTGCCAAAGTAGTTGGGAAAGGGTATGTTCACCACTGTGTTACATGGCCTTTCCTTTTAACAACACTCAGTAAATGTTTGGGAACTGAGGAGACACATTTTTTAAGCTTCTCAGGTGAAATTATTTCCCATTCTTGCTTGATGTACAGCTTAAGTTGTTCAACAGTCCGGGCGTCTCCGTTGTGGTATTTTAGGCTTCATAATGCGCCACACATTTTCAATGGGAGACAGGTCTGGACTACAGGCAGGCCAGTCTAGTACCCGCATTCTTTTACTATGAAGCCACGTTGATGTAACACGTGGCTTGGCATTGTCTTGCTGAAATAAGCAGGGGCGTCCATGGTAACGTTGCTTGGATGGCAACATATGTTGCTCCAAAACCTGTATGTACCTTTCAGCATTAATGGTGCCTTCACAGATGTGTAAGTTACCCATGTCTTGGGCACTAATACACCCCCATACCATCACAGATGCTGGCTTTTCAACTTTGCGCTTATAACAATCCGGATGGTTCTTTTCCTCTTTGGTCCGGAGGACACGACGTTTACAGTTCCAAAAACAATTTGAAATGTGGACTTGTCAGACCACAGAACACTTTTCTACGTTGTATCAGTCCATCTTAGATTAGCTCAGGCCAACAGCGTTTCTGGGTGTTGTTGATAAACGGTTTTTGCCTTGCATAGGAGATTTTTAACTTGCACTTACAGATGTAGCGACCAACTGTAGTTACTGACAGTGGGTTTCTGAAGTGTTCCTGAGCCCATGTGGTGATATCTTTTACACACTGATGTCGCTTGTTGATGCAGTACAGCCTGCGGGATCGAAGGTCACGGGCTTAGCTGCTTACGTGCAGTGATTTCTCCAGATTCTCTGAACCCTTTGATGATATTACGGACCGTAGATGGTGAAATCCCTAAATTCCTTGCAATAGCTGGTTGAGAAAGGTTTTTCTTAAACTGTTCAACAATTTGCTCACGCATTTGTTGACAAAGTGGTGACCCTCGCCCCATCCTTGTTTGTGAATGACTGAGCATTTCATGGAATCTACTTTTATACCCAATCATGGCACCCATCTGTTCCCAATTAGCCTGCACACCTGTGGGATGTTCCAAATAAGTGTTTGATGAGCATTCCTCAACTTTATCAGTATTTATTGCCACCTTTCCCAACTTATTTGTCATGTGTTGCTGGCATCAAATTCTAAAGTTAATGATTATTTGCAAAAAAATAAATGTTTATCAGTTTGAACATCAAACATCTTGTCTTTGTAGTGCATTGAATTGAATATGGGTTGAAAATGATTTGCAAATCATTGTATTCCGTTTATATTTACATCCAACACAATTTCCCAACTCATATGGAAACAGGGTTTGTACATGCTTTTGTTATTTCTCTTTGCTTATTGGACCCTAATTAGAACAAAAACTAAGAATCATCTTTTGATATTTTGTACTTAGTCCATAAGTACACAAACGTGTACTTCATGTTTAGTGACATGCTAATTCTTATTTTTACACTTTTTTTCCTCCAAATTTCATTGTACCGTATTTTTCGGAGTATAAGTCGCTCCGGCCGAAAATGCATAATAGAGAAGGAAACAAACATATATAAGTCATGTCTTTTGGATCATGTTTTGTTTAGTTTAGTTATTGGACTCTTTAGTTTCTGTTTACGCTCCATTGCTTTTGTTTCCATGACTACCCATTAGTTTTCACTTGTCCTCATGTCACGCACCTGTCTCACGCTTTGCACTCGTGCACCTGTCACTAATCATGTCACTGCTATTTAAGCCTGTCTTTTTCTGTTGATTGTCCTGGTGACATTATCCATACTACCTCTGCTACCCATGAGATTCCTGTTTACTATAGTTCATGCTTCATGCCATGCCACAGTAAGGGTTTTTGTTTCATGTTCATTATTAATTGCCTTTGTGCTAGTCTTTTGTTTTCATTATTTAAGTTTGTTCTCCGCCATTGTGCGCCTTTTGTTTTCTTCCTTTTTTTGTAGTTTGTTAGTGTTTAAATAAATATGTACTCACCTCTAAGCCATGTCCGATCCAGCTTTACTTGCATCTCGGGAAAACAAAACCCTCACAGTCCACTTATTGACAATAAAAGTCGCACTGGAGTATAAGTCGCATATTTGGGGGACATTTATTTGATAAAAGTCAACACCAAGAATAGACATTTGAAAGGCAATTTAAAATAAATAAAGAATAGTGAACAACAGGCTGAATAAGTGTACGTTATATGAGGCATAAATAACCAACTGAGAACGTGCCTGGTTTGTTAACGTAACATATTATGGTAAGAGTCATTCAAATAACTATAACATATAGAACATGCTATACGTTTACCAAACAATCTGTCACTCCTAATCGCTAAATCCCATGAAATCTTATACGTCTAGTCTCTTACGTGAATGAGCTAAATAATATTATTTGATATTTTACGGAAATGTGTTAATAATTTCACACATAAGTCGCTCCTGAGTATAAGTCACACCCCCGGCCAAAACAATGAAAAAAAATTACGACTTATAGTCCGAAAAATACGGTATGTTATACTCTTCTGACACCACCAGATGGCAGTATAAGTGTCCACATAAGCGGCCATAAGACCCCAATTCAGTAGTGTACACAATTTTGGAAATAAGAGCTAAAAGGTGTTGTCCACGCATGTGGCCAACTAAGTCTTTAGTTAAGTCAACATGACCATCATCTTTCTGGTTAGAGTTCCGTGTTGATGATGTGCACCCTGAGCTCCATTGTAAAAATGTGAGTTTCTACATTTCTGTTTTATTTTATGCTTAAATTTAGCACGTTCACATTGGTTAAGTTTGCAGTTATGTTACGTTCAATTTCGACTATCATGGTGTCGTTTGAGGCATGGCGAGGTGGGTAGCGTGGCCACGCCTCTGGCCATCCAATTCACTGCCGTTGTGTCCTTGGGCAGGACATGTCACCCTTGCCAACCACTCAGTGGCCTAGTGGTTAGAGTGTCCGCCCTGAGATCGGTAGGTTGTGAGTTCAAACCCCGGCCGAGTCATACCAAAGACTATAAATAATGGGATCCATTACCTCCCTGCTTGGCACTCAGCATCAAGGGTTGGAATTGGGGGTTTAATCACCGCTGCTGCTCACTGCTCCCCTCACCTCCCAGGGGGTGATCAAGGGTGATGGGTCAAAAGTAGAGACACACCTAGTGTGTGTGTGTGTGTGTGTGTGTGTGTGTGTGTGTGTGTGTGTGTGTGTGTGTGTGTGTGTGTGTGTGTGTGTGTGTGTGACAATCATTGGTACTTTTAACTTTTTAACTTTGCCCCCAGTGCCGCTCACACTGGTGAATTAAAGATGGGCGGTGGTCGGAGCCACGCTTCCGTCAGTCTCCCCCAGGGCAGCTGTGGCCACAAATGTAGCTTACCACCAGGTGTGAATGTAGAGTGAATAAATGACGGGTTCTCACTTCTCTGTGAAGCGCTTTGAGTGTCTAGAAAAACATTATTTTGACAATTGTTTTGATTACATTATAATTGTAATATTTGAATGATGATTAATGCATGTGTCGTGGCAGTTGCGGATGTCACCAACGGCGCGGTTTAAGGAAACACCCGGTTGCTTTTCCCAACACGTCTTTAATGGTGAACTGCCAACATGGGAATGCTAAACAGGAAGTGCTTAGCTTTGTAAACGCACTGAGACAAAGTCAACGTTCATTGTGTTCTTCTCGTTTTTGAAACTGCACCATTTTTTTTTCCTCTGAATTTTTCAACTAACTTGAAGTGTTTCGCCAAGATTATTATCCGTAATGTGTAACATTTCTATTTTTTGGCCAACGTAAGACAAATACATTTTTTTGAAGTTGTCTTTATTTTGAAGTTATTGTGCCATGATTTTACCAATTTGGCCAGTGTGGAAATACATTTCCCTCCATTAGTTTGACACCCCGAATGTAGATGATCATATCTGTTGTACAGATTTATTTCGGAAAAAGAGAAGTGTTGGATACTTTTCTTATTGCTTTATTTGTATTTGACTTTATTAAAAGTTTGAGTAAAAGTTTTCTTTTAAGTCATATATAAATGTATTGAAGGTGTTTTTTTTTATGGAGGGATGTGATTAATCATAGAACTGGCACCCATCCATCCATCCATTTTCTACCGCTTTTTCCCTTTTGGGGTAGAACTGGCACCCAATGTTATTAAAAAATAAATACATTGTAGTTTACATAATTTATAATTAATGAATTAATTATTCATATATTAATTCTAGTTTACTTATTAATTAATTCTGTTTACATATTTTTAATTAATTCTAGTTTAATAATTAATTAATTCTAGCTTAAATCATTATTATTTATTTAAAGTTTACATCATTATTAATATATCAATTCTAGTTTACTTAATTATTAATTATTCAATTAATTAATTATAGCTTACATAATTGTAATTAATTCTACTTTACATAAGTATTAATTAATCAACATAAATATTAATTAATTAATTCTAGTTGACATAATTATGTATATTTAGTATTTATTGTGTTATTCTTGGTTGCTGCTACTGTGCAACCTGACTTGCCACATTCTGGAACTTGCTCATTGTAACCAACCAAAACAAAAAGGACACCTACGGTTGATACATTGGGCGTGCACTCACCATTGCAGACGAAATCCTTCTTCTGCACGTCGGGGACATTCAGGCCCCTCATGTGGGCGGGGGCCATGCACTGTGTGAAGGGCGCCAGGCCCCGTCTTGCCCGCAGCCAATCGGAAAGCCAGGAGAGGTGACAGTCACACAGGAGGTTGTTGGAGTGCAGACGACTGAGGGAAGGAAGCAAACGGAGGGGACTGAGCACGGATGTTTGCCAGGCGTCAACTAGCACACTGCGCAGCAACAACGACAATATGCTCGTTGGGCAAATGCGTGAGATGCGACGTGTCGAGAGAGACGCCGCACGTGAGAACCACGACGCCGCCGGCAGACGGACTGTATGAATAAAAAAATAAGCAATAAGATCGGAAATGACAAGCAGCAGCAAAGGAAATGTGAGAAAATGAGAAAAAGACAATAACCTGGATCCCAATATGAGCAAAAGGCAAGATTATTATGTATGTATGTATGTATGTATATATGTAGAGTGTGTATGTATAATGCAGTGAATTGGAGCTGTTCCATTTTTATATTCCACCTCACTAATAATAGGGAAACAAATCCATCCCAGAAGTTGCACCAAACTTTGGATTTGAATCCAGCAAGACTTCGAAGTCTAACTTGCATGCATCGTTTTGCTTCTTCTTTGGAGAAAACAAAACAAACATATCACTGGAAAAATATGATAAAAAGTCACAAAGTTACTGAAAAAAGTCACATTGAGTAATCAGTGTTGTAACAAGAAATGTACCAGAAATATACAAATCATACATCGTAATAGAGTCACAATGTTACGCAGAAATATGAATAACATTGCAGAAATATTCACCATGTTAAGCAGATATTTAAATCATGTTATGAAAATCACGATGTTATGCAGACATAATAATATTATGAGAATCACGATGTTATGCAGAAATATAAATTATGCTATGAAAATCACAATGTTATGCAGATATATTAATCACGTTATGAGAATCACGATGTTATGCAGAAATATTAACAATGTTATGAGAATCACGATGCCATGCAGAAATAGTAACAATATTATGAGGATCACAATGTTTTGCAGAAATATTAACAATATTATGAAAATCACAATGTTATGCAGAAATATTAACATTATTATGACGATCACGGTGTTTTGCAAAAATAATATGAGAATCACAATGTATTAACCATATTATGAGAATCACGATGTTATGCAGAAATATTAATCATTATGGAAATCACAATGTTATGCAAAAATATTAACAATACTATGAGAATCACAATGTTTTGTAGAAATATTAATCATGTTATGAGAATCACAATGTTTTGCAAAAATATTAACAATATTATGAGAATCGCAATGTTATGCAGAAATATGAATAATATGAGAATCACAATGTTATGCTGAAATATGAATAATATGAGAATCACGATGCTATGCAGAAATATTAACATTATTATGAGGGCAGACATATTAACATTATTATGATGATCACAATGTTATGCAGAAATATTAACAATATTATGAGAATCACAATGATGTGCAAAAATATTAACATTATTATGAGGATCACAATGTTTTGCAGAAATAATATGAAAATCACAATGTTATGCAGAAATATTAATTATATTATGGGAATCACGATGTTATGCAGAAATAATAACATTATGAGAATCACATTGTTATGCAGAAATATTAACAATGTTATGAGAATCACGATGTTGTGCAGAAATATTAACAATGTTATGAGAATTACGATGTTATGCAGAAATATTAACATTATGAGAATCACAATGTCTTGCAGAAATATTAACAATATTATGAGAATCACAATGTTATGCAGAAATATTAACGTTATGAGAATCACAATGTTATGCATAAATATTAATATTACGAGAATCACAATATTTTGCAGAAATAATATTTTGAGAATTACATTGTTATGCAGAAATATTAATCATGTTATGAGAATCACGATGTTATGCAGACATAACAATTTTATGAAAATCACGATGTTATGCAGAAATATTAACAATTTTATGAGAATCACGATGCTTTGCAGAAATATTAACAATATTATGAGAATCACGATATTTTGCAGAAATAATAATATGAGAATCCCATTGTTATGCAGAAATATTAATCATGTTATGAGAATCACGATATTATGCAGAAATATTAATCATGTTATGAGAATCACGATATTATGCAGAAATATTAATCATGTTATGAGAATCACGATGTTATGCAGAAATATTAACAATACAATGAGAATCACAATGTTATGCAGAAATATTAACAATATTATGAGAATCACAATGTTATGCAGAAATAATATGAAAATCACGATGTTATGCAGAAATATCATTGTTATGAGAATCACAATGTTATATAGAAATATTAACAATATTATGAGGATCACAATGTTTTGCAGAAATATTAATCATGTTATGGGAATCACAATGTTATGCAGAAATATTAACAATTTTAAGAAAATCACAATGTTAACAATATTATGAGAATCACGATACTTTGCAGAAATAATGATATTATGAGAATCCCATTGTTATGCAGAAATATTAATCATGTTATGAGAATCAATGTTATGCAGACATATTAACAATATTATGAGAATCACGTTGTTATTCAGAAATATTCATTTTATAAGAATCACGATGTTATACATAAATATTTTATGAGAATCACGATGTTACGCAGACATATTAGCAATATTATGAGAATCACGTTGTTATTCAGAAATATTCATATTATAAGAATCACGATGTTATACATAAATATTTTATGAGAATAACGATGTTATGCAGAAATGTTCATATTATAATAATCACGATGTTATGCGGAAATATTTTATGAGAATCACGATGTTATGCAGAAATATTCATAATGATATGAGAATCACGACGTTTTGCAGAAATACTAATAATATTATGAGAATTACGATGTTATGCAGAAGTAATAAAAATGTCAGAAAACACCAAGATGTGCGAGACTAATGATGATTTTCACTTTCCACGACACATTTTTAATTCTTCAGAGTTATTATTGAGTTGAGCCTTTTATTCTAATGGTGTCCTAATATTTTTCATATTTAGCTTATTTTTACGCTACTTAGCAACGTTGTGTCCAATAAATCCAACATATGATAAAAACGTGCACATCATTTCATCAAATATGAAGTTTATGTTTGCGAAATGTTCCCATGGGGACGACTTAAGTGGCAATTACTCCACAGAATCCGGTGGAACAAGACCTCCCGGCGTGCTAATGTTCAACGCCGGCTGCATTACGGACCCGAACGCTAAGCTGCGACGCCACATGCTGCCGACACCTCGAGAGTGTGCGAGCCCGACACGCAGAGAGAGTGCAGGAGAAGGGCGGGCAACAAGGCAGGATGTCTCGTCAGCGTATTAGATGCCGGCCGGGAGATCTCGCCTTTCACAAGACAGGCGTCCCTTTGTAATAAAGCCCAGGACAAATCCTGTTACGGAACAGAGACGGGGGCTCATTGATGCTCGCAGCGGGGGCGGTGGCTTTTAAGACCGCGCTCCTATTATAAATCCAGTTTATAGTCAAACCCCGCCGCCTGGAGATAGCCACGTCCGAGCCCACCCCCGGCGAGGCCTTAATTACTGACAAGTAGGATTAAACACAGGGCGGAATGGGGTGTATATTTGTGAGTCGCTCTTCCTTAGTGTGTCTTTAATGTTTGGTAAGGTGATGCCTGTGTGTACGTCACCGTTTTATTACGGTTGATTGCAGATTTATTGACGGCGATTTATGAATACTATACAATGAGGTGATCTCATTACTGCTGACAAAAAAATATATATTAAAAAGATATTTTAAAAATGCCTCAAATCAGAAAAAAAAACAGTGCTAACTTCAAATGGGTATATTTTGTAACAACGCCATTGCCCCTGCAAATGTGCATATTTGTTTATAATAATAATACATACGGACCAGCCTGGACCAGCTTGTGTCGTTTTTAGCGCTGCCGCCAATGCGAATGTAACCGTTCCAAACAGTCGTCCGTGAACAAAAATTGGACCAACCCGGACACATTTTGTGTCGCCCTTAACGTTAGCGTCAGTGCTATTTTTTTATACTGTATGTTCCGCACTTTTTTTCTCAAAACTCGACAGTGCGCATTATAACACGGTGCGCCTAATGTACAAAATAATGTTGCTTGTGCTTACCGACCTTGAAGCTATTTTATTTGGTACATAGTGAAATGATAAGTGTGACCAGTAGATGGCAGTCAAACATAAGAGATATGTGTAGACTGCAATATTTTTGGATAATGCAATACATTTATTTATTTAATGCAATAAATTTGCCATATTGCAATTTTTATTCTCATTGTTGCTTTTTAATTTTATTCTTATTGTAATATTTTTCTATGTTGTTTCCATTTATACCCCCATTATTTACTTTTTAAATTCAATCTCAACTCTGTACACTGCTGCTGGAATTTTTATTTTCCTGAGGGAACTCTCCTGAAGGAATCAATAAAGTACTATCTATCTATCTATATGACTCAAGTAAACAACAGCAACATTTTATATGTTCCATTGAAAATATAGAAGATTACACACGGCGCTCAAAAATCTATCAAAATGTTTTAGTACGACTTTGGTAAGCTATGAAGCCACACCGCCTGATGGATTGTCGGCACATTAAACATAAGAGCATTATTATGGTGTGTGTATAAGGTAAGACATTATCTGGCGTTTTGTTTCGCAATATTATGTGAAAACAACTTTTCTTACCTTCTGGTACCTGCTGATCTGTATTTGGGATCTGCATAAATCCTGAAAAATTGTAGTCGATAAGCTTCTTCTTTTTCTCTATCTTCTTGTTATGGGACATTCATCCTCCGCTGTTGCCATTTCTAATATAAAGTAGTATAAAGTTCTTACTTATATCTGTCAGTAAACTCGCCATGAAAGCACTAAAACATACCGGTGTAGTGACTTTACATTATTCACCCAAGGAACTTTAGTTATTAGAGAGTTCACGGGTGTTGTTTTTTCCGGATGAGGAGATGCTGCTCCGTTATTGATTGAAGTAAAATCTGAATGTCATTAAAACAGTTAGCGCCATCTTTTGACACTTCTTCTACTCCCGTCCTTGCGCGCTACACCGCTACAACAAAGATGATGGGAAGAAGACGCTGTCGAAGGTGAGCCACGTAAATAAGACCGCCCACCAAACGGCGCATCCGGAAGCGACTGTCAGAAAGTGGCTTGAAGATGATCTGTAAAACATCATCTATGCAACATTTTGACCATCATTACATGAAAAAATATCAAAAATAGACCATTCATCGGCAGTGCGCCTTATAATCCGGTGCGCCCTATGGTCCGGAAAATACAGCATTTGTGCTGCAACTATTTACAGGCGTACAGCATGGGAATAATACGGTGTGGCTCATGCGGTAGAGTGGCCGTGCCAGCAACTTGAGGGTTGTAGGTTCGAGTCTGTTGTGTCCTTGGGCAAAGCACTTTCTTCCAGTCGCACCTACACTGGTGTATGGATGTGAAAAGAGATCCCTACACTTAATGGGACTTTTCTGGGTAAATAAAGGTTTAAAAAAAAAAAAAAAAAAAAAGACACTGGACCAGCCTGGACACCTTTTGAAGTGAATTATATTTATATAGCGCTTTTCTCTAGTGACTTAAAGCGCTTTTACATAGTGAAACACAATATCTAAGTTACATTTAAACCAGTGTGGGTGGCACTGGGAGCAGGTGGGTAAAGTGTCTTGCCCAAGGACACAAAGGCAGTGACTAGGATGGCGGAAGCGGGAATCGAACCTGGAACCCTCAAGTTGCTGGCACGGCCACTCTACCAACCGAGCTATACCGCCCCTTGTGTCCTTTTAACGCTAGTGTCGGAGTTAATGGCACTGTATGCTTAAAGTAATGTGCACTTTTTTGTTGGTTTTCACACTAAAATCAATTGAAAATAGTATTTAAGAAAAAAAAAATCAAAACTGTAGTTAATATATTACTAATCATTATATTACTATTATTAATATTACTAATATTCAAGGCTAAACAATCACCGTTTTTTTGTACAGGTGTGAACTTGGTTTGCCGAATTAAAGGAAATGTGAGGGAAGAACGGCCCTGTCTTGCAGTTAACTATTAATAACAATATTTTGCATGTGCACCTTTATCCAGATTTGCACCAAATGCTAATGTCCTTGCCACACCCCGTCGCCATGCATGACGTTAGGTCGTTTTAGCACATGTTAGGACTCCTCGGCAGAGGTAATGATGAGAAGAGAAGATGGAGCGGAGGATTAGGATGCAAGGAGGGAGGGTTCAAGGAGGTAGGACGGGTTCTAGGAGACGCTGACAGACAACAGAAGCAGTCGAGGGCTTCTGATTAAACGATATTGGATATCGGTGATTCTGCGCTCCGTACGCCGCCAGCTTGTAGCTGCAAGCGCGGCGCCCGGAATCCAATTTTGCGCGTCTGATTTTGAGGCAAACGCACGCCGACGCACACATGCGAGCGCCGTGATTGGCCGCAGATGGAAGCCGGCGTTCAGATTCGAGCAGACGGATGGCTCCTTCAGCTTAAGTGGATTCCGGGGCTGTTGACTCCGTTTACACTCCGTGCTGCAAAAATTACCTCTGCATGAATTTGACCTCTGCAAAATAACGCCACCCATGTAGTCACCGAGGATTATAGATTGCATTTAAAAACAAAGTACATGCCTTTTTTTTGGTGTAGAAGGAGGCTATGAAAAACTAATTGTGAATTACAAAAATGATTGTCCCACCCACTGCCTTTTAACGAGTGACTATATAATTCATGACACTTTTCATGGAACGTTAACAATGCACTAAATACATAAATCGTTGAATAAACAATCTGGTTGTTAATTACACGAATTGGCTAAAAAAAAAAATAAAAATCAGGAAAAATGTTAAATAACTTGGTTAGGAAGTAAACACTTTGGTCAAGGAAACAAACACAAATGTACAATAAATGTATAAACTAACCCAGCAGGCACAAGACATTGATGCAACGTTGATTATACGTCCAACGTGGCAAAATGGTTGTATTTGTAAATTGAGACAACGTTGATGTCTAACGTTGGATCCACGTTGTTGGTTGAGAAAATGACCAAATTGCATTGGTCAAATCAACGTCACAAACTGACATTGAATAAATCTCGTCAAAAGGCATTTTGTTTTAACGTTGTGTTTGTGTTGTAGAATATTGTTTGGGAAATGACCAACATTCAATGGTCAAATCAACGTCAGAACCCAACATTGATTAAACGTTGTCAAAATGCATGTTGTTTCAACATTAGGTTTGTGTCGCAGAATATTGGTTCGTAATTGACCAAATTTCAATGGTCAAATCAACGTCAGAACCCAACATTGATTAAACATCGTCAAAAAGCATGTTGTTTCAACGTTGTATTTGTGTTGTAAAATATTGGTTGGGAAATGACCAAAATTCAATGGTCAAATCAACGTCACAACCTGACATTGATTAAATGTTGTCAAAAAGCATGTTGTTTCAACGTTAGGTTTGTGTTGTAGAATATTGGTTGGGAAATGACCAAAATTCAATGGTCAAATCAACATCAGTACCCAACATTGAATAAACGTTGTTAAAAAGCATGTTGTTTCAACGTTGTATTTGTGTTGTAGAATATTGGTTGGGAAATTACCAAAATTCAATGGTCAAATCAACATCACAACCTGACATTGATTAATCGTCGTTAAAAAGCATGTTGTTTCAACGTTGTATTTGTGTTGTAGACTATTGGTTGGAAAATGACCAAAGTTCAATAGACAAATCAACGTCACAACCTGACATTGAATAAACGTTGTCAAAAAGCATGTTGTTTCAACATTAGGTTTGTGTTGCAGCATATTGGTTCGTAAACGACCAAAATTCAATAGTCAAATCAACGTCAAAACCCAACATTGAATAAACGTTGTCAAAAAGCATGTTGTAACAACGTTGTATTTGTGTTGTAGGATATTGGTTGGTAAATTACCCAAATTTCAATGGTCAAATCAACGTCACAAGCTGACATTGATTAAACGTTGTCAAAAAGCATGTCGTTTCAACGTTGTATTTGTGTTATAGAATATTGGTTGGAAAATGACCAAAATTCAATGGTCAAATCAACGTCACAACCTGACATTGAATAAACGTTGTCAAAAAGCATTTTGTTTCAACGTTAGGTTTGTGTTGCAGAAAATTGGTTCGTAATTGACCAACATTCAATAGTTAAATCAACGTCAGAACCCAACATTGAATAAACGTTGTCAAAAAGCATGTTGTTTCAACGTTAGGTTTGTGTTGGAGAATATTGGTTGGGAAATTACCAAAATTCAATGGTCAAATCAACGTCACAAACTGACATTGAATAAATGTTGTCAGAAAGCATGTTTCAACATTAGGTTTGTGTTGTAGAAAAATGGTCCGTATTTGACCAGAATTCAATGGTTAAATCAACGTCAGAACCCGACATTGATTAAACGTTGTCAAAAAGCGTGTTTCAACGTTGTATTTGTGTTGTAGAATATTGGTTGGAAAAATGACCAAAATTCAATGGTCAAATCAACGTCACAACCTGACGTTGATTAATCGTTGTCAAAAAGCATGTTGTTTCAACGTTAGGTTTGTGTCATAGAATATTGGTTGGGAAATTACCAAAATTCAATGGTCAAATCAACATCACAACTTGACATTGATTAAACGTTGTCAAAAAGCATGTTGTTTCAACGTTGTATTTGTGTTGTAAAATATTGGTTGGGAAATGACCAAAATTCAATGGTCAAATCAATTTCACAACCTGACATTGATTAAACATTGTCCAAAGTCATGTTGTTTCAACGTTGTATTTGAGTTGCTCAACATCAGGACCTCATTCAACAAGTTCTCAACGTTGTTTCAATGTCTTGTGCCTGATGGGAAATAAATTGTTAATAAAATCTAAAACATGGAATGTCATTACGTAAATTGGTCAATAAATAAATAAATCGGTCAAAAATAAGTAAAATTAAATGCCCTTAAACACTGTAAGTTGATTATAAAATACAGTTGACAAAATAGAAAAACAAAAAATAAAACACAATAATGAAAATATAAAAAAATCTATAGTTAAAAACATCAATGGTCATGGTTGAAAAGAAAATGTTTGAATATTTGTCAGAAATTAATTCACTATTTCTACTGGGGACGGCGTGGCGAAGTTGGGAGAGTGGCCGTGCCCCGAGGGTTCCTGGTTCGATCCCCAACTTCTACCCACCTTGTCACGTCCGTTGTGTTCTTGAGCAAGACACTTCACCCTTGCTCCTGATGGGTCGTAGTTAGGGCCTTGCATGGCAGCTCCCGCCATCAGTGTGTGAATGGGTGAATGTGGAAATGGTGTCAAAGCGCTTTGAGTACCTTGAAGGTAGAAAAGCGCTATACAAATATAACCCATTTACCATTTACTTTCAATCATTATTTGATTTATTATTGTAACTTTTTTTTTTTTTAATTATTATTTCACATTTATTTTTGATTAGTTTATTAATTAATAGGCTTTGTTGTTTAATTTACAATTTTAAAGCAGTCAAAATGTCTCAAACATAAGGTTGTAAATTGTGCAAATTTTAGCGGTGTCAAAAAAATCGATTTTGGAATTAATCGCAAATTTTATTTGATAAAAAAAAAAAAAAAAAAATCGATAAAAAAAAAATATATATTAACTTTTGAGCCAAACAGCTCAATTTTTGTTTCATCTGACATCACATGGACAAAGATAAGACCTTCTGGAGGAAGGTTCTGTGGTCAGATGAAACACAAATTGAGCTCTTTGGCCACAATATGTTTGGAGGAGAAAAGGTGAGGCCTTTAATCCCAGGGACACCATTCCTTCCGTCAAGCATGGTGGTGGTAGTATTATGCTCTGAGCATGTTTTGCTGCCAATGGAACTGGTGCTTTACAGAGAGTAAATGGGACAATGAAAAAAGGAGGATTACCTCCAAATTCTTCAGGACAACCTAAAATCATCAGCCTGGAGGTTGGGTCTTGGGCGCAGTTGGGTGTTCCAACAGGACAATGACCCCAAACACACATCAAAAGTGGTAAAGGAATGGCTAAATCAGGCTAGAATTAAGGTTTTAGAAGGGCCTTCCCAAAGTCCTGACTTAAACGTGTGGACAATGCTGAAGAAACAAGTCTATGTCAGAAAACGAACACAATTTTGTCAAGAAGAGTGGTCAAAAATTCAAGCAGAAGCTTGTGGATGGCTGCCAAAAGCGCCTTATTGCTGTGAAACTTGCCAAGGGACATGTAAGCAAATATTAACATTGCTGTATGTATACTTTTGACCCAGCAGATTTTCAGTAGACCCACAATAAATTCATAAAACAACAAAACTTAATGAATGTTTTTTGTGACCAACAAGTATGTGCTCCAATCACTCTATCACAAAAAAATAAAAGTTGTAGAAATGATTGGAAACTCAAGACAGCCATGACATTATGTTCTTTACAAGTGTATGTCAACTTTTAATTTTTTTTTTTTTCAAATGAATTATTGGCCTAACAGGATTATTATTTGTTTTACAGAAAGGTTTGTGTTCTACTCACAGCGTCCGCAGCTTGGGCATGTGGTTGAAGCTGGACAGCGGGATGAGCGTGATGTTGTTGTTGTTGAGGGTGCTGCGAGCGAGAAAGAGAAGAGGAAACAACACATTCATTAGCAGAGTTCCAGGAACTCGCTCGCTTCCTTCGCCTTTCAGAGCGTCCCGTATTAGCTCTCACGCCGCATATTAACTAAAAAGCGCCATCAACGCGGGATTGACTGCCGCCGTGCGCCGACGTAATGCGCACGTGTGCTCCCCGAGCGTGTCGCTATTGATTTCCATGTCTCACAACAAAGCAAAGAGAGAAAATGGGGAAGAAATGCAAAGACATAAAGCTTTTCCATCAACGCCACCCAAGGGGGGGTTGGGGGGGGAACGAGGGCCTTTTTTTTTCTTCTAGGGCGGCTGAAAGCCGGTGATCTGTGAAGCTGGTCGTTTTATAACGCGCTCATGGGATGGTGGATACATCCACGCTCATAAAAATTACATTGCGGCAAAAAAACAATGGGCCGAGATACACGACTTACATTACAGCATCAGCACCACCGTGCACTGTTTTATCATTCCATGAGGTATTATTTACATGTACAAACCCCAACACCAGTGAAGTTGGCACGTTGTGTAAATGGTAAATAAAAACAAAATACAATGATTTGCAAATCCTTTTCAACTTATATTCAATTGATTAGACTGCAAAGACAATATATTTAATGTTCCAAACTGGAGAAAGTTGGACGTTTTTGCAAATATTCGCTCATTTGGAATTTGATGCCTGCAACATGTTTCAAAAAAGCTGGCACGAGTGGCAAAAAAGACTGAGCAAGTTGAGGAATTGCTCATCTTATTTGGAACATCCCACAGGTGAACAGGCTGATTGGGAACAGGTGGGTGCCATAATTGGGTATAAAAGCAGTTTTCGTGAAAATGCTCGGTCGTTCACAAACAAGGACGGGGCGAGGTTTACCACTTTGTCAACAAAATGCGTGAGCAAATTGTCCAACAGTTTAAGAACAACGTTTCTCAACCAGCTATTGCAAGGAATTTAAAGATTTCACCAGCTACGGGTCGTAATATCATCAAAAGATTCAGATAATCTGGAGAAATCACTGCATTGAATGACCTTGATCCCTGCATCAAAAAGTGACATCAGTGTGTAAAGGATATCACCATCTGGGCTCAGGAACACTTCAGAAAAACACTGTCAGTAACTACAGTTGGTCGCTACATCCGTAAGTGCAAGTTAAAACTCTACTATGAAAGCCATTTAACAACACCCAGAAATGCTGCCGGCGTCGCTGGGCCCGAGCTCATCTAAGATGGACTGATGTAAAGTGGAAAAAGTGTTCTGTGGTCTGACGAGTCCACATTTCAAATTGTTTTTGCAAACTGTGGACGTTGTGTACTCCGGAACAGAGAGGAAAAGAACCATCTGGATTGTTATAGGCACAAAGTTGAAAAGCCAGCATCTGTGATGGTATGGGGGTGTATTAGTGCCCAAGACATGGGTTACTTACACATCTGTAAAGGCGCCATTAATGCTGAAAGGTACATACAAGTGCAAGTTAAAACTCAGAGAATCTGGAGAAATCACTGCACGTAAGCGATGCTAATACAGACCTTCGATCTCTCAGGCGGTATTGCATCAAAAACCGACATCAGTGTGTAAAGGATATCACCACATGGGCTCAGGAACACTTCAGAAAACCACTGTCAGTAACTAGAGTTTTTTGCTACATCCGTAAGTACAAGTTAAAACTCTACTATGCAAAGTGAAAGCCATTTATCAACAACACCCAGAAATTCTGCCGGCTTCGCTGGGCCCGAGCTCATCTAAGATGGACTGATGCAAAGTGGAAAAAGTGTTCTGTGGTCTGACGAGTCCACATTTCAAATTGTTTTTGGAAACTGTGGACGTTGTGTACTCCGGAACAGAGAGGAAAAGAACCATCCGGATTATTATTGGCGCAAAGTTGAAAAGCCAGCATCGGTGATTGTATGGGGGTGTATTAGTGCCCAAGACATGGGTAACTTACACATCTGTGAAGGCGCCATTAATGCTGAAAGGTACATACAGGTTTTGGAGCAACATATGTTGCCATCCAAGCAACGTTATCATTGACGCCCCTGCTTATTTCAGCAAGACAATGCCAAGCTATGTGTTACAACATTGTGTCTGTATTAATTGGATGAACATTTCTTATTGAGAAAAAACAATGCTTTAGATTTGATTTTGGTGGACTTTAGGAACGCGTTACTAACGGAAACTGAGGACACTTTGTAACGTGTGTATATAAATATTTGCCCGGTGAAGTCCAGTAGAGGCAAAGAAGACTCCAATTTTTTTCGAATGAAACCCCTGGTTTGAAAGCACAGGAAGTAGATGTTGCCACAACCGTTGAAAATAAGTCTCGTTACGTCGGACTCGGTGTTTTTACGAACACCCACTCGTCCCTAAAATACACTTCCCCCCCCAATGTTGATCTTAATACTTTTCTTTCTCTTTAATTCCCCAGTCTCTTTCGGCTGGGTTTTCCTGCACTTTGCTGGCCCGCGTAGCCTCCGCGGCCTTGGCGGTGCACGGATTGAGTTTCACACTCGGTCGCCTCAGCACACACACACACACACACACACACACACACACACACACACACACACACACACACACACACACACACACACACACACACACACACACACACACACCCACACACACACACACACACACATTCTTGTACGTGTTACCTTCTTGAGACCTGAGAAAAATGCCTACCTCTTCAGGACCACCCTTTCTAGATATATAAAGAAGTGTATTTACAACATTAATAATATATACATACTATGCAAATATAAAAAAGCTTGTTGGAACTTCACAAGAAAAATGTCACAATTTCACAAGAAAAATGTTGAATTCTGGCAGTATTAATAATAATAAATAATACTAATAATAATACAAGTCAGAAT
>NC_084563.2:21827098-21832098 GCF_033978685.3 Nerophis lumbriciformis | reverse complement strand
AGTAGCATATATTTATGCATTATGAAGAAGAATGTTTTAATGTAGACACATAGAATCATCATACTGCTGTGATTATATGCATTAAGTGTTCATTCAAGGCTAAGGCAAAATATGGAGATATATATTGTGTATCGTGACATGGCCTAAAAATATTGAGACAGTAATAAAAGGCCGTATCGCCCAGCCCGACATCGGATGACTAAAGTAAGCCTGAATTCATACACCAACTATTGTCTGTATTATATATATTGCACACCGTTTACATGAACACGTTAGATATAGCACTATGTATTGATGTAGTGGTCTCTCTGATGCAGTACGATTGTCTCTGCAGTCATTAATGGAGGAGACTCTTTAGAATTAGCCAGTGTGTGTGTGTGTGTGTGTATGTGAGCAAAGATGGGAGGGTGGAAGAAGCAGAGTGATGTTATCATGTGTCTTTACTGCAGCCTACGCACTCAGGTCAAAGCCTTGCTCATACGTGTAAGGAAACACTAATCAAAATACAATTGCTGGCAAAGGAAAAAAAAAAAAGTTGCACTGAAGAGTCTGTCAGACGCATTCTGGATCCGTCTGGGTATCGAACAACGGCCCTCCTGCAGTAGAGCTCACATAAGGATTGTGAATGATAAACAGCACATCTCTTTCCAATTCTTTGTGTATTTCCGGTGTGACTGACCTAATAATACGGTCAGGGTGCAGAAGTGTTCACATTGTGACGTGGAAGCTACGGAGCAGAATATTCAAAATGGCCAACTACATTTTTTAGATGTTTACACATACTTTGCGGATTGGGAATACAATTGGATATGGTTTAATGGATGCAAAGGAACACAACCATACTGGCCAACCCTCCTGATTTTCCCGGGAGACTCCCGAATTTCAGTGCCCCTCCCGAAAATCTCCCGGGACAGCCATTCTCCCGAATTTCTCCCGATTTCCACCCGGACAACAATATTGGGGGCGTGCCTTAAAGGCACTGCTTTTAGCGTCCTCTCTCACCTGAAAAGGAGACTATTATATATGTCTCCGTTATCCATAGGTTTATCTATAAGCCATAAAGTAGGCGAGACGGAGCTATTTCTCAACGTGTGTTTAATCCAGCCAGAACGTTAATCCACTGACACACAACATCCGGGTTCCCATCAAGCATTGCTTCAAAACTACGGCAAGTAGTAATGTCCAAAAACATGACAGAGACAAAGCAGAAGAAGGAAGAAGAGACATGGCGACGACGAGTAAGAAGAAGAAGTACGCTTGCAAGTTCCAAAATGATTGGAAAAAAATAATTTCAGTTCATCCAGGACAGCTGGAAGGGGGAGGGGTATGCTGCCTGCACATTTTGTAGATCAGACTTGTATGGACTGTCTGATTGTGGCAGTCCGCTCCCTGTATGATCAGT
This sequence comes from Nerophis lumbriciformis, assembly GCF_033978685.3. Classification (NCBI taxonomy): domain Eukaryota; kingdom Metazoa; phylum Chordata; class Actinopteri; order Syngnathiformes; family Syngnathidae; genus Nerophis; species Nerophis lumbriciformis. Next base: position 21,830,696 of record NC_084563.2, on the reverse strand, counting down.
GCCAGAGCTTGGTCCGCATTGCCGGTAGTAAGTCGGACACGTTTCCAGTGAGGGTTGGACTCCGCCAAGGCTGCCCTTTGTCACCGATTCTGTTCATAACTTTTATGGACAGAATTTCTAGGCGCAGTCATGGCGTTGAGGGGATCTGGTTTGGTGGCTGCAGGATTAGGTCTCTGCTTTTTGCAGATGATGTGGTCCTGATGGCTTCATCTGGCCAGGATCTTCAGCTCTCACTGGATCGGTTCGCAGCTGAGTGTGAAGCGACTGGGATGAGAATCAGCACCTCCAAGTCCGAGTCCATGGTTCTCGCCCGGAAAAGGGTGGAGTGCCATCTCCGGGTTGGGGAGGAGATCTTGCCCCAAGTGGAGGAGTTCAAGTACCTCGGAGTCTTGTTCACGAGTGAGGGAAGAGTGGATCGTGAGATCGACAGGCGGATCGGTGCGGCGTCTTCAGTAATGCGGACGCTGTATCGATCCGTTGTGGTGAAGAAGGAGCTGAGCCGGAAGGCAAAGCTCTCAATTTACCGGTCGATCTACGTTCCCATCCTCACCTATGGTCATGAGCTTTGGGTTATGACCGAAAGGACAAGATCACGGGTACAAGCGGCCGAAATGAGTTTCCTCCGCCGGGTGGCGGGGCTCTCCCTTAGAGATAGGGTGAGAAGCTCTGCCATCCGGGAGGAGCTCAAAGTAAAGCCGCTGCTCCTCCACATCGAGAGGAGCCAGATGAGGTGGTTCGGGCATCTGGTCAGGATGCCACCCGAACGCCTCCCTAGGGAGGTGTTTAGGGCACGTCCGACCGGTAGGAGGCCGCGAGGAAGACCCAGGACACGTTGGGAAGACTATGTCTCCCGGCTGGCCTGGGAACGCCTCGGGGTCCCACAGGAAGAGCTGGACGAAGTGGCTGGGGAGAGGGAAGTCTGGGCTTCCCTGCTTAGGCTGCTGCCCCCGCGACCCGACCTCGGATAAGCGGAAGAAGATGGATGGAGATGGAGACTTGTATGTGTGTGTATATGTGTGAATAAATTAACACTGAAATTCAAGTACTCCTCTCTGAGCTGCCACCTTAACATGGTAGAGGAGTTTGCGTGTCCCAATGATCCTAGGAGCTATGTTGTCCGGGGGCTTTATGCCCCCTGGTAGGGTCTCCCAAGACAAACTGGTCCTAGGTGAGGGATCAGACAAAGAGCAGCTCGAAGACCTCTATGAAGAAAACAAACAAGGAACCCAGATTTCCCTTGCCCGGACGCGGGTCACCGGGGCCCCCCTCTGGAGCCAGGCCCGGAGGTGGGGCACGATGGCGAGCGCCTGGTGGCCGGGCCTGTCCCCATGGGGCCCGGCCGGGCACAGCCCGAAGAGGCAACGTGGGTCCCCCCTCCAATGGGCTCACCACCCATAGCAGGGGTCATAGAGGTCGGGTGCGATGTGAGCTGGGCGGCAGCCGAGGGCAGGGCACTTGGCGGTCCGATCCTCGGCTACAGAAGCTAGCTCTTGGGACGTGGAACGTCACCTCGCTGGGGGGGAAGGAGCCTGAGCTAGTGCGCGAGGTGGAGAAGTTCCGGCTAGATATAGTCGGACTCACTTCGACGCACAGCAAGGGTTCTGGAACCAGTTCACTCGAGAGGGGCTGGACTCTATTCCACTCTGGCGTTGCCGGCAGTGAGAGGCGACGGGCTGGGGTGGTAATTCTTGTTTTCCCCCCCGGCTCAGAGCCTGCACATTGGAGTTCAATCCGGTGGACGAGAGGGTAGCTTCCCTCCGCCTTCGGGTGGGGGAACGGGTCCTGACTGTGGTTTGCGCTTACGCGCCAAACCGCAGCTCAAAGTACCCACCCTTTTTGGATTCACTCGAGGGAGTACTTGAGAGTGCTCCCCCGGGTGATTCCCTCGTTCTACTGGGGGACTTCAATGCTCATGTTGGCAGCGACAGTGAAACCTGGAGAGGCATGATCGGGAAGAATGGCTGCCCGGATCTGAACCCGAGCGGTGTTTTGTTATTGGACTTTTGTGCCCGTCACAGATTGTCCATAACGAACACCATGTTCAAACATAAGGGTGTCCATATGTGCACTTGGCACCAGGACACCCTAAACCGCAGTTCCATGATCGACTTTGTAGTTGTGTCATCGGATTTGCGGCCTCATGTTTTGGACACTCGGGTGAAGAGAGGGGCGGAGCTTTCTACCGATCACTACCTGGTGGTGAGTTGGCTGCGATGGTGGGGGAGGATGCCGGACAGACCTGGCAGGCCCAAACGCATTGTGAGGGTTTGCTGGGAACGTCTGGCAGAGTCTCCTGTCAGAGAGAGTTTCAATTCCCACCTCCGGAAGAACTTTGAACATGTCACGAGGGAGGTGCTGGACATTAAGTCCGAATGGACCATGTTCCGCGCCTCTATTGTCGAGGCGGCTGATTGGAGCTGTGGCCGCAAGGTAGTTGGTGCTTGTCGTGGCAGTAATCCTAGAACCCGTTGGTGGACACCGGCGGTGAGGGATGCCATCAAGCTGAAGAAGGAGTCCTATTGGGTTCTTTTGGCTCATAGGACTCCTGAGGCAGCGGACAGGTACCGGCAGGCCAAGCGGTGTGCGGCTTCAGCGGTCGCAGAGGCAAAAACTCGGACGTGGGAGGAGTTTGGTGAGGCCATGGAAAACGACTTCCGGACGGCTTCGAAGCAATTCTGGACCACCATCCGCCGCCTCAGGAAGGGGAAGCAGTGCACTATCAACACCGTGTATGGCGAGGATGGTGTTCTGCTGACCTCGACTGCGGATGTTGTGGATCGGTGGAGGGAATACTTCGAAGACCTTCTCAATCCCACCAACACGTCTTCGTATGAGGAAGCAGTGCCTGGGGAATCTGTGGTGGGCTCTCCTATTTCTGGTGCTGAGGTTGCTGAGGTAGTTAAAAAGCTCCTCGGTGGCAAGGCCCCGGGGGTAGATGAGATCCGCCCGGAGTTCCTTAAGGCTCTGGATGCTGTGGGGCTGTCTTGGTTGACAAGACTCTGCAGCATCGCGTGGACATCGGGGGCGGTACCACTGGATTGGCAGACCGGGGTGGTGGTTCCTCTCTTTAAGAAGGGGAACCGGAGGGTGTGTTCTAACTATCGTGGGATCACACTCCTCAGCCTTCCAGGTAAGGTCTATTCAGGTGTACTGGAGAGGAGGCTACGCCGGATAGTCGAACCTCGGATTCAGGAGGAACAGTGTGGTTTTCGTCCTGGTCGTGGAACTGTGGACCAGCTCTATACTCTCGGCAGGGTCCTTGAGGGTGCATGGGAGTTTGCCCAACCAGTCTACATGTGTTTTGTGGACTTGGAGAAGGCATTCGACCATGTCCCTCGGGAAGTCCTGTGGGGAGTGCTCAGAGAGTATGGGGTATCGGACTGTTTGATTGTGGCAGTCCGCTCCCTGTATGATCAGTGCCAGAGCTTGGTCCGCATTGCCGATAGTAAGTCGGACACGTTTCCAGTGAGGGTTGGACTCCGCCAAGGCTGCCCTTTGTCACCGATTCTGTTCATAACTTTTATGGACAGAATTTCTAGGCGCAGTCAAGGCGCTGAGGGGATCTGGTTTGGTGGGTGCAGGATTAGGTCTCTGCTTT
>NC_084563.2:21769598-21822098 GCF_033978685.3 Nerophis lumbriciformis | reverse complement strand
TCAATGTGTAAAGGATATCACCACATGGGCTCAGGAACACTTCAGAAACTCACTGTAAATAACTACAGTTGGTCGCTACATCTGTAAATGCAAGTTAAAGCTCTACTATGCAAGGCGAACAACCGTTTATCAACAACACCCAGAAACGCAGTCGGCTTCGCTGGGCCTGAGCTGAAAATGTGGACGTTGTGTCCTCCGGACCAAAGAGGAAAAGAACCATCCGGATTGTTATAGGCACAAAGTTGAAAAGCCAGCATCTGTGATGCTATGGGGGTGTATTAGTGCCCAAGACATGGGTAACTTACACATCTGTGAAGGCACCATTAATGCTGAAAGGTACATACAGGTTTTGGAGCAACATATGTTGCCATCCAAGCAACGTTACCATGGACGCCCCTGCTTATTTCAGCAAGACAATGCCAAAACACGTGTTACATCAACGTGGCTTCATAGTAAAAGAGTGCGGGTACTAGACTGGCCTGCCTGTAGTCCAGACCTGCCTTCCATTGAAAATGTGTGGCGCATTATGAAGCCTAAAATACCAAAATGGAGACCCCCGGACTGTTGAACAACTTAAGCTGTACATCAAGCAAGAATGGGAAATAATTCCACCTGAGAAGCTTAAAAAATGTGTCTCCTCAGTTCCCAAATGTTTACTGAGTGTTGTTAAAAGGAAAGGCCATGTAACACAGTGGTGAACATGCCCTTTCCCAACTATTTTGGCATGTGTTGCATCCATGAAATTCTAAATTAATTATTATTTGCAAAAAAAAAATAAAGTTTATGAGTTTGGACATCAAATATGTTGTCTTTGTAGTGCATTCAACTGAATATGGGTTGAAAAGGATTTGCAAATCATTGTATTCCGTTTATATTTATATATAACACAATTTTCCAACTCATATGGAAACGGAGTTTGTACAAGTTGTATAGATTATTGGACAAAGGACAAAGACCAGAAGGCGGGGTCACATTACACCAGTTTTAAAATCTCTGCATTGGCTCCCTGTGTGTTTCAGGATCAACTTTAAGGGTCTTTTTATGGTATATAAATGTTTTTATGGTATTGGGCCTTCTTATCTTTCAGATTTGCTTTTACCCTATGAACCCTGAGATCCTCCAGCACTCATCTACTAACTATTACAAAAGTCAGGACACAAAGTCACGGGATGACATATTTCTACCATTATGGCCCCCGTCTATGGAACAGCTTGCCGGAGGACATCAGGGCTGTGGACATACTTGCCAACCCTCCCGATTTTCCCGGGAGACTCCCGAATTGCAGTGCTTCTCCCGAATTTCTCCCGATTTCCACCCGGACAACAATATTGGGGGCGTGCCATAGAGTCACCGCCTTTAGCGTCCTCTACAACCTGTCGTCACGTCAGCTTTTCCTCCATATAAACAGCGTGCCTGCCCAGTCACATATTACATGCGGCTTTTACACACACACATAAGTGAATGCAACGCATACTTGATCAACAGCCATACATGTCACACTGAGGATGGCCGTATAAACAACTTTAACACTGTTACAATTATGCGCCACACTGTGAACCAACACCAAACAAGAATGACAAACACATTTCGGGAGAACATCCGCACCGCAACACAACAGAACAAATACCCAGAACCCCTTGCAGCACTAACTCTTCCGGGACGCTACAATATACACCCCCCGCTACCACCAACCCCCAAATTCGGAGGTTTCAAGGTTAGCAAGTATGGCTGTGGAGAACATTTGTGTTTTCAAGAGCAGGCTTAAGACCCACCTTTTTGATATTATTTTATTGAAGTCATTTGTAGTTCACTTTGTTATCCAACAAGTTATGCAATATTTTATTTAGTTACATTTCTTTATTTACTGTATATTCATTTTATTTTTTCTTTTCATCTTCACATGTTTTGCTTGTATTTTATTATTTTTCTCTACTCATGGTTCTTACTGGGCTTCACGGTGGAAAAGGGGTTAGTGCATCTGCCTCACAATACGAAGGTCCTGAGTAGTCTTGGGTTCAATCCCGGGCTCGGGATCTTTCTGTGTGGAGTTTGCATGTCCTCCCCGTGACTGCGTGGGTTCCCTCCGGGTACTCCGGCTTCCTCCCACTTCCAAAGACATGCACCTGGGGATAAGTTGATCGGCAACACTAAATTGGCCCTAGTGTGTGGATGTGAGTGTGAATGTTGTCTGTCTATCTGTGTTGGCCCTGTGATGAGGTGGCGACTTGTCCAGGGTGTACCCCGCCTTCCGCCCGATTGTAGCTGAGATAGGCTCCAGCGCCCCCCGCGACCCCAAAGGGAATAAGCGGTAGAAAATGGATGGATGGATGGATGGTTCTTACTATTTTTTATTTTCCAGCCATTTGCCTCAGGGGTTATCGGCCGTGTGATAGTGTTTACTCACATGTCTCCTCTGTACTCCGCCATGGGTCAACGGGGTGTGGTTTGTAACTCTGCAAAGCACTTTGCATTGCATTTCTTTTATGAAAAGCGCTTTATAAATAAAGTTTGATTGATTGATTGAACAAGGAAGGCACAATGATAAGAGCGGGGAGACAGACGGGGAATAATTCAGGGATAATTTAGTTCAGGGGTGTCCAAACTTTTTCCAACCAAGGGCCGCATACTGAAAAGTCCAAGTCTTTGGGGGCCATATTGATATTTAGTCCGGAAAATACGGTATATTTTCATCAAAAATTCGGTGGGATTTCTGGTGTTAACATCACTGAATTACCGTGTGGAACAAAAAAAAACAAAAAAAACAAAAAAAACAATGCTTGTTATAGAGAACACACGGACCTGCTATGTTCATTACATTTCACCCATCTGGTGCATTCCTCAAAACAGCCAAAGTCATGCACAAAGAAAAGAAGACCCGTAAAAACCCATAAAAATAGATGAAAGACCGATGGCGGAATGTCAAGATAAACGTCGGGATGCACGTGTGAGAGCAGGTAAGCACGCCTGTGTGACTTACAAACTGTGAAGTCACCTTGCACAGTGCAACTCTCACCTTATGAATTATGACAGTTGCTGCTTGGCTAAAGCCACGACGACACACACACACACACACACACGCGCGCGCACACACACACACACACACACACACACACACACACGCACACACGCACACACGCACGCACGCACGCACACACGCACACACGCACACACGCACACACGCACACACGCACACACGCACGCACACACCGTCTCTTTCTGGCGCTTGTGGAGGAAAGTGATCATAAATTATGCAGTCATTGCTCTTTCCCTTTTTAGGTCCCATAGAGATTGAGAGAAAGTGTTCACAAATGTGCGTGTGCTACTTGGGCCAAACGTCATGGCGCTACATCCTCCATCCATCAGCGCGTCACGCTGCTGGTTCACGTCTAAGTCCTTTGGAGGGGCAGGAAAAGAAAAAAAACATGAACCCTTTAACAGTTGCGACTATCTCTAACCTCAAGGTGGTGCCAAACGTTATAGTACAGATTATGCTCATAATTTCATGTTTTTGATTATTTACTCCTTATTTTGTTCATGATACTAGGTCTGTATTCTTGGAATATTACCACTTACAAATGTATTCTGGTAAAATTGTGACTTTGCACATATGAATAACCACAATATACAGTGTGTATTCTCGAAAAAATAATTACCTTTTATTTATTGAATAATACATTTTCTTTTAATATTATAATTCTACTTTTTTGGATGTTTTATTATGTTTTACTCCATTATATGACGAATGCATTGACGGAGTATTACTCAGGTACCATATTTTTCGGACTATAAGTCGCAGTTTTTTTTCATAGTTTGGCCGGGGGTGCGACTTATACTCAGGAGCGACTTATGTGTGAAATTATTAACACATTACCGTAAAATATCAAATAATATTATTTAGCTCATTCACGTAAGAGACTAGACGTATAAGATTTAGCGATTAGTAGTGACAGATTGTTTGGTAAACGTATAGCATGTTTTAGATGTTATAGTTATTTGAATGACTCTTACCATAATATGTTACGTTAACATACCAGGCACGTTCTCAGTTGGTTATTTATGCCTCATATAACGTACACTTATTCAGCCTGTTGTTTACTATTCTTTATTTATTTTAAATTGCCTTTCAAATGTCTATTCTTGGTGTTGGCTTTTATCAAATACATTTCCCCCAAAAATGTGACTTATACTCCAGTGCAACATATGTTTTTTTTTCCTTCTTTATTATGCATTTTCGGCAGGTGCGACTTATACTCCGGTGCGACTTATACTCCGAAAAATACGATAATTTACTTGTTTTGTAAAAAATAAAAAAAAAGTATATATATATATATATATATATATATATATATATATATATATATATATATATATATATATATTTATATATATATAGTCGAGGTTACTGTGGTTTATCTGTTGTACAGTGCTCAATACCAGGGTCGAGCGGAATATACGTTAGGTCAGGAAAAAACACAGAGGCTAGTTCATCCCTACAAGCCTGTTTCGCAGGTTTCCCTGCTCTTCAGGGGAGTTTCTTATTGCAAGTGTGTCCTTAAATAAAATAGTGAACATACCAGACTAAACTTTTCTTTTATTAGTAAGTAAACAAACAACGGCTCCTAATTTAGTCTGCTTACATATGCAGTAACATATTGTGTCATTTATCATTCTATTATGTTGTCAAAATTAAGGACAAGTGGTAGAAAATTAATTATTAATCTACTTGTTCATTTACTGTTAATATCTGCTTACTTTCTCTTTTAACATGTTCTATCTACACTTCTGTTAAAATGTAATAATCACGTATTCTTGTTGTTTGATACTTTACATTAGTTTTGGATGATACCACAAATTTGGGTATCAATCCGATACCAAGTAATTACAGCATCATACATTGGTCATATTCAAAGTCCTCATGTGTCCAGGGACATATTTCCTGACTTTATAAACATGATATACATTTTTTTTAAAGAAAAAAATATTTTATAACGATAAAAAAATATTTGTGTAATCATACTAGTATCGACTAGATATGCTATTGTACTTGGTATCATTACAGTGGATGTCAGGTGTACATCCACCTATTTCTGAGTGTATAAAAAAAATATAAAAATGTGTATAAAAGTGTATAAAAAGTGAGTGTATAAAAAGAATACAAATAAAAATAGAAAATAGATTTTGTGATTTAAAAAGATATCAATGTAATTATAGTAGTATCGACAGATACGCTCTCGTACTTGATATCATTACAGTGGATGTCAGGTGTAGATCCACCAATGGTGTTTGTTTACATTGTGACGCCGGTGAGCTACGGTGTGTAGTGAAGCATGTTTAGCTATTCCTCGTCCTGCAGGGATGACACTTGTAAGAAACTTACTTTGTTTGTCGCCATGGAGACAAGGATTAGTGATTTAGAAGTAGCTACAACACTGCAGACTGCGGATGGACTTTAGCCGCTAGCTAGCTAGCCATGTCTTGAAGCACCTCTTCCTGAGGGTGTTTCAGTGTTATAACTTCACCTTTATTGTTAGTTTTTAAGCCAAAATGGGTCCATTATCCTTTTTCTGTCTACACACTGTGTCTGCTTATAAGTACTCTGTGATTGTGCACTGCTGAACATGCTCCTCTGCTCGTAAACCAGCAATGACACGACGTGAAGACGACGGGGGGTCAGGCGGTACTTTTTAGAGGCAGTATAGTACCGAACATGATTCATTAATATCGCGGTACTATACTAATACCGGTATACCGTACACAACTAACAGAAAACGTAAACAAAACGTCGTACATGTTGATGTTGTACAGTCTGTGACTGGAAGACTTCACCCCCCGAGCCCACACTGCAAAAAGTGAAATCTAAGTAAGATTAAATATCTCAAATAAGGGTGATATTTGCTTATTTTCTGTCTGATAAGATAATTCTTCCCACTAAGCAGGTTTTATGTTAGAGTGTTTTACTTGTTTTAAGGGTTTTGGTCCTAAATGATCTCAGTAAGATATTACAGCTTGTTGCTGAGATTTGATGACCTATATTGAGTAAAACATGCTTGAATATTTATGCAATATATGTGCAATATATTTATCTGTACAGTAATCTATTTATTTATATATATTTATATATATGTATTTATTTTATATATATATTTATATATTATTTATATATATGTATTTATTTATACATGCACCTTATTGCTTTTTTATCCTGCACTACCATGAGCTTATGTAATGAAATTCCGATCTTATCTGTGCTGTAAAGTTCAAATTTGAATGACAATAAAAAGGAAGTCGAAGTCTAAGTCTTGAAACTAGAATATCAACTGTTGCAAAGCTGGGTCATCAACACTCACAAGTATAAAACTATTTTTTTAAAGTAATCATTTCTGACTTCAAGCATGAAAAAAAAAAAAAATCTAGTGCATATCATTATGTCAAGATAATGGCACTAGCATTTACTTCATTTAAGAATATTTTTCAACATATTGAGCAAAAAGGTCTTTTTTTTCTACCAAGAAAAGTGCACTTGCTATTAGTGAGAATATACTTATTTTAAGGTATTTTTGGGTTCATTGAGGTTAGCTCATTTTACTTGTTTTGGAAAGTCTTGACAAGCCGAATTTTCTTGTTCTATTGCATAGGTGTCAAACTCTGGCCCGCTGTGTAATTTCATTTGGCCCTTGAGGTAATATCAAATTAACATTAGAGTCGGCCCGCCGGTATTATTTTCAGTGCCCGTCTCGAAAGTCTCCCGGGGCAACCATTCTCCCGAATTTCTCCCGATTTCCACCCGGACAACAATATTGGGGGTGTGCCTTAAAGGCACTGCCTTTAGCGTCCTCGACAACCTGTCGTCACATCTGCTTTTCCTCCATACAAACAGCGTGCCGGCCTCTATCACATGATATATGCGGCTTCTACACACACATAAGTGAATGCAAGTATACTTGATCAACAGCCATACAGGTCACACTGAGGGTGGCCGCATAAACAACTTTAACACTGTTACAAATATGCGGCACACTGTGAAACCACACCAAACAAGAATGACAAACACATTTCGGGAGAACATCCGCACCGTAACACAACATAAACACAACAGAACAAATACCCAGAACCCCTTGCAGCACTCACTCTTCCGGGACGCTACAATATACAATGCTACCACCAAACCCCACCCCCCTTTCTCTTGCTACTTCAAGGCTCGAATGTTTGATTCATTCATTATTGTTATTTTATTTTCAAATGTATTATTAGCCTGTGGAAAAAGTTTATTTTGATATTTACCTCAGAAGGCTGCAATTAGAAAAGAGGCATTCAATTGTTTTTTTTTTTTTTTTTTTTTTTTTGATATGCCATTGATATATTTGAATTATTATTATTATTATTTGAAACTGGATTTGGCATGTCACTATAAAGTTATATAAGCCTTGCTTGTTCAATATTCAATGCAAAACTTGTTTTGGTCCCTATTAAAAGGTTAATTTGTCCAACCTTGGCCCGCGGCTTTGTTCAGTTTTAAATTTTGGCCCACTCTGTATTTGAGTTTGACACCCCTGTTCTACTGGCAGATAATTTTGCTTAGTTCAAATAAAATACCCCTCATTTTTGTATTTTTTTTTTTTTCTTGTTTTTGCTGTGCAGAACATGAACTGAAATCAGGAATGATGAACAATGAAAGCGACTCCGTCTATTTTCTAAAGGAAAACAACCAAAAAAACATGATGGAGCGCTTCTCTCCTGCTCTCATTAATCAATTGTGTAGTCAGCGGTGAGAGAGAGAACATTTTAAAAAAAGTTGAAAGATCAATGAAGGGGGATAAAAGCCATCTAATCCGACTAGTTAGGACATCTGAATCCTGATTAATTAATCAGTTTCATATTAGGCTGCTCTCCACCGCTCATTAAGTACACACACACACACACATGTACAGTGTATACACAATTGCAAGTGTGCGCGCATTTATTAAAGCACTCCACGCCGCATGTGTGCGAGCGCCTCATTGGTATGCGCGGCGCCGGGCCGCCGAGCGCGAGCTGTCCGGCCTCGCTTTGCAGTCATTAGTGCGCTCGTTAGTCCAGTTATGTTGAATCTAAATTACCATTCATCATCACGCCGGGGGCCGTCACTTACCGGGACACTAACTGGATTAACCGGACCCAGGGCACGCGGGCGCGCTCGCCGGCGAGGCGGCAGAATCCCAAGTCGGGCGTTAGCCGGCGAGGCTAAAGTGTTTTAACATAGATGATCTATTATTGATTGGGACTCTGGCGGCCATTAGCGAGGATTGCCCGGGCCCTCGTGGGCACAAATCATGTCATAAAGCACGGAGGCGACCGTTGAGGGGCCTCGCGAGCGTGCCGTCGCTAACCGCCGTCTTTATTACGCGGGAAATACTCGCCTTGTTTCCACCGTGTTGGCGTGTTCAAGGGCTCAGTGGCGCTTCTAAAGAGAAATTATTTCATCATTTATTTTGTATTATATGAAAAATCTATTGAATTTAATGATAACATACATGTCCTTGCATGTACAAAGTACTGGTTTTTCCAAGTTCAAAAAGAAATTCCAGGATTTTCCAGAATTCCTGTTTTCCAAAGTCCTATTTCCACCCCTTTTTTCTGGCAACTACTCCTCCCACATTTTTCAACCCGCTTCAACCGTTCCACCGTCCAAACATTCCTCTTCATTAGGACAAAAAACAAATTTGTTTTGTGAACAGGAAAAATTCCCGGTTTTCCCGAAATTCCAGGAATTCCGTATTACCATTTCTCGATTCAACATGTTACTACTTCAACATTTCTCGACGGATTTGAACTCAGCATCAAGGGTTGGAATTGGGGGTTAAATCACCAAAAAATTATTCCCGGGTGCGGCCACCGCTGCTGCTCACTGCTCCCCTCACAAGGGCATGGGTACTTTAACTTAGTTAACTTAACATTTTCCCATTGAAAATGAATTGGCCATTTTTCAACCTATTCAAACCATTTTACCTTCAACACATTCCACCGTCCTGGAAATACAAAGTACTGGTTTTTCAAAGTTCAAAAAAAATTCCAGGATTTTCCAGAATTCCTGGTTTTCCAAAGTCCTATTTCCACCCCTTTTTTCTGGCAACTACTCCTCCCACATTTTTCAACCCGCTTCAACCGTTCCACCGTCCAAACATTCCTCTTCATTAGGACAAAAAACTAATTTGTTTTGTGAACAGGAAAAATTCCCGGTTTTCCCAAAATTCCAGGAATTCCGTATTACCATTTCTCGATTCAACATGTTACTACTTCAACATTTCTCGACCGATTTGAACTCAGCATCAAGGGTTGGAATTGGGGGGTTAAATCTTCAAAAAAAAAAAATTCCCGGGCGCGGCCACCGCTGCTGCTCACTGCTCACCTCACAAGGGCATGGGTACTTTAACTTAGTTAACTTAACATTTTTCCCATTCAAAATGAATTGGCCATTTTTCAACCTATTCAAACCATTTTACCTTCAACACATTCCACCGTCCTGGAAATTCAAAGTACTGGTTTTTCCAAGTTCAAAAAAAATTCCAGGATTTTCCAAAATTCCTGGTTTTCCAAAGCCCTATTTCCACCCCTTTTTTCTGGCAACTACTCCTCCCACATTTTTCAACCCACTTCAACCGTTCCACCGTCTAAACATTCCTCTTAATTAGGACAAAAAACAATTTGTTTTGTGAACTGGAAAAATTCCCGGAATTCCGTATTTACATTTCTCGATTCAACATGTTACTACTTCAACATTTGTCGACGGATTTGAACTCAGCATCAAGGGTTGGAATTGGGGGTTAAATCACCAAAAAATGATTCCCGGGCGCGGCCACCGCTGCTTCTCACTGCTCTCCTCACAAAGGCATGTGTACTTTAACTTAACATTTTTCCCATTCAAAATGAATTGGCCATTTTTCAACCTATTCAAACCATTTTACCTTCAACACATTCCACCGTCCTGGAAATTCAAAGTACTGGTTTTTCCAAGTTCAAAAAAAATTCCAGGATTTTCCAAAATTCCTGGTTTTCCAAAGCCCTATTTCCACCCCTTTTTTCTGGCAACTACTCCTCCCACATTTTTCAACCCACTTCAACCGTTCCACCGTCTAAACATTCCTCTTAATTAGGACAAAAAACAATTTGTTTTGTGAACTGGAAAAATTCCCGGAATTCCGTATTTACATTTCTCGATTCAACATGTTACTACTTCAACATTTGTCGACGGATTTGAACTCAGCATCAAGGGTTGGAATTGGGGGTTAAATCACCAAAAAATGATTCCCGGGCGCGGCCACCGCTGCTTCTCACTGCTCTCCTCACAAAGGCATGTGTACTTTAACTTAACATTTTTCCCATTCAAAATGAATTGGCCATTTTTCAACCTATTCAAACCATTTTACCTTCAACACATTACACCGTCCTGGAAATTCAAAGTACTGTTTTTCCAAGTTAAAAAAAAATTCCAGTATTTTCCAAAGCCCTATTTCCACCCTTTTTTTTCTGGCAACTACTCCTCCCACATTTTTCAACCCGCTTCAACCGTTCCACCGTCTAAACATTCCTTTTCATTAGGACAAAAAACTAATTTGTTTTGTGAACTGGAAAAATTCCCGAAATTCCAGGAATTCCGTATTTCCATTTCTCGATTCAACATGTTACTACTTCAACATTTCTCGACCGATTTGAACTCAGCATCAAGGGTTGGAATTGGGGGTTAAATCACCAAAAAATGATTCCCGGGCGCGGCCACCGCTGCTGCTCACTGCTCCCCTCACAAGGGCATGGGTACTTTAACTTAGTTAACTTAACATTTTTCCCATTCAAAATGAATTGGCCATTTTTCAACCTATTCAAACCATTTTACCTTCAACACATTCCACCGTCCTGGAAATTCAAAGTACTGGTTTTTCCAAGTTAAAAAACAATTCCAGGATTTTCCAAAGCCCTATTTCCACCCTTTTTTTCTGGCAACTACTCCTCCCACATTTTTCAACCCACTTCAACCGTTCCACCGTCTAAACATTCCTCTTAATTAGGACAAAAAACAATTTGTTCTGTGAACTGGAAAAATTCCCGAAATTCCAGGAATTCCGTATTACCATTTCTCGATTCAACATGTTACTACTTCAACATTTCTCGGCCGATTTGAACTCAGCATCAAGGGTTGGAATTGGGGGTTAAATCACCAAAAAATGATTCCCGGGCGCGGCCACCGCTGCTTCTCACTGCTCCCCTCACAAAGGCATGTGTACTTTAACTTAACATTTTTCCCATTCAAAATGAATTGGCCATTTTTCAACCTATTCAAACCATTTTACCTTCAACACATTACACCGTCCTGGAAATTCAAAGTACTGTTTTTCCAAGTTAAAAAAAAATTCCAGGATTTTCCAAAGCCCTATTTCCACCCTTTTTTCCGGCAAACAACTCCTCCCAAATTTTTCAACCCACTTCAACCGTTCCACCGTCTAAACATTCCTCTTAATTAGGACACAAAACACATTTGTTTTGTGAACTGGAAAAATTCACGGTTTTCCCGAAATTCCAGGAATTCCGTAATACCATTTCTCAATTCAACATGTTAATACTTAAACATTTCTCGACGAATTTGAACATTTCCAACACCAACCATTTTAACTCATTCAGAACATTAAATTTTTTTTTTTACCATTTTCAAAAAAATTCCCGCTTTTCCTGAAATTCCCAATTTTTGGTGAAATTCACATTGAATTCAATGGGACATTCTTCAAAGTTCCACAACTCCTACATTTTCCATCTGATTGAAACTACAGATGTCCGATAAAATCGGACTGCCGATATTATCGGCCAATACATGCTTTAAAATGTGATATCGGAATGAATCTGTATCGGTATCAAAAAGTAAAATGTATGACTTTTTAAAACGCCGCTGTGTACACAGACGTAGGGAGAAGTACAGAGCGCCAATAAACCTTAAAGGCACTGCCTTTGCATGCCGGCCCAGTCACATAATATCTACGGCTTTTCACACACTCACAATTGAATAAAGGTATACTTGGTCAATAGCCATACAGGTCACACTGAGGGTGGCCGTATAAAATTTTTTAACACTGTTACAAATATGCGCCACACTGTGAACCCACACCAAACGAGAATGACAAACACATTTCGGGAGAACATCCGCACCGTAACACAACATAAACACAACAGAACAAATACACAGAACCCCTTGCAGTGTGTATATTGTACATAACATATATTGTTATGAAGGTGTCTGTTACTACATTATATATATACTTGCAGTGTGAGGGTTTTGAAGTTGTTGTAGAAGGCTTTGAATGCTACAACTGTGACTCCAAACATTTATCATCTTTAAACACCCCCACCAAAAAAAACATGAGTTCTTGTTTCTCAGTCAAGTATTTAAATAGTCAACTAATCTTAAAAAAATATTCAATGATTAGTCGACTATTTAACTGATTATTCGACTAATCATAAAAATAGTTAATGATTAGTCAAATATTTAAATGAATAGTCAACTAATCCTAAAAAATACTCAATGATTAGTCGACTATTTTAAAATGAATAGTCAACTAATCTTAAAAAGTCAATGATATGTTGACTATTTAAATGATTAGTCAACTAATCATAACAATAGTGAATGATTAGTCGACTATTTAAATGATTAGTCGACTAATCATAAAAAATAGCCAATGATATGATGTTGACTATTTAAATTATTAGTCAACTAATCATAACAACAGTGAATGATTAGTCGACTATTTAAATGAAAAGTCAACTAATCTTAAACAATAGTCAATGATTAGTTGACTATTTAAATGATTAGTCGACTAATCATAAAAAAGTCAATGAGTTGTTGACCATCTAAATGAATAGTCAACTCATCATACAAAATAGTGAATAAATAGTTGACTATTTAAGTGATTAGTCAGCGAATTGTAAAAAAATAGTCAACAATTAGTCAACCAATAACAATAGTCAATGATATGCTGACTATTTAAATGACTAGTCAACTAATCACAACAATACTGAATGATTAGTCGACTATTTAAATGATTAGTCGACTAATCATAAAAATAGTCAATGATACGTTGACTATTTAAATGATTAGTTGGCTATTTAAATGATTATTCGACTAATCATAAAAATAGTCAATGATATGTTGACAATTTAAATGATTAGTCAACTAGTCATAACAATAGTGAATGACTAGTCGAATATTTAAATGAATAGTCAACTAATCTTGAAAAAATAGTCAATGATTAATTGATTATTTAAAAGATTAGTTTACTAATCATAAAAATAGTCAATGATTTGTTGACTATTTAAATAAATAGTCAACAAATTATAAAAAATAGTCAATGATTAATCAATTATTAAAATGATTAGTCTACTAATCATAAAAATAGTCAATGATTTGTTGACTATTTAAATAAATAGTCAACAAATTATAAAAAAAGAGTCAATGATTAGTCAACCATATGTTACAATTGTTGATCTTTAGTTGATTATCAAAATTTAGTCGCAGCCCTAGTTAACATCACGGAAATTGTAGAATTTTGTAGCGAAGCAGTGTTTTCAATAAAGCGAAAATGTAATCTGTTTTTTATTTTGGCACTAAATGTAGCATGTACATGTTTGAAGTTGACAAAACAAACAATAACCAATAACCTTTGTTTAAAGAAGAGCCTGACTGAGATCATGTTCCTTCAAGTCTGCGGGCAAATCTTGCAGATCTGAAGGTGTTTTCAAGATGAGTGCAACACATTCAGTGACAGAGTAGATGTTGTACATGATGAATCATCTGCTCATAAACCGCACAACCTGACAGTTGAGATGAAGCTGTTTGCAATTAGCACATCTTGGAGTCAAAAACCCTTCATCTTCCCTGGCATGTTTCTGCCCATACCCGCGCAGATTCATTTCACATTTGGGGACGCACAGATCAGTGCCATTTCATTATCGGGCGCCCGGCCCAAAAGTCATCGCCGCATGCAAATTTCCTCTTTTAATTTTTCACCGCGACAGAAGCGGCGACACAGTCGATTTTCATCATCGCCAAACGGCCGAGGCCCGGATATGAAGGCGACCTCCATCTGGGGTCAAACGCAGCGATCGCATCTCAATTCAGGAGCGGGGATTGATTCGGAGGAGAGTGTTTAAACTGCTGACGCCGAGGCTTGTTGATTTAGGAGCAACAATAAAAAAAATAAATAAAAAAAAAGTCATAATACACCAAGGAACCTGCTGCCAGGAATACAATACTGAGCTACTACTTGAAGCGGTCTACATTATATATAAACTGCTAATAAACGTTTCTAGCATACAGTTTGTGGCAGGTCAAAGCTACTGTTCTACGCTCATATTAGTCAATCTATGCCAGTAAAGTGCACATATGACGACGGGGCAACAAAGGGCTCACTATTTGGTTTATAAAGGCTTTGTAAATCAACAACTAATTCATAACCAACATATATATATATATATATATATATATATATATATATATATATATATATACATACACATATATATATACATATATATATATATATATATATATATATATATATATATATATATATATATATATATATATATATATATATATATATACATATATATATATATTTATATATATATATATACACATATATATATATATATATACATATATATATATACATATATATATATATACATATATATATACATACATACATACATACATATATATATATATATATATGTATATATATATATATATATATACACATATATATACATACATATATATATATATATATATATATATATATATATATATATATATATATATATATATATATATATACATATACATATATATATATATATACATATACATATATATACACATAGACGCACAATACACAGCGACTTCTACAATAACATGTAATGGTGGTTCTTTGGTCAAAATGTTGCATACATGATGTTTGACAGTCACTTCCGGATGCACCGTTTTGTGGGCGGCCTTATTTACGTGGCTCACCTTCGGCAGCGTCTTCTCCCCGTCATCTTTGTTGTAGCGGTGTAGCGTGCAAGGACGGGAGTGGAAGAAGTATGAAAAGATGGCGCTAACTGTTTTAATGACATTCAGACTTTACTTCAATCAATAACACAGCAGCATCTCCTCATCCCGTGAAAAACCGTCCGACCCGAACTCTCTAATACATAAAGTTCCTTGGGTGAATAATGTAAAGTCACTACACCGGTATGTTTTAGCGCTTTCATGGCGAGTTTACTGACAGATATAAGTAAGAACTTTACACTACTTTATATTAGAAATGGCAACAGCGGAGGATGAATGTCCCATAACAAGAAGATAGAAAAAAAGAAGAAGCTTATCGATTACGGTGTCGGCACGGACTACAAAGGCGGGCGCGCACAATTTTTCAGGACTTATGCAGATCGCAAATACACATCAGAAGGTACCAGAAGGTAAGAAAAGTTGCTTTTTGCAGAAAATTGCGAAACAAAACGCCAGATTATTTGTCTTACCTTATATATATATATATATATATTAGGGATGTACGGTATACTGGTATTACTATAGTACCGTGATATATATATATATATATATATATATACATATATATATATTCAATGTGAATTTCCCAAAAAATTAGACATTTCGGGAAAAGCGGGGATTTTTTTGAAAATGGTAAAAAAAAAATTTAATGTTCTGAATGAGTTGAAAGGGTTGGTGTTGGAAATGTTCAAATCGGCCGAGAAATGTTGAAGTAGTAACATTTTGAATCGAGAAATGGTAATACGGAATTCCTAGAATTTCGGGAAAACCGGGAATTTTTCCAGTTCACAAAACAAATTGGTTTTTGTCTTAATTAAGAGGAATATTTAGACGGTGGAACGGTTGAAGTGGGTTGAAAAATGTGGGAGGAGTAGTTGCCAGAAAAAAGGGGTGGGAATAGGGCTTTGGAAAACCAGGAATTCTGGAGAATCCTGGATTTTTTTTTTAACTTGGAAAAACCAGTACTTTGAATTTCCAGGACGGTGGAATGTGTTGAAGGTAAAATGGTTTGAATAGGTTGAAAAATGGCCAATTCATTTTGAATGGGAAAAATGTTAAGTTAATTAAGTTAAAGTACCCATGCCCTTGTGAGGGGAGCAGTGAGAAGCAGTGGTGGCCACGCCCGGGAATAATTTGTTTGGTGATTTAACCCCCAATTCCAACCCTTGATGCTGAGTGCCAAGCAGGGACTATTTCTATAGTCTTTGGTATGACTCGGCCGGGGTTTGAACTGTCCCGGAAAACCTGGAATTCTGGGATATCTGGGAATTATTTGGGGTATTGTCAAAGAAAAACTCGCCATTCCCGAATAGGCTGAACAGTTTGAAGTTGGAATGGTTTGAATCGGGTGACAAATGTGGAAGGAATAACACGGCAAAATCTGGAGGAGAAGAAGAAGTTGAATAATAAATAGATGAGTTTTGGTGTAGAATGCTTTGGAGCATTCACACAATTAATAATGCTTATTCTGCATAGTCGACGTGTTTAATGTCAGACTGTTTATGCAAAGGGAAGGTAACCCTCATCACTTGGAGTGGATCTGACAGGCGTGGCGGTGTGGAAAGAGTCCAGCATCAAATCGAGTCAGTCAGTCAGACATTTGTTGCATCAATAATTAATATCTCCCTGCCTCCCCGCCTGTGATCACGCGCTCCATCTTCCATCACCATCATTGTATTTGTATTCCCCGTCCATATTGTCACATGGTTGTCATCTTTTCATGCCGCCTCGGCATTTTTGCTTTGTTTACATTGTCTCTCGCATCCGCTGCGTCGCCATTCCGTCCGTCTCTAGAAACCGACCGCTGTTCCAACGCTGATATCTTCCAGCGTGACCCCGAATCTTCCCAAGTACAAAAAAAAAAAAAAAAGTGGCGAGTAACGAGCCTAAATAAATGATGGGCTCACTTTTAGGAGGCCCTTCCTCCACTCTCGTGTCAGTAGCCATGAAAGTGACGGCAAAGAAGAGCAAGAAGAAGAAGAGAAAGGGAAATGTTTGTTGTTATTAATAAATGGAAGCAAAAGTAAGTGATAGGAAGCTTCTTTAAAATGTTATTTTCTAGCTAATATTATATACCGTACTTTCCGGACCATAGGGCGCACCGGATTATAAGGCGCACTGCAGATGAATGGTCTAGTTTTGATCGTTTTTCATATATAAGGCGCACCGGATTATAGGGTGCATTAAAGGAATCATTTTTATTTTTGTTCTAAATGTAAAACACTTCCTTGTGGTCTACATAACCGTGGAAAGGGAGTGTGATCAGCACGCTTAAAAGGAGTAATGGTCAGCGCCTCTGTCCATGGTGCTGAAAACAGAGCGCCATCAGACGGGGGTGTGTGGCATGTGCTGACGGCGAGACACAGCTGGCATTTGATTAGATTGCACAGGTGGTACGTGTTACCGTATTTTTCGGACTATAAGTCGCAGTTTTTTTCATAGTTTGGCCGGGGGTGCGACTTATACTCAGGGGCGGCTTATGTGTGAAATTATTAACACATTACCGTAAAATATCAAATAGTATTATTTATCTCATTCACGTAAGAGACTAGACGTATAAGATTTCATGGGATTTAACGATTAGGAGTGACAGATTGTTTGGTAAACGTATAGCATGTTCTATATGTTATAGTTATTTGAATGACTCTTACCATAATATGTTACGTTAACATACCAGGTACGTTCTCAGTTGGTTATTTATGCCTCATATAACGTACACTTATTCAGCCTGTTGTTAACTATTCTTTATTTATTTTAAATTGCCTTTCAAATGTCTATTCTTGGTGTTGACTTTTATCAAATACATTTCCCCCAAAAATGCGACTTATATATGTTTTTTTCCTTCTTTATTATGCATTTCCGTCCGGTGCGACTTATACTCCGGAGCGACTTATACTCCGGAGCGACTTATACTCCGAAAAATAAGGTAATCTAATCATCTGTTGTCTTTAACGGTGAGCGGCCGGGTGCAGGAGGAGGAAGAAGTTGGGAGAGAGACTGAAAAGTGCTGCAGAAAAACGTATAACTGATGAGTTTGTTGAAAAACATTAAATCTGTTGTACAACTCTGTACGATTGGCTACTTTGACGTACGTAGTCGTAGACCCGCAAGACAGCGACTTCCACAATAACATGTAATGGTGGTTCTTTGGTCAAAATGTTGCATAGATTATGTTTTACAGTCGCTTCCGGATGCACCGTTTTGTGGGCGGTCTTATTTACGTGGCTCACCTTCAGCAGCGTCTTCTCCCCGTCATCTTTGTTGTAGCGGTGTAGCGTGCAAGGACGGGAGTGGAAGAAGTGTCAAAAGATGGAGCTAACTGTTTTAATGACATTCAGACTTTACTTCAATCAATAACGGGGCAGCATCTCCTCATACCGTGAAAAACCGTCCGACCAGAACTATCAAATAACTAAAGTTCCTTGGGTGAATAATATAAACTCACTACACCGGTATGTTTTAACGCTTTCATGGCAAGTTCACTGACAGATATAAGTAAGAACTTTACACTGCTTTATATTAGAAATGGCAACAGCGGAGGATGAATGTCACATAACAAGAAGATAGAGAAAAAGAAGAAGATTATCGACTACGGCGTCGCAACGGACTACAAAGGCGGGCGTGCGCAATTTTTCAGGACTTACGCAGATCCCAAATACAGATCAGCAGGTACCAGAAGGTAAGAAAAGTTGCTTTTTGCAGAATATTGCGAAACAAAATGCCAGATAATATGTCTTACCTTATATATATATATATATATATATATATATATTAGGGTTGTACGGTATACTGGTGTTACTATAGTACCGCAATACTAATGAATCATATTCGGTACTATACCGCCTCTGAAAATACCGGTCCGGTATGATCAATGTATGATCCTGTAACTTCTTGGTATCGGATTGCTACCCAAATTTGTGGTATCATCCAAAACTAATGTAAAGTATCAAACAACAGAAGAATAAGTGATTATTACATTTTAACAGAAGTGTAGATAGAACATGTTGAAAGAGAAAGTAAGCAGATATTAACAGTAAATGAACAAGTAGATTAATAATTCATTTTCTACCGCTTGTCCTTAATAATATTGACAGAATAGAATGATAAATGACACAATATGTTACTGCATATGTCAGCAGACTAAATTAGGAGCCTTTGTTTGTTTACTTACTAATAAAAGACAAGTTGTCTTGTATGTTCACTATTTTATTTAAGGACAAACTTGCAATAAGAAACATATATTTAATGTACCCTAAGATTTTTACTTAAAATAAAGCCAATAATTACATTTTTTGTGGTCCCCTTTATTTAGAAAAGTACCGAAAAGTACAAAAATATTGGTATCAAGACAACAGGGACCATTTAGTGTTGCCAATCAACCTATCCCCAGGTGCATGTCTTTGGAGGTGGGAGGAAGCCGGAGTACCCGGAGGGAACCCACGCAGTCACGGGGAGAACATGCAAACTCCACACAGAAAGATCCAGAGCCCAGGATTGAACCCAGGACCTTCGTATTGTGAGGCACACACACTAACCCCTGTACCACCGTGCTGCCCTATATATATATATATATATATATTTCTTTTTAATATTTAAAATTAGTATATAAAAATAGTATAACAAAACAAAATTTAAAACGCCTAATTTTAAAAAATGATTACATACATGATTTTTTTCAAACGCTACATTTTCTTTTTTTTTTATCATTATGCTATTTATTTAGTATTATTTATTAAAATATTTGGCCATTGAATTTTATTTTCAATCATTTTTTATGTTATTATTTTTGCATATTTTGTATTACACAACGCGGTACAATGGCGCTTAAAAGACAAAGAGAAAATGCTGCATCCACACAGTTGATTGGCCAAAAAATGGCTGTAAAACAAAAAGGCGTGAGCCTCGAGTACTGTGACTAGATTATTGCAACAATGTTGAAGGAGACAAACACCAGGTGACCTGAAGGTGCAATCACATGACCTCTTGTATGGTCACGTGTTTCAACCCTGTGGACTGAACAGACATGTGCGTGTGTGTGCATGTTCTTGTATTTCTACCCTTCTTGAGACATCAACAAGGAAAAGTAGCTTCCATATGAGGAGGTGTGAACAAGTGATGACATAAATCATGGTCCCAATACGGAAAACTATTGCATCTAATAGAGAATGTCTCATTATACAATTCATATACAATTCTGACTTTTATCACAATATCGCCCATTTTTTGTTGTTCTTGTAAAGCAGTGACATTGAGTAAAATGATGACTTTTGTCATCATTTTGCCAAGTAAAATTCCGATTATTATTACAATATTGCCAACATTTTAAAATGTTCTTATAAAATTGTGACTATTGTCGAGCAATAATAGGACTCTTTTCATAAAATTGCCAAAATATTACGCTTTTTCTTGTAAAATTGCGATTGTGGGGTAAAATTCCAACTTTCATCATAATATTGCACAAATGTTCAGTTTTTCTTGTCAAATTTTGACTTGCGTTGAGTAAAATGCCGACTTTTATTATAATACTGCCAAAATTCAAAGTTTTTCTTGTGAAACTGTGATCTTTTTCTTGTGAAATTCCAACTCATTTTTCACAACACGCTTTTTTATATTTGCATAGTATGTATATATTATTAATGTTGTAAATACACTTCTTTATATATCTAGAAAGGGTGGCCCTAAAAAAGTAGGCATTTTTTCTCGGGTCTCAAGAAGGTACAAATACAAGATTTGTGTGTGTGTGTTCTTGTATTTTCACCCTTTTTGAGACAACAAGGAAAAGGTGTGAACAAGTTAGGACATAAAGCATTGCATCTAATAGAGAATGTCTCATTAGCACCCCTGGTGGTAAAATCTATCAAAATGAGGGTGGTACCAAAAAGGACGGATTTTTTTCAAATTGACTGTGTGTCGGTTTTAAAAGTGCTCCCCCTCTGGTCAACATATGAAATAACAAGTGTGTGTAAGAAATTGAAATGCGCCCCCTTTTGCCAACATTTATAAAAATAAATAAATAAATATGTACATAGAGACATACTGTAATAACTTGAAGTAAATAATGAAGATAAAAAACCAATTACAAACAAAAAAAATCAAAACAAAAAAAATTAACTAAAAGCAGTCTTTTTCTGACAATGTGTGGACTTTTTTCTTATAAAATTGGGAACAATTTCTCATATTCTTTCTGTTTCTGTAATATGGCAATAATTTATCGTAAAATTATGACTTTTTTATGTAAAATTATTACTTTTTACTGCAAAATGGTGACATTTGTCATATAAAATTCTGACTTTTATCACAGTGTCGCCCATTTTTTTGTTGTTCTGGCGAAACATTGAGTAAAATGATGACTTTTGTCATCATTTTGCCAAGTAAAATTCCCGGTTATTATTACAATATTGCCAACATTTTAAAATGTTCTTATAAAATTGTGACTTTTGTCGAGTAAAATGATGACTCTTTTCATAAAATTGCCAAAATGTTGCGCTTTTTCTTGTAAAATTGCGACTGTTGGGTAAAATTCCAACTTTTATCATAATATTGCACAAATGTTGAGTTTTTCTTGTGTTGACTTGCGTTGAGTAATATGACGACTTTTATTATAATTCTGCTAAAATTAAAAGTTTTTCTTGTGAAATTGTGACCTTTTTCTTGTGAAATTCCAACTCATTTTTCACAACAAGCTTTTTTATATTTGCATAGTATGTATATATTATTAATGTTGTAAATACACTTCTTTATATATCTAGAAAGGGTGGTCCTAAAGAGGTAGGCTTTTTTCTCAAGTCTCAGGAAGGTAACAAATACTAGAAATGTGTGTGTGTGTGTGACGGGTGCGCACCTGGCTTTATTAAAACGTCGCAAGTGGGGGGGTGAACGCCGTCTGCTGCGTATTTACAGTGGATTGTAAATCCCGCCAGGCGTTTCAGCTGCCCGGGGGTTTACCAATCGCTAATCTCTCATATCAGCGGCCCCCCCCTATCCACCCCCCGGACCCCAAACCCGATCAGAGGTGAGACGGATGCGACTTGACGTGAACAGACGAGGCGTCTCACTCTGCACTGATTGCGGAGTATCGAACCGTTTCCACTGAACTCTCTTTAATGATTCATGCGAGCACATTAAGGCCGCGGCACACTGCGCCAGCAACGCCGCACAAAGCAGGAGATGATGCAACAATTAATTATGTCACGGTTGCTACAACAATGAAGATATTGCTGTCAAATGCAAAGCACGTATATCCATCTACATTTTAATTATGATATTTAATATCCTGTAAGGCTTTACACTAACTATTATGAACAAAACAATACAAAATGGAGATTGATGCTTTTTTTTTTTTAAATATGACATACTAATACGTGTCAATATGCAGCAATTTAACCTTAACAGGGGGAATAACATCCCTCTAAATACCATGGCAACACTACACCAGTGGGTGGACCAGCCAGAACACACTTTTTTGTTAAGTTCAACATTTTCCAGTCTAAAAAATAGGTTATTTCCAAAATTTAGAAACATGTAGAAATAGTACCACCAAGCGGGTACCATGCAGTGGAAAAACTAAATATGAAAAGCCTCTCTGGGCCTTAGCAGACGTTAAACTTTTGGGGGCCGCTGGTGTCGCCCTTGGCCTCGCCTCCCATTCGTCATCCATCCTCCTCTGCGTCCTCGTCCTCTAATTTGCAAGTTTTATCGGCGGCACGTTCCGCATGGAACTTTTCCCAACACAACGTCGGCACGCCTCCAAAAAAAAAAGCCCCGCAGATAGACGAGCAAAACAAAAAAAAAGGAGAAATTGTGGACTTTTGCTTGAGATTTTAACAAGAACAAATTGCACAAACAAAATGCATCATGGGTATTTTTTTTTAAGAGTGGTTTGTTAAAACAAGTTTATGTTTGTTGTAGTTGTATGTGACCTTCATCATTAAATTATGCACAGTGGTGTAGAAAAAAAAAAAAAAGAATAAATTGCGATTCTTGCGAATTTTAATCGATTAAAAAAAATCCGAAATGTTTTTTTTATTTTGTATTTTTTTTTTTTTTTTTTTGTCCTGCCGTAGCCACTAAAGCAAATCATATTGTCGATGTAGATCAGGGGTGTCAAACTCATTCATTCATTGAGGGCCACATCACAGTTATGAGGGCCGCTTTTAACAATGAGTAATATATATATATATATATATATATATATATATATATATATATATATATATACATACATACATACATACATACATACATACATACATACATACATACAGGTAAAAGCCAGTAAATTAGAATATTTTGAAAAACTTGATTTATTTCAGTAATTGCATTCAAAAGGTGTAACTTGTACATTATATTTATTCATTGCACACAGACTGATGCATTCAAATGTTTATTTCATTTAATTTTGATGATTTGAAGTGGCAACAAATGAAAATCCAAAATTCCGTGCGTCACAAAATTAGAATATTACTTAAGGCTAATACAAAAAAGGGATTTTTAGAAATGTTGGCCAACTGAAAAGTATGAAAATGAAAAATATGAGCATGTACAATACTCAATACTTGGTTGGAGCTCCTTTTGCCTCAATTACTGCGTTAATGCGGCGTGGCATGGAGTCGATGAGTTTCTGGCACTGCTCAGGTGTTATGAGAGCCCAGGTTGCTCTGATAGTGGCCTTCAACTCTTCTGCGTTTTTGGGTCTGGCATTCTGCATCTTCCTTTTCACAATACCCCACAGATTTTCTATGGGGCTAAGGTCAGGGGAGTTGGCGGGCCAATTTAGAACAGAAATACCATGGTCCGTAAACCAGGCACGGGTAGATTTTGCGCTGTGTGCAGGCGCCAAGTCCTGTTGGAACTTGAAATCCCCATCTCCATAGAGCAGGTCAGCAGCAGGAAGCATGAAGTGCTCTAAAACTTGCTGGTAGACGGCTGCGTTGACCCTGGATCTCAGGAAACAGAGTGGACCGACACCAGCAGATGACATGGCACCCCAAACCATCACCCAACCATGCAAATTTTGCATTTCCTTTGGAAATAGAGGTCCCAGAGTCTGGAGAAAGACAGGAGAGGCACAGGATCCACGTTGCCTGAAGTCTAGTGTAAAATTTCCACCATCAGTGATGGTTTGGGGTGCCATGTCATCTGCTGGTGTCGGTCCACTCTGTTTCCTGAGATCCAGGGTCAACGCAGCCGTCTACCAGCAAGTTTTAGAGCACTTCATGCTTCCTGCTGCTGACCTGCTCTATGGAGATGGAGATTTCAAGTTCCAACAGGACTTGGCGCCTGCACACAGCGCAAAATCTACCCGTGCCTGGTTTACGGACCATGGTATTTCTGTTCTAAATTGGCCCGCCAACTCCCCTGACCTTAGCCCCATAGAAAATCTGTGGGGTATTGTGAAAAGGAAGATGCAGAATGCCAGACCCAAAAACGCAGAAGAGTTGAAGGCCACTATCGGAGCAACTTGGGCTCTCATAACACCTGAGCAGTGCCAGAAACTCATCGACTCCATGCCACGCCGCATTAACGCAGTAATTGAAGCAAAAGGAGCTCCAACCAAGTATTGAGTATTGTACATGCTCATATTTTTCATTTTCATACTTTTCAGTTGGCCAACATTTCTAAAAATCCCTTTTTTGTATTAGCCTTAAGTAATATTCTAATTTTATGACACACGGAATTTTGGATTTTCATTTGTTGCCACTTCAAATCATCAAAATTAAATGAAATAAACATTTGAATGCATCAGTCTGTGTGCAATGAATAAATATAATGTACAAGTTACACCTTTTGAATGCAATTACTGAAATAAATCAAGTTTTTCAAAATATTCTAATTTACTGGCTTTTACCTGTATATGGACCAATATTGAGCTACAACAGGTCTAGCAACTACGGGATGCATAACGTAAACCCAGCCTCTACTGTAGCGTCTATTCTATGCGTCTTATAATGCGGTGCACCTTATAATGTGGTGCGCCTTATATATGAACAAAGTTTTAAAATAGGCCATATTTCAGTGCACCTTATAGTGCGAAAAATACAGTGTATATATACTGTGTATATATATATATACATATATATATATATATATACACACCGGCCCCCAGACACATTTCTTTCTCTAAATTTGGCCCCCCGTGGCAAAATAATTGCCCAGGCCTGATATAGAGTGACAATTTGATTCAGAATCGATCCTCAAATCAACACGATTCTTGTTTAAAACCGACTCCCGCAATAGTTTATTTGCTATATGAAATATAATAAAAACAGGTGACAAAAGCTCCTGGTATGATGTACATACGCAGCGGGTAAGCGCGGATATGGCATAAAAACACGTTTAAAAAAATTGATTCCTGAAATTGTGTAACCGATTCAGAATTGTTAGAAACTAGAATCGTGATTTGGATGTGAATAAAAAAAAATTCCGCCGACCCTAATCATGTATTTGCTTCCGTTTTCGTACGATTTGGTCTTAGACCTTTTTAAAGCATTTTCCTGACAAAACACTGAGGTACTAATGTACTACCGTATTTTTTCAGACTATAAGTCACAGTTTTTTTTCATAGTTTGTCCGGGGGTGTGACTTATACTCAGGAGCGACTTATGTGTGAAATTATTAACACATTAGCGTAAAATATCAAATAATATTATTTATCTCATTCACGTAAGAGACTAGACGTATAAGATTTCATGGGATTTAGCGATTAGACTGTTTGGTAAACGTATAGCATGTTCTATATGTTATAGTTATTTGAATGACTCTTACCATAATATGTTACGTTAACATACCAGGCATGTTCTCAGTTGGTTATTTATGCCTCATATAACGTACACTTATTCAGCCTGTTGTTCACTATTCTTTATTTATTTTAAATTGCCTTTCAAATGTCTATTCTTGGTGTTGGCTTTTATCAAATACATTTCCCCAAAAAATGCGACTTATACTCCAGTGCGACTTATATATGGTTTTTTCCTTCTTTATTATGCATTTTCGGCCGGTGCGACTAATACTCCGAAAAATACGGTAATCTTATTGGTATGCCGATTAATTACATATCTGGGTAAGTTAGGGAAACAGAGATATCATGTCATTACTCCAACTAATGCCTTTTTTCAATGAACCGCTGGATGGTGTTCACAAACGAACATTGCCTTTAAAACCTGTGGCTGTAGGCAACCTCCAGATGCAGTTTTTTTCCCCCACTGAATCCTCACACTACTCATCTAGAATCAACAAGTGCACCAGATTTAGCTTTCAGTTCATTTCCATTTGTAGTCTTTACCACCTATTAATTCAATCATAATCAACCAAATGAATGAAGTCTAAAAGCACGATAAATAGCACACTTGAATCCAAATGAATATTGTTGATTAAATCCAAGGTAATTCTGAACAATGTGTGATTACGTTATGCTGGTAAATAGTGGCAATTACACAAAGTTGGAGCCTTTACACAACAATTTCACTTCTGTATTGTGTGACCATCTAGTTTGCAGATAATCATTGTATTTGACACTTAATTGACAAGAGTTTTGTGGAAAAGTTTGCCTTAACTTCATCAATTAAATCCAACATTTTATATCTTAGTCCGCATGCAACACCCAATACCACCGCGTACAATAAAATCACACATGCATGATGGCGCTAGCCGCATTCCAAGTATCAGGCGGCAGCATCATCTACCTCTGCATGCGCTTTAAAAACATTGGCGTGAACGTGAGCACTATTAATGCCGACTGAGCACTTTGCTCACAGCGCTTTGGTTCTGTGGCCGTTTCACCTTAAAATGTGTAAAACGGGCTCCAAACCGCGAGAAAAAAAAAAAAAACACCTGATGAAAGTACAGTGTTTTGTTTTCCTATATTCAAGTGAATTATATTTATATAGCACTATAGAGAAACCCAATATCTAAGTTGCATTTAAGCCAGTGTGGGTGGCACTGGGAGCAGGTGGGTAAAGTGTCTTGCCCAAGGACACAACGGCAGGGACGAGGATGGCGGAAGCGGGGATCGAACCTGGAACCCTCAAGTTGCTGGCACGGCCACTCTACCAACCGAGCTATACCGCCCCTATTCAAACACGGTGTTATTGTTCAAACTATGTGTAATGTTACACATCAATATTAAACACACGTTTATTTATGAATACTTATACCTACTATGCTACTGCATTTTAATGTGGTCATTATGGTGGCACTTAGCAAAGGTGGCACTTGGTGGAAAAAAGTTCAATTAAAGCATTTATAAGATGCAAAAATACGAGCGTTTTCTCACTTTTACGTGTCACAACAGCAGCATTCGCTATGTGTGTAGACGCCACACACATTTACGCACAAAGGGCACAACAAATACAACTTAATGCGCGCGACATTGGTTTAATTTTCCTATAACTAAACACGGTGTTACTGTTCAAACTGTATGTAATGTCACATATCGATATTATGTCTTTTTTTTTTTATTTATGAATACTTATACCGTATTTTTCGGAGTATAAGTCGCACCGGAGTATAAGTCGCACCTGCCAAAAATGCATAATAAAGAAGGAAAAAAAACATATATAAGTCGCACTGGAGCCCGGCCAAAAAAAAAACTGCGACTTATAGTCCGAAAAATATGGTACCTACTATGCTACTGCATTTTAATGTGGTCATTATGTTGGTACTTAGACAGCCAAAGTGTTTCCTGAGGTGGTACTTGGTGGAAAAAAGCTCAATTAAAGCATTTATAAGATGCAAAAATGTGCTCACACCGCTTCGGTTCTGCGGCAGTCTCACCTTAAAATGTATCAAACGGGCTCCAAACCGCGGAAAAAAATAAAAATAAAAATCACTTGATGAAAGTACAGTGTTTTATTTTCCTATATTCAAACTCGGTGTTATTGTTCAAACTGTGCATCGATATTATACCTTTTTTTTTTTTTTTAATGAATGCTTATACCTACTACGCTACTGCATTTTAATGTGGTCATTATGTTGGTACTTAGACAGCCAAAGTGTTTCCTGAGGTGGCACTTGGTGGACAAAAGTTCAATTAAAGCATTTATAAGATGCAAAAATACGAGCGTTTTCACACTTTTTCTGCATTCGCTACGTGTGTAGCGGTGCACTGATCAGGGACATACACATCTGCTAGCATGACGCACATTTACGCACAAAAACACAACTTAATGCGTGCGACATTGGTTTTATTTTCCTATAATCAAACACGGTGTTACTGTTCAAACTGTGTGTAATGTTACATATCAATATTATGCCTTTTTTTTTAATGAATATTTATACCTACTACGCTACTGCATTTTAATGTGATCATTATGGTGGCACTTAGCATAGGTGGTACTTGGTGAAAAAAAGTTCAATTAAAGCATTCATAAGATGTAAAAATACGAGCGTTTTCACACTTTTGCAGCATTTGATACGTGTGTAGCTGTGCACTGATCAAGGACGCACATATCTGCAAACATGACGCACATTTACGCACAAAAACACAACTTAATGTGTGCGACAATGGTTTTATTTTCCTATAACCAAACACGGTGGCACTTAGCAAAGGTGGTACTTGGTGAAAAAAAGTCCAATTAAAGCATTTATAAGTTGCAAAAATATGAGTGTTTTCTCACTTTTGCAGCATTCACTACGTGTGTAGCATTTACGCACAAAGAGCACAAAAACACAACTTAATGCGTGCGACATTGGTTTAATTTTCCTATAATCAAACACGGTGTTACTGTTCAAACTGTGTGTAATGTCAGATATCGACAATATACCTTTTTTTTTTTTTTTTTTAAGAATACTTATACCTACTACGCTACTGCATTTTAATGTGGTCATTATGTTGGCATTTAGCAAAAGTGTTTCCTGAGGTGGCACTTGGTGGAAAAAAAGTTCAATTAAAGCATCTATAAGATGCAAAAACGCGCTCACACCGCTTCAGTTCTGCGGCAGTCTCACCTTAAAATGTATCAAACGGGCTCCAAACCGCGAAAAAAATAAATAAATAAAAAATCACTTGATGAAAGTACAGTGTTTTATTTTCCTATATTCAAACTCGGGGTTACTGTTCAAACTGTGTGTAATGCTACACATCAATATTAAACATACGTGTTTTTTTGGGATGAATACTTATACCTACTATGCTACTGCATTTTAATGTGGTCATTATGTTGGCACTTAGACAGCAAAAGTGTTTCCTGAGGTGGTACTTGGTGGAGAAAAGTTCAATTAAAGCATTTATAAGATGCAAAAATACGAGCGTTTTCTCACTTTTACGTGTCGCAACAGCAGCATTCGCTATGTGTGTAGACGCCACACACAATTACGCACAAAGAGCAAAAAAACCACAACTTAATGCGTGCGACATTGGTTTTATTTTCCTATAACTAAACATGGTGTTACTGTTCAAACTGTGTGTAATGTCACATATCGATATGTCTTTTTTTAAATTTATTTATGAATACTTATACCGTATTTTTCGGAGTATAAGTCGCACTGGAGTATAAGTCGCATCTGCCGAAAATGCATAATAAAGAAGGAAAAAAAACATATATAAGTAGCACTGGAGCCCGGCCAAACTATGAAAAAAACTGCGACTTATTGTCCGAAAAATACGGTACCTACTATGTTACTGCATTTTAATGTGGTCATTATGTTGGTACTTAGACAGCCAAAGTGTTTCCTGAGGTGGTACTTGGTGAAAAAAAAGTTCAATTAAAGCATTTATAAGATGCAAAAATGCGCTCACAGCGCTTCGGTTCTGCGGCAGTCTCACCTAAAAATGTATCAAACGGGCTCCAAACCGCGAACAAATTAAAAAAAAAAAAAAAAAATCACTTGATGAAAGTACAGTGTTTTATGTTCCTATATTCAAACTCGGTGTTATTGTTCAAACTGTGTATCGATATTATACCTTCTTTTTTTTTTTTTTAAATGAATACTTATACCTACTTTGCTACTGCATTTTAATGTGGTCATTATGTTGGTACTTGGACAGCCAAAGTGTTTCCTGAGGTGGTACTTGGTGGAAAACAGTTCAATTAAAGCATGTATAAGATGCAAAAATACGAGCGTTTTCACACTTTTGCAGCATTCACTACGTGTGTAGCGGTGCTCTGATCAAGGACGCACACATCTGCTAACATGACGCACATAGCCACGGCGTGGCGCAGTGGGAGAATGGCTGTGCGCGACCCGAGGGTCCCTGGTTCAATCCCCACCTAGTACCAACCTCGTCATGTCCGTTGTGTCCTGAGCAAGACACTTCACCCTTGCTCCTGATGGATGCTGGTTAGCGCCTTGCATGGCAGCTCCCTCCATCAGTGTGTGAATGTGTGTGTGAATGGGTAAATGTGGAAGTAGTGTCAAAGCGCTTTGAGTACCTTGAAGGTAGAAAAGCGCTATACAAGTACAACCCATTTATCATTTATATCAATATTATGCCTTTTTTTTTTAATATTTATGAATACGTATACCTACTACGCTACTGCATTTTAATGTGGTCAATATGGTGGCACTTAGCAAAGGTGGTACTTGGTGGAAAAAAAGTCCAATTAAAGCATTTATAAGATGCAAAACTACGAGTGTTTTCTCACTTTTGCAGCATTCGCTACGTGTGCACTGATCAAGGACGCACACATCTGCTAACATGACGCACATTTACGCACAAAAACACAACTTAATGCGTGCGACATTGGTTTCATTTTCCTATAATCAAACACGGTGTTACTGTTCAAACTGTGTGTAATGTTACATATTAATATTAATGCCTTTTTTTAATGAATACTTCTATCTACTACGCTACTGCATTTTAATGTGGTCATTATGTTGGTACTTAGCAAAGGTGGCACTTGGTGAAAAAAAGTTCAATTAAAGCATTCATAAGATGCAAAAATACGGACGTTTTCACACTTTTGCAGCATTCACTACGTGTGTAGCGGTGCACTCAAGGACGCACACATCTGCGAACACGACGCACATTTACGCACAAAAACACAACTTAATACGTGCGACATTGGTTTTATTTTCCTATAATCAAACACGGTGTTATTGTTCAAACTAAGTGTCATATCAATAGTATGCCTTATTTTTTTAAATTCATGAATACTTATACCTACTACGCTACTGCATTTTAATGTGGTCATTACGGTGGCACTTAGCAAAGGTGGTACTTGGTGGAAAAAAAGTTCAATTAAAGCATTTATAAGATGCAAAAATACGAGCGTTTTCACACTTTTGCAGCATTCACTACGTGTGTAGCAGTGCACTCATCAAGGACGCACACATCTGCTAACGTGACGCACATTTACGCACAAAAACAACTTAATGCGGCAGTCTCACCTTAAAATGTATCAAACGGGCTACAGACCGCGAGAAAAGAAAAACAAATCACTTGATGAAAGTACAGTGTTTTATTTTCCTATAATCAAACACAGTGTTACTGTTCAAACTGTGTGTAATGTTACATATCAATATTATGCCTTTTTTTTTTAATATTTATGAATACTTATACCTACTACGCTACTGCATTTTAATGTGGTCATAATGGTGGCACTTAACAAAGGTGGCACTTGGTGGAAAAAAAAGTCCAATTAAAGCATTTATAAGATGCAAAACTACGAGTGTTTTCTCACTTTTGCAGCATTCACTACGTGTGTAGCAGTGCACTCATCAAGGACGCACACATCTGCTAACGTGACGCACATTTACGCACAAAAACAACTTAATGCGGCAGTCTCACCTTAAAATGTATCAAACGGGCTCCAGACCGCGAGAAAAGAAAAACAAATCACTTGATGAAAGTACAGTGTTTTATTTTCCTATAATCAAACACGGTGTTACTGTTCAAACTGTGTGCAATGTCACATATCAATATTATGCCTTTTTTTTAATATATTTATGAATACTTATACCTACTACGCTACTGCATTTTAATGTGGTCATTATGGTGGCACTTAGTGAAAAAAAAGTCCAATTAAAGCATTTATAAGATGCAAAACTACGAGTGTTTTCTCACTATTGCAGCATTCACTACGTGTGTAGCAGTGCACTCATCAAGGATGCACACATCTGCTAACATGACGCACATTTACGCACAAAAACACAACTTAATGCGTGCGACATTGGTTTCATTTTTCTATAATCAAACACGGTGTTACTGTTCAAAATGTGTTTAATGTCACATAATATTATGCCTTTTTTATGATTACTTATACCTACTACGCTACTGCATTTTAATGTGGTCATTATGTTGGCACTGAAGTGGTACTCGGTGGAAAAAAGTTCAATTAAAGCATTTATAAGATGCAAAAATACGAGCGTTTTCACACTTTTGCAGCATTTGCTACGTGTGTAGCAGTGCACTGATCAGGGACGAACACATCTGCTAACACGACGCACATTTACGCACAAAAACACAACTTAATGCGTGCGACATTGGTTTTATTTTCCTATAATCAAACACGGTGTTACTGTTCAAACTGTGTGTAATGTTACATATTAATATTATGCCTTTTTTTAAATGTATTTATGAATACTTATACCTACTACGCTACTGCATTTTAATGTGGTCATTACGGTGGCACTTAGCAAAGGTGGTACTTGGTGGAAAAAAAGTTCAATTAAAGCATTCATAAGATGCAAAAATACGAGCATTTTCACACTTTTGCAGCATTCACTACGTGTGTAGCGGTGCACTCATCAAGGACGCACACATCTGCTAACATGACGCACATTTACGCACAAAGAGCACAAAAACACAACTTAATGCGTGCGACATTGGTTTCATTTTCCTATAATCAAACACGGTGTTACTGTTCAAAATGTGTGTAATGTCACATATCATATTATGCCTTTTTTTATGAATACTTATACCTACTACGCTACTGCATTTTAATGTGGTCATTATTGTGGCCCTTAGCAAAGGTGGTACTTGGTGGAAAAAGTTCAATTAAAGCATTTATAAGATGCAAAAATGCAGGCGTTTTCACACTTTTGCAGCATTCACTACGTGTGTAGCGGTGCACTCATCAAGGACGCACACATCTGCGAACGTGACGCACATTTACGCAC
Source organism: Nerophis lumbriciformis (assembly GCF_033978685.3). Classification (NCBI taxonomy): domain Eukaryota; kingdom Metazoa; phylum Chordata; class Actinopteri; order Syngnathiformes; family Syngnathidae; genus Nerophis; species Nerophis lumbriciformis. Next base: position 21,788,968 of record NC_084563.2, on the reverse strand, counting down.
AGAGAGCACAAAAACAACACACTTTGCCCAACTCGAAAAAGGACCTGTTAGACATGCAGGAGGGAGAGGATTTTTTTTTTTTTTTTTTCCACTTACAGAATCTCCAGATCGCGCAGTGCCCGGAAAGCTCCATCTTCAATGCAGCTGATGTGGTTGCTGTCCAGCTGCCTACACACACACACACACACACACACACACACACACACACACACACACACACACACACACACACACACACACAGATGAGAGGGAGTCAAGGAGAGGGAGGAGGAGAGACTAAGCAAAAAAAGGCGTGATGAGTGTGTGTGTCAGGAGTAGGCGGGGATGTGATGCCCTGAGGAGTGAGTTAAAAGTATACACACACACACACACACACACACACACACGTACGTAAATGGACACTCTCACCTCTGCGCTGTGATGTGCGAGCTGCACCCGAGGAGGAGGAGGAGGAGAGGAAAAAGGCGGCGAGCTGCAGGAGCGTGGAAGTGGCGGAGCGGCCAGCGTGGCGTCAGCCTATCACCTGCTAGCTCGCCGCCGCCACACTGGCCGGTGAGAGAGCGGGCGAGAGAGGGAAAGGAGGAGGGCGAGAGCGAGAGAGAGAGAGCGAGAGAGAGAGAGAGAGAGAGCCAAGCCCAGCCTTCTTCCCCCTTCTTGTCTCTTCTGTAAATATTAATTGCCTTTTCCTCCTCCTCCTCCTCCCAATGTCATCTTTTATTCTTCCTTTCTTCCCGCGCCGAGCGAGCGAGGGAGTAATTTCATTACATTAGGCCGGCCAATCCATTAGGGGCCTTTTACCGGCTCTGTCACTGAAACAATTTCATTAAAAGCAAAGCCGCCGTAAATCAAACCCGCAGTCACGACTTCCTTCCACTCGCCACAAAAAAACAGCAGCAGCAACCGCCACCCCCCCCCCCCCCCAGCCTGGCCCACGCCCCACTGGTGGACGCCCCCACCTTGTGCACCTCACTCATCCATCCTTGGCTTTTACTTTAATTTGCATCGCTTCGTCCATGAACCCAACAACCCCGCAAACTGTTCCCCCGCGGAATGCCTTCACTTTTCCTCTGGACCAAATCTTGTTTGGGAAAAACATGTTCGGCGGCGCACACACACAGAGTACTTACAAGCAGACACAGGGTCGAGACAGAAAAGGGAGAACGGGTGCAATTGGGCTTAAAAACTAACGATAAAGGTGAAGTTATAACACTGAAACGCCCGTGTATAAATCACTAATCCGTGTCTCCATGGCGACAAATAAAGTACATTTCTTGCAAGTATCACTGCAGGACGAGGACTAGCTAAACATGCTTCACTACACACCGTAGCTCACAGGTGTCAAAATGTAAACAAAACGCCATTGGTGGATCTAAAACTGACATCCACAAGTACAGAAGTGTATCTAGTCGATACTACTATGACTACAGCGATATTTCTTGGCATCATGACATCTTTTTCGTTTAAAAAAATTTATATTATGTTTATAAAGTCAGGAAATATGTCCCCGGACACATGAGGACTGTCATGGCGCGGACTTTGGGGGGTTTGTTTTCCCGAGATGAAGGAAAAGTTGGATCGGACATGGTGTGAAGGTAAGGACATTATTTATTTGAACACTAAACTACAAAAGGGGTACAAACAAAAGGCGCGCTCAAAGCGGAGATAAACTTGGCTGAGAAACAAAACTACCACAAGGGCAAAATTATGGACAAGAAACAAAAACTTACTTGGAAAGCGGGGAACTATGGCATGGATTTCAGAGGTAACAAGGGAAACAGAAGCAATGTCGCCAGGACGACCAGCTGAAAATGACAGGCTTAAATAGTAGTCTCTGATGAGCAACAGGTGCGCGAAAAGGCAGGTGAAAATCCTAAGTAACCATGGTGACTAAACTCAGGAAGTGCATAACCAGGAACTAAAAGGAGTCCAAAACAAATCGATAACACAAGGACAAGGACTTGGAATATGACCAATGTATGATCCTGTAACTACTTGGTATCGCATTCATACCCAAATGGGTGGTATCATCCAAAACTAATGCAAAGTAACCAAACAACAGAAGAATAAGTGATTATTACATTTTAACAGAAGTGTAGATAGAACATGTTAAAAGAGGAAGTAAGCAGATATTAACAGTAAATGAACAAGTAGATTAAAGTTCAAGTTAAAGTACCACTGATAGTCACGTCATGTCGAAAACAAACAAAGCAAACCAACACAGACCTCTAAAAGCTGACTCTTGGGATCTTTAATAGCCGATATACAAACCCCAAAACCAGTGAAGTTGTCACGTTGTGTAAATGGTAAATAAAAACAGAATACAATGATTTGCTAATCCTTTTCAACTTATATTCAATTGAATAGACTGCAAAGACAAGATATTTAACATTCCAACTGGATTTTTTTTTTTTTTTCAAATTTTAGCTCATTTGGAATTTGATGCCTGCAACATGTATCAAAAAAAGACTGATAAAGTTGAGGAATGCTCATCAAACACTTATTTGGAACATCCCACAGGTGAACAGGCTAATTGGGAACAGGTGGGTGCCATGATTGGGTATAAAAGCAGCTTCCATGAAATGCTCAGCCATTCACAAACAAGGATGGGGCGAGGGTTACCACTTTGTCAACATATGTGTGAGCAAATTGTTAAACAGTTTAAGAACAACATTTCTCAACCAGCTATTGCAAGAAATGTAGGGATTTCCCCATCTACGGTCCGTAATAATATCAAAAGTTTCAGAGAATCTGGAGAAATCACTGCACGTAACATTGAATGCCCGTGACATTGGATCCCTCAGGCGGTACTGCATCAAAAAGCGACATCAGTGTGTAAAGGATATCAACGCATGGGCTCAGGAACACTTCAGAAAACCAATGTCCGTAACTACAGTTGGTCGCTACATCTGTAAGCGCAAGTTAAAACTCTACTATGCAAAGCGATAGACATTTATCAACAACACCCAGAAATGTCGCCGGCTTCGCTGGGCTTGAGCTCATCTAAGATGGACTGATGCAAAGTGGAAAAGTGTTCTGTGGTCTGACAAGTCCACATTTCAAATTGTTTTTGGAAACTGTGGATGTTGTGTCCTCCGGACCAAAGAGGAAAACAACCATCCGGACTGTTATAGGCGCAAAGTTGAAAAGCCAGCATCTGTGATGGTATGGGGGTGTATTAGTGCCCAAGACATGGGTAACTTACACATCTGTGAAGGCACCATTAATACTGAAAGGTACATACAGGTTTTGGAGCAACATATGTTGCCATCCAAGCAATGTTTTTATGGACGCCCCTGCTTATTTCAGCAAGACAATGCCAAGCTACATGTTACAACAGTGTGGCTTCATAGTAAAAGAGTGTGGGTACTAGACTGGCCTGCCTGTAGTCCAGACCTGTCTCCCATTGAAAATGTGTGGCGCATTATGAAGCCTAAAATAACACAACAGAGACCCCCGGACTGTTGAACAACTTAAGTTGTACATCAAGCAAGAATGGGAAAGAATTCCACCTGAAAAGCTTCAAAAATTAGTCTCCTCAGTTCCCAAACGTTTACTGAGTGTTGTTAAAAGGAAAGGCCATGTAACACAGTGGTAAAAATGCCCCTGTACCAACTTTTTTTCAACGTGTTGCTGCCATTAAATTCTAAGTTAATGATTATTTGCAAAAAAAAAATAAAGTTTCTCAGTTGGAACATTAAATATCTTGTCTTTGCAGTCTATTCAATTGAATATAAGTTGAAAAGGATTTGCAAATCATTGTATTCTGTTTTTATTTACGAATTAAACAACGTGCCAACTTTGACATAACATGGCGCGACATAGCATGACATAACCAGACGCAACGTAACGAGACATAACATGATGTGGCATAACATGGCGCAACATAGCATGGCTCAACATAGCATGGCTCAACATAGCATGGCTCAACATAACATGGCGCAAAATAACATGGCGCAAAATAACATGACGTGGCATAACATAGCGCAATATAACATGGCGCAACATAACATGGTGCAACATAACATGGTGCAACATAACATGGCGCAACATAACATGACGTGACATAACATGATCCAACATAACATGACCCCGGACTGTTGAACTTAAGCTGTACGGGGGAAACCTTACAACATAACATGGTGCAACATAACATGGTGCAACATAACATGGTGCAACATAACATGGCGCAACATAAGATGACGTGACATAACATGATCCAACATAACATGACCCCGGACTGTTGAACAACTTAAGCTGTACATCAAGCAAGAATGGGAAAGAATTCCACCTGAAAAGCTTCAAAAATTGGTCTCCTCAGTTCCCAAACGTTTCTGAGTGTTGTTAAAAGGAAAGGTCAGGTAACACAGTGGTAAAAATGCCCCTACGACAACTTTTTTGCAATGTGTTGCTGCCATTAAATTATAAGTTAATGATTATTATAACATGCCGCAACATAGCATGGCGCAACATAGCATGGCGCAACATAACATGGCATAACATGGCGCAAAATAACATGGTGCAACATAACATGGTGCAACATAACATGGCGCAACATAACATGGTGCAACATAACACGGTGCAACATAACATGGCGCAACATAACATGGCGCAACATAACATGGCGTGACATAACGTGATCCAACATAACATGACGCGACATAACATGATCCGACATAACATTACCCGAAATAGCATGATGCGAGATAGCATATGAGATAACATGACGCGAGATAGCATGATGTGAGATAACATGACGCAACATAGCATTACGCGACATACCATGATGCGGCATAATGTGGAAAAACATAATGCGACATAACATAACCCGACAAAGCATACCACGGCCTAACATGATGTGGCATAACACGACGGTGCATAACACAAAAGGGCGTAACATACTTCCGCATGACATAACGCGACATAACATAAAACAACATAAAAAAATGCAACATAGCGGAGCATAACATAACGAGGGAAACCTTACCTTACCCTTTAAAATAGTTTTTAATCTTATTTATTTTATATTGGTTTTAATTGTGTTTAATATTGTTGTGCAGCACTTTGGAAACATTTTGATGTTTAAATGTGCTATATAAATAAAGTGGATTGGATTGGGTTACAGTACATTAACTTAACGGGGTATAACTTAACGCGACATAACATATTGTGACATAACATGATGAGACATAACATAACATGACATAACATAACGCAAAATAGCATAACATGACTGTGGAGGGAAGTGTGTCAGCAGGAGCAAAGGTCACCGCCACTGGCAATGGTGTCGAGGGCGGGGCATGTGCGGGACGGCGAAACACAGCTGGCAGGTGATTAGATTTCACAGGTGGCACGTGTTAATCTAATCATCTGTTGTCTTTAACACCAGCAGAGGAAGAGTAGACTGGAGAAAAGCTACATGAAAAATTGCGCTTGATATATGCATGGAAAAAATAAAACTGTTAAACGGCACGCCTGGTTCCTGTGACGTGATATCCGTGGAACGGGTCGGGATGGACTTCCACAATGACATAACGCATAACATTACAGTGCGGCATAACAACATAACATAACACTGCATAAGGCAACATAAGAAACATGTAGGTGTAAATTGTTGCTGCTTCCTCAGCCCATTAGTAATTTATACTGAGTGTAAAATGCAGCTCCACCTCTAAATGAAGTGCATGATTTACAAACAATGAACTATATATCTTCCATAACTGTCAGGATCGTTGCTCTTCTGCTTTCTTTGTCCAACAGCAGGATTGGACTAACCTTGTTGGAGGTTTGCTGTACAGCCAAACATCTGCTTAACATAGTCCCCAAAATTCACTACATTTGATTTCCAATGGCCGTGACTGAGATACACGCTCCACTTTCCTTAGGTGCATAAAACACTCTTTGATTTACAGCAAAGTGCATTTTTTCATGTAGCGTGCACACACACAATGATATTTGCCAGTTGGCTGTTAGCACTCTGGACCTACATGGACATACAGTACATTTAAAATTGTTTATATATATATATATATATATATATATATATATATATATATATATATATATATATATATATATATATCAATCAATCAATCAATCAATCAATGTTTATTTGTATAGCCCTAAATCACAAGTGTCTCAAAGGGCTGCACAAGCCACAACGACATCCTCGGTATAGCCCACATAAGGGCAAGGAAAAACTCACCCCAGTGGGACGTCGATGTGAATGACTATGAGAAACCTTGGAGAGGACCGCATATGTGGGTAACCCCCCCCCCTCTAGGGAGACCGAATGCAATGGATGTCGAGTGGGTCTAACATAATATTGTGAGAGTCCAGTCCATAGTGGATCCAGCATAACAGTAAGAGTCCAGTCCACAGTGGGGTCAGCAGGAAACCATCCCGAGCGGAGACGGGTCAGCAGCGCAGAGATGTTCCCAACCGAAATTTATATATATATATATGTATGTATATATATATATATATACATATGAGATGTCCAATAATGGCTTTTTTGCAGATATCCGATGTCCAACTCTTAATTACCGATTCCGATATCAACCGATACCGATATATACAGTCGTGGAATTAACACATGATTATGCCTAATTTTGTTGTGATGCCCCGCTGGATGCATGAAACATTGTAACAAGGTCTTCCAGAATAAATCAACTCAAGTTATGGAAAAAAAATACCAACATGGCACTAAATGATCTCAGTAAGATATTACAGCTTGTTGCTGAGATTTCATGACCTATATTGAGTAAAACATGCTTGAAACTAGAATATCAACACTCACAAGTATAAAACTACTTTTGTAAAGTAATCATTTCTTATTTCAAGCATGAAAAAAAAAATCATGATTTTAACACAATTGTGTCTCATAATTAAAACAGATGACAGCCAAATGGACTTTGCTGTTTTATTTTCAATGAAACAATAGAACATACGTACTCATATAGTAGTACAGTTGGCACAGTACAGTAAACTGACAGTTAATATTTAAACATTTAACATTTCTAACAATTTTGAACAGAAATAGTTCATGCACATTCAGATAAATTCTTCAAAATTACAATTAAAAACATTTTGGCCGGGGGCCGGGCTGTATATATGTGCACTAATTGACTGAAAGTGCACGCACTTGGCGTGATGATGTCATGTTATCCATGGAAAAATGCATTTTTAGACAATATGATTTGCCTGAGCGGCTAGGAGACCCCGAGAGTAACAAGCGGTTGCCTTGTTGCCTTTCCATTAAGAACAATAAATTAGTTTTTAGTATAAGTTTGCTGGTTTCAAGAAATGTAATGCCGGGCGCATATCATTATGTCAAGATAATGGCACTAGCATTTACTTCATTTAAGAATATTTTGCAACATATTGAGCAAAAAGGTCTCATTTTTGTTTTTTTTACCAAGAAAAGTGCACTTGTTATTAGTGAGAATATACTTATTTTAAGGTCTTTTTGGGTTCATTGAGGTTAGCTCATTTTACTTGTTTTGGAAAGTCTTGACAAGCCGATTTTTCTTGTTCTATTGGCAGATAATTTTGCTTAGTTCAAATAAAATACCCCTCATTTTTGTATTTTTGTTCTTGTTTTTGAACACTGACTTTTTGCAGTTTGCTGCAAACTCCCAGCCCTCCAGGACATGTTTTCCTCCAGGACCAGGAGGCGTGTGGGTCGGATCACAGCTGACTCTTCTCACCCTGGACACAAACTATTCTTCCCTCTCCCTTCAGGCAGGAGACTACGGTCCATCCAGACCCACACCTCCCGCCACCTGCACTGCAAAAAGTCAGTGTTCAAAAACAAACAAACAAAAATACAAAAATTAGGGGTATTTTATTTGAACTACCGTATTTTCCGCACCATTAGCCGCACCTAAAAACCACAAATTTACTCAAAAGCTGACAGTGCGGCTTTTAACCCGGTGCGCTTTATATATGGATTAATATTACGATTCATTTTCATAAAGTTTCGATCTCGCAACTTCGGTAAACAGCCGCCATCTTTTTTCCCGGTAGAACAGGAAGCGCTTCTTCTTCTACGCAAGCAACCGCCAAGGTAAGCACCTGCCCCCATAGAACAGGAAGCGCTTCAACTTCTACTGTAAGCAACCACCCGCCCCGGAAGAAGAGAAGCACGCGGTGCATGCTGGGATATGTGACGTTTCATTTCCATTTGTGTGTTTATGTAAAGACCCCAAAATGGCTCCTATTAAGTGTGTTGTCTGTCTAATTATAAATAATGCAGACGAGGCGTGTTAACTGAGTTCTCAACGTTTACTCACAGCGTGCTCATAACCACATTCTAACTGCCAGCATACAACAACGCTTCTCAGGGCTACCGCGCATGCTCGTCACTATTGTTGCATGCTGGGTAGTGTAGTTGTTATATTTGCTAGCTCATAACATCACATTGAGAGACACGCTTACGCGCTTAATTCAATACTCGCCGTCATTCCGGGTGGATTGACAAAAGACCTCCAGCCGCTAGATATTGGTGTCAACAGGGCATTCGAAGCTAGACTGCTAACTGTGTGGGAACAATGGATGACCGAAGGCGAACACACCTTCACTAAGACAGAGGCAGCGCCGGACGACATTCGCCCAACTTTTCAATTCGGACACCGAAGGAGAAAAATTCGAGGGATTTATGAATGAAGAATAACTTCAGAAAGTGAGCGTTAAGTTTATTTTGTGTGTTGTGACATTAACGTTCGAGCAACATTATGTTGCTATTGCTCTGCACTATTTTGAATTTTACTATGTTTGTGATTGCACATTTGCGTACATTTTGGGACAGAGTTGTTAGAACGCTGGTTTTTAATATATTATTAAAGTTTGACTGACCTATCTGACTGTTTTTTTGACATTCCCTTTAGCGCAGCGTAGGCGCGGCTTATAGTCCGGGGCGGCTTATTGGTGGACAAAGTTATGAAATATGCCATTCATTGAAGGTGCGGCTAATAATCCGGTGCGCCTTATAGTGCGGAAAATACGGTAAGCAAAATTATCTGCCAGTAGAACAAGAAAATTTGGCTTGTCAAATCTTTCCAAAACAAGTAAAATGAGCTAACTTCAATGAACCCAAAAATACCTTAAAATAATTATATTCTCACTAATAACAAGTGCACTTTTCTTGGTAGAAAAAAAATTAGACCTTTTTGCTCAATATGTTGAAAAATATTCTTAAATGAAGTAAATGGTAGTGCCATTATCTTGACATAATGATATGCGCTCGGCATTACATTTCTTGAAACCAGCAAACTTATACTAAAAACGAATTTATTGTTCTTAATGGAAAGACAACAAGGCAACCGCTTGTTACTCTCGGGGTCTCCTCGCCGCTCAGGCAAATCATATTGTCTAAAAATGCATTTTTCCATCGATAACATGACATCATCACGCCAAGTGCGTGCTCTTTCAGTCAATTAGTGCGCTTATATACAGCCCAAACATTTTTTAATTGTAATTTTGAAGAATTCATCTGAATGTGCATGAACTATTTCTGTTCAAAATTGTTAGAAATGTCAAATGTTTAAATATTAACTGTCAGTTTACTGTACTGTGCCAACTGTACTACTATATGAGTACGTATTTTCTATAGTTTCATTGGAAATAAAACAGCAAAGTCCATTTGGCTGTCATCTGTTTTAATTATGACACACAATTGTGTCAAAATCATGGTTTTTTTTGTTCATGCTTGAAATAAGAAATGATTACTTTAAAAAAGTAGTTTTATACTTGAGTGTTGGTGACACAGCTTTGCAACAGTTGATATTCTAGTTTCAAGCATGTTTTACTCAATATAGGTCATCAAATCTCAGCAACAAGCTGTAATATCTTACTGAGATCATTTAGGACCAAAACCCTTAAAACAAGTAAAACACTAACATAAAATCTGCTTAGTGAGAAGAATGATCTTTTTAGACAAAAAATAAGCAAATACCACCCTTATTTGAGATATTTAATCTTACTTAGATTTCAGTTTTTGCAGTGTGAACAGTTTTTTCCCCTCGGCCATCAGGCACATGAACAATAACAAGATCTGATAGCTCAGTTACAGCTCATGTTATTCTATTCTGTGTTATATGTGTTTTATGTCGCACGATTGCACTAAGTAAAATTCCTAGTTTGTGAACACCAATCTCAAACAATGGCAATAAAAACTAATCTGATTCTGATGTGTGTATATATTAGGGTTGTACATTATACCGGTATAAGCATAGTACCGCGATGTGTCCTGGGCATGATGTTAAAGTGCATCCGGCAGTGGCTCTATGGGGTCTTGGGGCACTAGGAGGTTAACCCCTTTACTACTGTTACCCCAGGTGGCCCTTGGCAAAGGCCTAGTACCTGACTGCCCCCTAGCCAGGGATACGGTGAAGACCTCAACGGCTGCGATGGCGGAAGAAAGCACCCCCAGATCCATGTGGGCCCAGTTATGGAGAAATACAAACCCCGTTTCCATATGAGTTGGGAAATTGTGTTAGATGTAAATATAAACGGAATACAATGATTTGCAAATCATTTTCAACCCATATTCAGTTGAATATGCTACAAAGACAACATATTTGATGTTCAAACTGATAAACATTTTTTGTTTGCAAAATGCCAGCTACACGTGACAAAGAAGTTGGGAAAGGTGGCAATAAATACTGATAAAGTTGAGGAATGCTCATCAAACACTTATTTGGAACATCCCACAGGTGTGCAGGCAAATTGGAAACAGGTGGGTGCCATGATTGGGTATAAAAGTAGATTCCATGAAATGCTCAATCATTCACAAACAAGGATGGGGCGAGGGTCACCACTTTGTCAACAAATGTGTGACCAAATTGTTGAACAGTTTAAGAAAAACCTTTCTCAAGGAATTTAGGGATTTCACCATCTACGGTCCGTAATATCATCAAAGGGTTCAGAGAATCTGGAGAAATCACTGCACGTATGCAGCTAAGCCCGTGACCTTCGATCCCTCAGGCTGTACTGCATCAACAAGCGACATCAGTGTGTAAAGGATATCACCACATGGGCCCGGGAACACTTCAGAAACCCACTGTCAGTAACTACAGTTGGTCGCTACATCTGTAAGTGCAAGTAAAAACTCTCCTATGCAAGGCGAAAACCGTTTATCAACAACACCCAGAAACGCCGTAGGCTTCGCTGGGCCTGAGCTCATCTAAGATGGACTGATACAAAGTGGAAAAGTGTTCTGTGATCTGACGAGTCCACATTTCAAATTGTTTTTGGAAACTGTGGACGTTGTGTCCTCCGGACCAAAGAGGAAAACAACCATCCGGATTGTTATAGGCGCAAAGTTCAAAAGCCAGCATCTGTGATGGTATGGGGGTGTTTTAGTGCCCAAGACATGGGTAAATTACACATCTGTGAAGGCGTCAATAATGCTGAAAGGTACATACAGGTTTTGGAGCAACATATGTTGCCATCCAAGCAACGTTACCATGGACGCCCCTGCTTATTTCAGCAAGACAATGCCAAGCCCCGTGTTACATCAACGTGGCTTCATAGTAAAAGAGTGCGGGTACTAGACTGGCCTGCCTGTAAGTCCAGACCTGTCTCCCATTGAAAATGTGTGGCGCATTATGAAGACTAAAATACCACAACGGAGACCCCCGGACTGTTGAACAACTTAAGCTGTACATCAAGCAAGAATGGGAAATAATTCCACCTGAGAAGCTTCAAAAATGTGTCTCCTCAGTTCCCAAACGTGTATTGAGTGTTGTTAAAAGGAAAGGCCATGTAACACAGTGGTGAACATGCCCTTTCCCAACTACTTTGGCACGTGTTGCAGCCATGAAATTCCAAGTTAATTATTATTTGCAAAAAATAAATAAAGTTTATGAGTTTGAACATCAAATATCTTGTCTTTGTAGTGCATTCAATTGAATATGGGTTGAAAAGGATTTGCAAATCATTGTATTCCGTTTATATTTACATCTAACACAATTTCCCAACTCATATGGAAACGGGGTTTGTTACAACCTAAGACCTCAATGGTGGAACAGGTGGAGGGTGACTGCTAACCCTATGGAGAATCACAACGGCTGGGATGGCGGAAGATGGCTGCAGCAGAAAAGGGTGGACATTAGTCTTGGACTCCATGCCACGATCTGTCAAGGATCGTGTGGTGACTGTCTGTGCACCAGTCTCCCCACGTTAAACTAAGTCACGCACAGACATCCTCCATAAAGGGATACACCCCTACTAGGGGTACTATAACGCCTCTGAAAATGACTGTTGTGTCATTGCTGGTTTACGAGCAGAGGAGCATGTTCGGCAGCACACACACACAAAGTACTTACAAGCAGACACAGTGTGTAGACAGAAAAGGGAGAACGGACGCATTTTGGCTTAAAAAGTAAAGATAAAGGTGAAGTTATAACACTAAAATGCCCTCAGGAAGAGGTGTTTTAAGACATGGCTAGCTAGCTCGCGGCTAAAGTCCATCTGCAGCTACTTCTAAATCACTAAAAGATATAAAATGCAAATCTTTCAGATTGTTTGAGATGGAAAGCGTGTTCCTGCACCTCTCCTTGCATCTCTACAGCACCTTTGCAGCTCTAACGAGTGCGAGTTTGGCGTGGTGGTTTGTCCATCAGTGTGGTTTCATTACGTGCGCCACGCTCCTCTCATGTTCCTTTTTGCCCAGGATCCCCCACAGAGACCTCAGGAGGACCACTAACGAAGTCTTATCAGATCACCGGCGGAATAACCTCTCCGAGCGAGCGTTTTTGTTACATCACTCGACCGCCGTGTGGAATCACAGCTCTTCAGACATCTGAGATCTTCTGAGAGGAAGGAGATGTAAGTTGAGGGCTGGCGTCGGAGGCCACGCTCCTCGTCCTGCATCCTCCTGGCTGAGGGTGAACACTTTCATCCTGATTGAATTCCTCTGACAGCTTTGTTCACCGAGCACCGTGATTAGCAGTGACATGATTGCTATCAGTGTGTGTGTGTGTGTGTGTGTGTGTGTGTGTGTGTGTGTGTGTGTGTGTGTGTGTGTGTGTCACAGGGCAAGACTCGGGTACCAAAATGTAATTTCTTTCCATACAATTAGTGTCTTTAATCATGTCTGTGATGAAGCCCATTGGCAGACTGATACAGTCCTACCATCTGGCGCACACACACACACACGCACGCACGCACGCACGCACGCACGCACGCACGCACGCACGCACGCACGCACGCACACACACACACACACACACACACGCTTCTTGTATTTCTTACCTTCTTGAGACCTGAGAATAATGCCTACCTCTTTAAGACCACCCTTTCTAGATATATAAAGAAGTGTATTTACAACATTAATAATATATACATACTATGCAAATATAAAAAAGCTTGTTGTGAAAAATGAGTTGGAATTTCACAGGAAAAAGGTCACAGTTTCACAAGAAAAACTTATAATGTTGGCAGTATTATAATAAAAGTCCTCATTTTACTCAACGCAAGTCAAAATTTGACAAGAAAAACTGAACATTTGTGCAATATTATGATGAAAGTTGGAAGTTTGCTCAATAACAGTCGCAACAAGAAAAGCTTAACATTTTGGCAATTGTATAGAATAGAATGGACTTTATTGTCATTATATTTGCATTAAACGAGCTTAAGAGATTTATGAAAAGAGTCGTAATTTTACTCGACAAAAGTCACAATTTTATAAGGAAACTTTAAAATCTTGGCAAAATTATAATAATAATGGGAATTTTGCTTGGCAAAACTATGACAAAAGTCGTAATTTTACACAAAAATTGGCAGAATTTTATATGACAAATGTCACCATTTTGCATTAAAAAGTGATAATTTTACATAAAAAAGTGATCATTTTACAATAAAATATTGCAATATTACAGAAACAGAAAGAATATGAGAAATTTCCAATTTTAGAAAAAAGTCGACACATTGTGAGAAAAAGACTGCTTTTTAGTTAATTTATTTTGGGGGGAATTGTTTGTTTGTAATTGGTTTTTAATCTTCATTATTTACTTCAAGTTATTACAGTATGTCTCTATTTACATATATATATACGTACATATATATATACATATATACATATACATATATATATATATATATTTTATTTTTTTTTATTTTTTTTTTCCTTTTTTTTTTTTTCTTTATTAATTTTGGCCAAAGGGGTTTTAATCTTCATTATTTACTTCAAGTTATTACAGTATGTCTCTACATATTTTTTTTGTTGTTGTTATTATTAATTTTGGCTAAAGGGGGCGCATTTCAATTTCTTACACACACTTGGTATTCAATCAATCAATCAATCAATGTTTATTTATATAGCCCTAAATCACAAGTGTCTCAAAGGGCTGCACAAGCCACGACGACATCCTCGGTACAGTTATTACATATGTTGACCTGAGGGGGAGCACTTCAAATGTTTGCACACACTTGTGTTTTCATATGTTGACCAGAGGGGGAACACTTTTAAAACCGACACACAGTCAATTTGAAAAATTCCTCCTTTTTGGGACCACCCTCGTTTTGATAGATTTCACCACCAGGGGTGCTAATGAGACATTCTCTATTAGATGCAATGGTTTTCCGTATTGGGACCATAATTTATGTCCTAACTTGTTCACACCTCCTCATATGGAAGGTACTGTTACTTGTTGATGTCTCAAGAAGGGTAGAAATACAAGAACACACACACACACTTCTGACCTGAGAAAAATGCCTACCACTTTAGGACCACCCTTTCTAGATATAAAGAAGTGTATTTACAACATTAATAATATATACCGGGTACATACTATGCAAACATAAAAAAGCTTGTTGTGAAAAATTTGTTGGAATTTCACAAGAAAAAGGTCACAATTTCACAAGAAAAATGTATAATTTTGGCAGTATTATAATAAAAGTCGTCATTTTACTCAACACAAATCAACATTTTTCAAGAAAAACTGAACATTTGTGCAATATTTTGATAAAAGTTGGAAGTTTGCTCAACAACAGTCGCAATTTTACAAGAAAAGCTTAACATTTTGGCAATTTTATGAAAAGAGTCGTGATTTTAATCGACAAAAGTCACCATTTTATAAGGAAACTTTACAATTTTGGCAAAATTATAATAATAATCAGAATTTTGCTTGGCAAAAATATGACAAAAGTCATAATTTTACTCCAAAAATGTCACTATTTTACAAGAACAACACAAAAATTGGCAATATTGATAAATGTCAGAAATGTATATGACAAATGTCACCATTTTGCATTAAAAAGAAATTATTTTACATAAAAAAGTAATTATTTTACAAGAAAATATAGCAATATTACAGAAACAGAAAGAATATGAGAAATTTCCAATTTTAGAAAAAAGTCGACACATTGTGAGAAAAAGACTGCTTTTAGTTAATTTATGTTTTGGGGAATTTTTTGTTTGTAATTGGATTTTAATCTTCATTATTTACTTCAAGTTATTACAGTATGTCTCTACATACATTTTTTAATATTATTATTAATTTTGGCCAAAGGGGGCGCAATTCACACACACTTGTTTTTTCATATGTTGACCAGAGGTGGAGCACTTTTAAAACCTACTTTTAAAAAAAGCTACTTTTCCTTGTTGATGTCTCAAGAAGGGTACAAATACAAGAACACACACACACACACCACACACACACACACACACACACACACACACACACACGCACACACACACACATTATTGCTGCTCCACGAATGCACCTGCAACCACCATTAATGAAAAAAAGGACTATGTTTGTCCACTGTTAGGCGATCAAAACGTGATTGGTTGTCTTTGAGTATGTTATTTCCTGCATTCGTGCGCACCATTCAGAGGACATGCAGCTTTCTTCCTTGATTTGGGATCAACATTTGCAGTACAAAATTGAGCGTTGCAACACGAGAATTAGTTACAGATCCAAAAACAATGAATTGTTCACGAGCAACAAAGGAAACTGGCGAGTTAACTAATCGACGAGTGCCGTGGTAGTTCAGGAAAACATTGCCCCTTGTGTTTCGGCACGGAATTTCACGCAGAGCTTTAACCATTTCACTGCATTTTAGACATTTACCTGTATGTCGTTTTTTAAACTTGGCTGATTCTGGCCATCATTTTGGTTGTTACTGCGTCAGGAAAAAACATTTTGGGCTCAGGAACACTTCAGAAAACCACTGTCAGTAACTACAATTGGTCGCTACATCTGTAAGTGAAAGTTAAAACTCTACTATGCAAAGCCAAAGCCATTTATCAACAACACCCAGAAACGCTGTCAGCTTTGCTGGGCCTGAGCTCATCTAAGATGGACTGATACAAAGTGGAAAAGTGTTTTGTGGTCTGACGAGTCCACATTTCAAATTGTTTTTGGAAACTGTGGACGTCGTGTCCTCCGGACCAAAGAGGAAAAGAACCATCCGGATTGTTCTAGGCCCAAAGTTGAAAAGCCAGCATCTGTGATGGTATGGGGGTGTATTAGTGCCCAAGACATGGGTAAATTACACATCTGTGAAGGCGCCATTAATGCTGAAAGGTACATACAGGTTTTGGAGCAACATATGTTGCCATCCAAGCAACGTTATTATGGACGCCCCTGCTTATTTCATCAAGACAATGCCAAGTCATGTGTTACAACAGCGTGGCTTCATAGTAAAAGACTGCGGGTACTAGACTGGCCTGCCTGTAGTCCAGACCTGTCTCCCATTGAAAATGTGTGGCACATTATGAAGCCTAAAATACCACAATGGAGAACCCCGGACTGTTGAACAACTTAAGCTGTACATCAAGCAAGAATGGGAAAGAATTCCACCTGAAAAGCTTAAAAAATGTGTCTCCTCAGTTCCCAAACGTTTACTGAGTGTTGTTTAAAGGAAAGGCCATGTAACACAATGGTAAAAATGCCCCTGTCACAACTTTTTTGCAATGTATTGCTGCCATTAAATTCTAAGTTAATGATTATTTGCAATAAACAAAATAATTTTCTCAGTTGGAACATTAAATATCTTGTCTTTGCAGTCCATTCAATTGAAAATAAGTTGAAAAGGATTTGCAAATCATTGTATTCTGTTTTTATTTACCATTTACACAACGTGACAACTTCACTGGTTTTGGGTTTTGTAAATCAGATATATATGATAATAGTTCCATATACTCTACTGCTACTTTAAATTTTTTCGGACTTTTTCCATACAGTGTTTCAATCAAAGCGTACCCTCGGGTTATAAAGGATCACTAGAGAGGACATGGTGACTATAAAAAGGAGAAATCCAAATATGACAGTGTGCACCTAAAAAGTGGGATGCAAATAGATTCTTGGACACAAACAAACGCTAACATTAAAGCTAGAGACAAATACAATTGATGTTCCCACTAGGGAAAAGTAAAAGTGTCTAAATTTTAGCATCGACGCTGGATTCTCGGTCCGTCGAGAATGTGAAAGCCTGACCTATTTCTTAAACGCTTGCCTTCCCACTTGTTAGAAAACCCACTGTTTGATAGGTTTGTGTGCATGCTTCACTGATGAGAGTATTTGGTGAATATCGTTTTGTCCTACTCATTTTGGCGGTTCTTGAACTCACCATAGTGTGGACTGTGATGCAACAAATTTTTTTACATGTGAAATCTTCCACTCCTTTGTCTCATTTTGTCCACCAAACATTTTATGCTGTGCGTGAATGCACAAAGGTGTGCTTTGTTGATGTTATTGACTTGTTGGAGTGCTAATCAGGCATGTTTGGTCACTGCATGACTGCAAGCTAATCGATGCTAACATGCTTTTTAGGCTAGCTGTATGTACATATTGCATCATTATGCCTAATGTGTAGGTAGGTATATTTGAGCTCATTTAATATCCTTTACTTTTATCCTTTTTGTATATAATTTAGTTTTGCATGTCTCATGACACATTTCAGATAGTTTGTGTGCCATGTTGTTCCAGACCACAGCAAACATTACCTCGCTTGCCAAAGATTGTAAAAAAATATATTAAAAGAAGACAGCCTTAACTTGGACACACACATCTATACCTTTGGCCATTATAAGCCAGTCATTTCCAGTCATTTCACCTTCTGAGTAGCCTCTGATTTACTAATGTTTACTAATGTTGTAAAAATGTGTAGAATGAATATTAAATTTCAACATTTCTGTCAACAAAGATTTTCTTCAGCCTGCGACACACAGTAATTTTGATAGTAGGCTATTATAGCTAATATAGACACTTACATCATGTGTTGCCTTCATTATAAGACTTATATACGGCTTTTAAAGTCATTTTGATAGTAGGCTAATATAGCTAATATAGACACTTACATCATGTGTTGCCTTCATTATAACACTTATATACGGCTTGTAAAGTCATTTTGATAGTAGGCTAGTATAGCTAATATAGACACTTACATCGTGTGTTGTCTTCATTATAAGACTTATGTAAGACTTTTAAAGTCATATTGATAGTAGGCTAATATAGCTGATATAGACACATCATGTATTGCCTTCATTATAACACTTACATAAGACTTTTAAAGTAATTTTGATAGTAGGCTAATATAGCTAATATAGACACTTACGTCATGTGTTGCCTTCATTATAACACTTGTATAAGACTTTTAAAGTCATTTTGATAGTAGGCTAATATAGCTAATATAGACACGTCATGTGTCTCCATTATAACACTTGTATAAGACTTAAAGTCATTTTGATAGTAGGCTAATATAGATACTTACATGATGTGTTGCCTTCATCATAACACTTATATAAGACTTTTAAAGTCATTTTGATAGTAGGCTAATATAGATACTTACATCATGTGTTGCCTCCATTATAACACATACATAAGACTTTTAAAGTCATTTTGATAGTAGGCTATTTTAGCTAATATAGACACGTACATCATGTGCTGTCTTCATCATAACACTTATATAAGACGTTTAAAGTAATTTTGATAGTAGGCTATTTTAGCTAATATAGACACGTACATCATGTGCTGTCTTCATCATAACACTTATATAAGACGTCTAAAGTAATTTTAATAGTAGGCTATTTTAGCTAATATAGACACTTACATCATGTGTTGTCTTCATTATAACACTTATATGAGACTTGTAAAGTCATTTTGATAGTAGGCTAATATAGCTAATATAGACACTTACATCATGTGTTGCCTTCATTATAACACTTATAAAATATGTTTAGGGTCATTTTGATAGTAGACAAATAAAACTAATATAGACACTTACATCATGTGTTGCCTTCATTATAACACCTATATAAGACGTGTAAAGTCATTTTGATAGTAGGCTAATATAGCTAATATAGATACTTGCATCATGTATTGCCTTCATTATAACACTTATATAAGACTTTTAAAGTTATT
>NC_084563.2:21737098-21764598 GCF_033978685.3 Nerophis lumbriciformis | reverse complement strand
ATAAAAGGAGTGTGTGTGCGTGCACCGAGGTGTAATGTCAGGGATATGAAACAGTGCAACCGTATCTGATGGCTGCCGTCATAAACTCTCATATGAACTTCCTTCTTCTTCTTAACACTCACACGGAATAATACAAACCACAAAACCAGTGAAGTTGGCACGTTGTGTAAATGGTAAATAAAAACAGAATTAAATGATTTTCAAATCTTTTTCAACTTATATTCAATTGAATAGACTGCAAAGACAAGATATTTTTGGATAGTTATATTTTTGCATGAGCTCATTTGGAATTTGATGCCTGCAACATGTTTCAAAAAAGCTGGCACAAGTGGCAAAAAAGACTGAGAAAGTTGAGGAATGCTCATCAGACACTTATTTGGAACATCCCACAGGTGGAAACTGTGGCATGAACCAAACAGCATAAACTATGGCGTGGAACAAACACGAAACTGTGGCATGAAACAAACAGCATAAACTATGGCGTGGAACAAACACGAAAATATGGCATGAACCAAACAGCATAAACTATGGCGTGGAACAAACACGAAACTGTGGCATGAAACAAACAGCATAAACTATGGCGTGGAACAAACACGAAAATATGGCATGAACCAAACAGCATAAACTATGGCGTGGAACAAACACGAAACTGTGGCATGAAACAAACAGCATAAACTATGGCGTGGAACAAACACGAAAATGTGGCATGAACCAAACAGCATAAACTATGGCGTGGAACAAACACGAAACTGTGGCATGAAACAAACAGCATAAACTATGGCGTGGAACAAACACGAAACTGTGGCATGAAACAAACAGCATAAACTATGGCGTGGAACAAACACGAAACTGTGGCATGAAACAAACAGCATAAACTATGGTGTGGAACAAACACGGAACTGTGGCATGAAGTCAACACGACTTACGTGGACACGGCATGAATCGAACAATGACGCCAGGCCGACTGACTGGCAAAGGCAGGCTTAAATAATGCCTCTGATTAGTGCTCGCGAAGCAGGTGAGCGGGCGAACACTAATCAGAGCCAAACCAAACTCAGAGATGTCACAAACAGGAACTACAAACCCCGTTTCCATATGAGTTGGGAAATTGTGTTAGATGTAAATATAAACGGAATACAATGATTTGCAAATCATTTTCAACCCAAATTCAGTTGAATGCACTACAAAGACAACATATTTGATGTTCAAACTCATAAAACACATTTTTTGTGCAAATAATCATTAACTTTAGAATTTGATGCCACATCAACATCTCACAGGTGTGCAGGCTAATTGGGAACAGGTGGGTGCCATGATTGGGTATAAAAGAAGCTTCCATGAAATGCTCAGTCATTCACAAACAAAAATGGGGTGAGGGTCACCACTTTGTCAACAAATGCGTGAGCAAATTGTTTAAGAACAACATTTCTCAACCAGCTATTGCAAGAAATTTAGGGATTTGGACATCTACGGTCCGTAATATCACCAAAAGGTTCAGAGAATCTGGAGAAATCACTGCACGTAAGCGATGATATTATGGACCTTCGATCCCTCAGGCGATATTGCATTAAAAAGCGACATCAGTGTGTAAAGGATATCACCACATGGGCTCAGGAACACTTCAGAAAACCACTGTCAGTAACTACAGTTGGTTGCTTCATCTGTAAGTGCAAGTTCAACGAATTGAAAAAGAAAATTGAACAAAAAGCACTATTGATAAATGGAAGGACACTGCAGCCACTGCAGTGAGCAAATTTGTTCATAAGATGGTGCCATAATACAAACAATAAAACCCCCTCAAAGTGTTATTTGCCTGTTTTTTTTCAAATAAAATTGTTTTTATTATTGCTGTTAGCGAAGAAAACCCCATAAATTAGCCGCTTTGTCTTATAAACCGCAGGGATCAAAGTTTAGGAAAAAAAGTAATTCAGAATATACAGTAGCTCTCTGGGCTTACATGCTTGTTTATTAATAAGTAACAACTAATGTTGCAATAGTAGTGCAGCATTATTAGTGCTGACGAGTTGCTTGTAAACTATAGTACAGCAAGGGCCTGATCTAGTAAAGGTGTTTGTGTATTACTCGATAGCACATGCAAAGCTAAACTAATCAAATTTTTACCAAAGCCAACAATCCTAAATCTTTCAGCACATACACAATGTTGACATATATAGTTATATTTTGATAAACAATCACAAATGAATCTTTCAGCACATACACAATGTTGACATCTATAGTTATATTTTGATAAACAATCATAAATGAATATTTCAGCACGTACACAATGTTGACATCTATAGTTATATTTTGATAAACAATCCTAAATTAATCTTTCAGCACATACACAATATTGACATCTATAGTTATATTTTGATAAACAATCCTAAATGAATCTTTCAGCACATACACAATGTTGACATTTATATTAATATTTTGATAAACAATCATAAATTAATCTTTCAGCACATACACAATGTTGACATATATGGTTATATTTTGATAAAGACGGTTAAAAACACACTACTCGTAAACGGCGCGTGCCCCAACAACAACAACAAATATGGCCGTAGACGCGAAGTTAAATCACAAAATGCAACCTTACCCGAGTAAAAACTATTCATGTTTATCCGAGAGAGTCTTGATACTAATTTCCTTGACCCAGCCTCACACACAAAGAAGTTGTAGACCTCCACACTTTTCATCTGTTTTGTCATGTAGAAAGTGTCATGTTCCCGATGCTGAGTCCGGTCTCATCGCCTTAGTTCAGTGTTCATTTCTGTTGTTGTTTGCTATCCTTAGCTATTTTTTCATGCACAGTTTCCTTGTGCTTGTTTTGTGCATATTCCCTTTGAACTCTACCTTGGATTTTTTGTACTTTTGGACATGAAACACTTCCTTAAGCTGCCTGCGGTCTCCTGCTTTTTTTTTTTTTTAGATCACGACTTCCACTAAGAAGAGCATTCCTAACAGAATGATCCTGCCAACTAATAGTGCTCTGATTAACGATCAGGAGCAGGTGAACCAGAGGCAGGTGTAACAAATTAGCGTCCATAGCCAGAAAGGGAAGATCAAACTAGGCATCACAATCATGACCCAGGCGAGAAAATGTTCCACATGTCTGGGAACGCGAGCGACGGATAAGCTATGCTTTGCGTTAATAACCTTTTTTTTTTTTTATAAAGTACCGTATTTTTCGGAGTATAAGTCGCACCTGCCGAAAATGCATAATAAAGAAGGAAAAAAACATATTTAAGTCACACTGGAGTCCGACCAAACTATGAAAAAGACTGCGACTTATAGTCCGAAAAATACGGTACACGGATAGATTCCATTGCATAGTTTGCATCTAGTCTATAGAATCCGCTACACCAACCCTGATACCGAAGTACACGTCAAACTACTTCCTTAACGTAAATGACCGCCATAACCGCAACACCAGGGGGAGCTCCACTAACCACGTTAAACCCAGATTCCGATCCAACAAAGGTCTTAACTCATTCTCTTTCTATGCCACATCAATGTGGAATGCGCTCCCAACAGGTAAAAAAGAAAGGGCATCTCTATCCTCCTTCAAAACCGCAATAAAAGTGCATCTCCAGGCAACTTCAACCCTCCCCGGATTGTTAATAATCAAATGTAAACAATCAAATGTAGATACTTATTCGTATGCTTTCTGATCTTGATCTCTCTCTCTCTCTCTCTCTCTCTCTCTCTCTTTAATAATGGTAAATAATTCAATGTATACACCCTGATGATTATGTTGTGTGATGACTGTATTATGATGATAGTATATATCAGGGGTCACCAACACGGTGCCCGTGGGCACCAGGTAGCCCGTAAGGACCAGATGAGTAGCCCGCTGGCCTGTTCTAAAAATAGCTCAAATAGCAGCACTTACCAGTGAGCTGCCTATTTTTTTAATTGTATTTATTTACTAGCAAGCTGGTCTCGCTTTGCTCGACATTTTTAATTCTAAGAGAGACAAAACTCAAATAGAATTTGAAAATCCAAGAAAATATTTTAAAGACTTGGTCTTCACTAACTGACAAAGAAACATAACAGATTTGGTGTCCAGTTCAAAGTGTGACATGATTTATTTAAAATTTTGAGAGTTGACTTTTGTATTTTACATGAGTTATTATTTGCACAAACATGGTGCAAAGTAATTCATGATTTTGATTTGTTAAAACATGTTAGTGGCTAGCTAGTTCAAATGGGATATTGTGATTTCACAAGACTGTCTTCGAAGTGATCATTTGAAAATGTTCAATTTGAAAAATGTGCACTTAAGAGAAAATATAAAAATAAAATGTTGCATATTGATATTTATCTGTTTCTATATAAATATATGATCATCAGTGTTTCCACAAAGATAAATATCATTAATTATTAATAATAACAGAGTTAAAGGTAAATTGAGCAAATTGGCTATTTCTGGCAATTTATTTAAGTGTGTATCAAACTGGTAGCCCCTGCGATGAGGTGGCGACTTGTACCCCGCCTCCAACCCGATTGTAGCTGAGATAGGCTCCAGCGCCCCCCGCGACCCCAAAGGGAATAAGCGGTAGAAAATGGATGGATGGAAACTGGTAGCCCTTTGCATTAATCAGTACCCAAGAAATAGCTATTGGTTTCAAAAAGGTTGGTGACCCCTGATCTATGCTTTGCGATAATAATCATTTTTTAATTTTTTTTATAAAGTACCGTATTTTTCGGAGTATAAGTCGCACCGGAGTATAAGTCGCACATGCCGAAAATTCATAATAAAGAAGGAAAAAAACATATAAGTCGCACTGGAGCCCGACCAAACTATGAAAAAGACTGCGACTTATAGTCCGAAAAATACGGTACACGGATAGATTCCATTGCATAGTTTGCATCTAGTCTATAAAATCCGCTACACCTCCCTGATACCGAAGTACATGTCAAACTACTTCCTTAACGTTAATGACCGCCATAACCACAACACCAGGGGGAGCTCCACTAACCATGTTCAACCAAGATTCCGATCTAACAAAGGTCTTAACTCATTCTCTTTCTATGCAACATCAATGTGGAATGTGCTCCCAACAGGTATAAAAGAAAGGACATCTCTATCCTCCTTCAAAACCGCAATAAAAGTACACCTCCAGGCAACTTCAACCCTCCCCGGATTGTTAATAATCAAATGTAAACAATCAAATGTAGATACTTTTCTTATGCCTTCTGATCTCTCTCTCTCTATGTCCACTACTTGCTGTACATATCCTACAAAGTCAGACCTACACTGTTTCAATGTCCATTTCTCTGTTCTCAATTGTTGATGACTGATGATATCAACCAAACCTACCCCCCCGTCCACACCCCAAATTGTAAATAATGTAAATAATTCAATGTATACACCCTGATGATTATCTTGTGTGATGACTGTATTATGATGATAGTATATATCTGTATCATGAATCAATTTAAGTGGACCCCGACTTAAACAAGTTGAAAAACGTATTCGGGTGTTACCGTTTAGTGGTCAATTGTACGAAATATGTACTTCACTGTGCAACCTACTAATACAAGTCACTCATATCTACTTTTAGTGGTAAGATCTAGGCCCCTTGCGTACTCAGATTGTTTGCTGCACAGTAGCCATGTGGCTTAGGTGGCCCACCACTTTGTTTACTTCCGCTGAAAAGTCACGTGACGGAATACAACTTATATTGCATTCATTTTCTTCATGTAAAACCAGAATTATTCTCAATAACAACTGGTTCGTGTTAACTTGTGTGTGTGTGTCTGGAACAAATTTACAAGATTTCCACAGACCCTTTGGATAAAAATCCAGGTTCCATTGCAAGTCAAAGCCCTGAAAATGTGAGTTATTTGACAGAACATTGCGAAGCAGTCAATCTGTGTCGGGAAGGAAAGGCTTCACTAGCAGCAGCAGACAGCATCCAAAGCTAACGGAGCCCGCGGGCAGCGTGACGGAAGGACGGCGAGAGGAGAAGTCTTAATGGCCAAGAAGTGGTCACCGCCAGAAACAAGTCAGAAGGAGACATGGGAAAAAAAATCAATGCCGTGTCCACCAGGGACAGAAAGTCATGGAGGGTTTTCCCCACCCGCCAACCCCCCTTTCCAATGGTGTAATGGAGGACTGGAGCCTTTTTTTTATGGCCACGGTCACCTTGTCTAATAGAGGAACCGGAGGACGGAATCCGAACCAAGGAAAAAATACCAAGAAGTAAAGGGGAGACAGATAAATGTGCCGCCTCTAATATTTACGGCAGGAGGTCGGACGGTAAATTAACACTCTTGCCAGAGTAGAATTAAGGACACACACACAAAATAATCAGGAGTGGCAGCAATCAGCGAGGACGCTGATGATGAACGAGTGGACACGCCCGCCTGAGCCACCGCCGACTTTAAGAGAAAATAATTAACTTTGTAGATCAAATCACTGTAATGGGCCGAAAGATGATTGCACTGTCACTTTTGATTGACGCCAAATAATCTCTTGTTCTCCCGTGTCAATAGGATAGTACACACGTTGACGTAGTACTACTAGGAGGATTAAACAATTTCAGTAATTGTTCTTAAATCATTGAAAGAATCAGGTACCTTAAAGGCCTACTGAAATGTGATTTTCTTGTTTAAACGGGGATAGCAGGTCCATTCTATGTGTCATACTTGATCATTTCGCGATATTGCCATATTTTTGCTGAAAGGATTTAGTAGAGAACATCGACGATAAAGTTCGCAACTTTTGGTCGCTGATAAAAAAGCCTTGCCTGTACCGGAAGAAGATGATATGCGCGTGACGTCACAGGTTGTGGAGCTCCTCACATCCGCACAATGTTTACAATCATGGCCACCAGCAGCGAGAGTGATTCGGACCGAGAAAGCGACGATTCCCCCATTAATTTGAGCGAGGATGAAAGATTTGTGGATGAGGAAAGTGAGAGTGAAGGACTAGAGGGCAGTGGGAGCGATTCAGATAGGGAAGATGCTGTGAGAGGCGGGTGGGACCTGATATTCAGCCGGGAATGACTAAAACAGTAAATAAACACAAGACATATATATACTCTATTAGCCACAACACAACCAGGTTTATATTTAATATGCCACAAATTAATCCCGCATAACAAACACCTCCCCCCTCCCGTCCATATAACCCGCCAATACAACTCAAACACCTGCACAACACACTCAATCCCACAGCCCAAAGTACCGTTCACCTACCCAAAGTTCATACAGCACATAAATTTCCCCAATGTCCCCAAAGTTACGTACGTGACATGCACATAGCGGCACCCACGTACGGGCAAGCAATCAAATGTTTGGAAGCCGCAGCTGCATACGTATTCACGGTACCGTGTCTGCGTATCCAACTCAAAGTCCTCCTGGTAAGAGTCTCTGTTGTCCCAGTTCTTCACAGGCCAATGGCAAAGATTGACTGTCATCTTTCGGGAATGTAAACAATGAAACACCGGCTGTGTTTGTGTTGCTGCAGCCGCCCGCAATACACCGCTTCCCACCTACAGCTTTCTTCTTTGCTGTCTCCATTGTTCATTGAACAAATTGCAAAAGATTCACCAACACAGATGTCCAGAATACTGTGGAATTTTGTGATGAAAACAGACGACTTAATAGCTGGCCACCATGCTGTCCCAAAATGTCCGCTACAATCTGTGACGTCACGCGAAGACGTCATCATACCGAGACGTTTTCAGCAGGATATTTCGCGCAAAATTTAAAATTGCACTTTAGTAAGCTAACCCGGCCATATTGGCATGTGTTGAAATGTTAAGATTTCATCATTGATGTATAAACTATCAGACTGCGTGGTCGGTAGTAGTGGGTTTCAGTAGGCTTTTCAAGGGGAACTTGCAACTTGAATTTTGACCATCATTCACAATCATTGTGTAAGACAAGAACACGTACCGTATTTTCCGGATTATAAGGTGCACTGCCGATGAATGGTCTATTTTTGATCTGTTTTCATATATAAGGTGCACCGGATTATAGGGCGCATTAAAGGAGTCATATTATTATTAGAGATGTCCGATAATATCGGACTGCCGATATTATCAGCCGATAAATGCTTTAAAATGTAATATCGGAAATTATCGGTATCGGTTTCAAAAAGTAAAATGTATGACTTATTAAAACGCCGCTGTGTACACGGACGTAAGGAGAAGTACAGAGCGCCAATAAACCTTAAAGGCACTGCCTCTGCGTGCCGGCCCAGTCACATAATATCTACGGCTTTTCACACACACAAGTGAATGCAATGCATATTTGGTCAACAGCCATACAGGTCACACTGAGGGTGGCCGTATAAACAACTTTAACACTGTAACAAATATGCGCCACACTGTGAACCCACACCAAACAAAAATGGCAAACACATTTTGGGAGAACATCTGCGCCGTAACACAACATAAACACAACAGGACAAATACCCAGAACCCCTTGCAGCACAAACTCTTCCGGGACGCTACAATAAACACCCCCCGCTATCCCCTACCCTCCCACCTCAACCCCGCCCACCTCAACCTCCTAATGCTCTCTCAGGGAGAGCATGTTCTTAATTCAAAGCTGCTGTTTTGAGGCATGTTAAAAAAAATAATGCACTTTGTGACTTCAATAATAAATATGGCAGTGCCATGTTGGCATTTTTTTCCATAACTTGAGTTGATTTATTTTGGAAAACCTTGTTACATTGTTTAATGCATCCAGCGGGGCATCACAACAAATTTAGGCATAATAATGTGTTCATTCCACGACTGTATATATCGGTATCGGTTGATATCGGAATCGGTAATTAAGAGTTGGACAATATCGAAATATCGGATATCGGCAAAAAAACAATTATCGGACATCTCTAATTATTTTATTTTTTTTCTAAATGTAAAAGGCTTCCCTGTGGTCTACATAACATGTAATGGTGGTTCTTTGGTCAAAATGTTGCATAGATGATGTTTTACAGATCATCTTCAAGCCGCTTTCTGACAGTCGCTTCATGATGCGCCGTTTTGTGGGCGATCTTATTTACGTGGCTCACCTTCGACAGCGTCTTCTCCCCGTCATCTTTGTTGTAGCGGTGTAGCGTGCAAGGACAGGGGTGGAAAAAGTGTCACAAGATGGAGCTAACTGTTTTAATGACATTCAGACTTTACTTCAATCAATAACGGAGCAGCATCTCCTGTGAAAAACTGTCCAACCGGAACTCTCTAATAACTAAAGTTCCTTGAGTGAATAATGTAAAGTCACTACACCGGTATGTTTTAGCCCTTTCATGGCGAGTTTACTGACATATATAAGTAAGAACTTTACACTACTTTATATTAGAAATGGCAACAGTGGAGGATGAATGTCCCATAACAAGAAGATAGAGAAAAAGAAGAACATTATCGACTATATATATAACCTACTCAGGTTTTATATATATAGTCGCCGGCAGTGAGAGCCGCGAGGGCTAGGCCGTGACGAGTAGTATGGCCGCCGCGGTGCACGCTGAAGGCGCGGGTGCAGATCTTGGTGGTAGTAGCAAATACCCCCAGCCAATCCTGTTCCACTTCCTGTACAGAGACCTCTTCACCTTCATGATCATTAAATAAATATATATCTCAATATAAAATGCATTATATTGATTGATATATATATATATATATATATATATATATATATATATACATATATATATATATACCTGTATATATATACACATTTATATATATACACGAGGGGGTATAGCTCGGTTGGTAGAGTGGCCGTGCCAGCAACTTGAGGGTTCCAGGTTCGATCCCCGCTTCTGCCATCCTAGTCACTACCGTTGTGTCCTTGGGCAAGACACTTTACCCACCTGCTCCCAGTGCCACCCACACTGCTTTAAATGTAACTTAGATATTGGGTTTTCACTATGTAAAAGCCCTTTGAGTCACGAGAGAAAAGCGCTATATAAATATAATTCACTTCACTTCACTTCATATACCTGTATAAATATATATATATATATATATATATATATATATATATATATATATATATATATATATATACACTGTATATATATATAAAGATATATTCATTGCACACTAATTGACTGAGAGTGTGCAATTGATGTCACGTTATCGATGGAAAAATGCATGTTTAGACAATATGATACGAGAGTAACACGCGGTAGAAAATGGATTAGAAAGGGCAGATTTAAATAAATAATAAATAAATAAATAAAATAAAACGTTTTTTTTTTATGTTTTTTTTTTTTTAACTTGGAACTTCCCGAGGGCCGTATTTCGGATGCCGTAGTTTGGGGACCCCTGATCTGCATCAACAATATGATTTGTCCGAGTGACTGGACAGGACAGATTAAAAATAAATAAATAAAAATTAGATTTTTTAAATCGAAGTTAGGTTTTTTGAATAGATGAAAAATTGTTACAAGTAAGAATTGTGATTTATTTGAACATATATTTTTTTATACACCTGTCATCTTGGAACCGCCAGTTTGCACGTCCTTCCCACATGTGCTAAATAAAACGCAAAACAGTGCTCGCAAAACAGCGGCATTTGCATCTTCTCCTCCCATTTGTTGATGATCAACATACATGTTGCACATTGACGGAGACAGACACAGAACGCTCACTTAACAGACGCAATCCACTTTGCACACATTTAGTAGACCGGCTTTGTTCGTTTGCACAAGTTTTACCGCAGTACACGCAAACCTTTATTGAATCAGGCCCACGTGGTCTGCTCATAATAAATAACCTTCTCTCATGAACCAAACGTACATTTCCATTTTGTTTTTTAGTTCAAGATCAAGCAGAGCATCTCACTGTGGGAGTGAATGCATTGGTCGGGCGCCAGCCTGGTGTTTGGATGTGATCCATGGTAACACACACACACACACACACACACACACACACACACACACACACACACACACACACACACACACACACTCTTATATTTGTTACCTTCTTGAGACCTTGAAAAAATGTCTACCTCTTTAGAACCACCCTTTCTAGATATATAAAGAAGTGTATTTACAACATTAATAATATATACATACTATACAAATATGAAAAAGCTTGTAGTGAAAAATTAGTTGGATTTTCACAAGTAAAAGGTCACAGTTTCACAAGAAACACTTAGAATGTTGGCAGTATTATAATAAAAGTTGTAATTTTACTCAAAGCAAGTCAAAATTTTACAAGAAAAACTGAACATTTGTGCAATATTATGATAAAAGTTGGAATTTTACTCAACAACAGTCGCAATTTTACAAGAAAAGCTTAACTACCTACCTACTCAGTGGCCTAGTGGTTAGAGTGTCCGCCCTGAGATCGGTAGGTTGTGGGTTCAAACCCCGGCCGAGTCATACCAAAGACTATAAAAATGGGACCCATTACCTCCCTGCTTGGCACTCAGCATCAAGGGTTGGAATTGGGGGTTAAATCACCAAAAATTATTCCCGGGCACGGCCACCGCTGCTGCCCACTGCTCCCCTCACCTCCCAGGGGGTGATCAAGGGTGATGGGTTAAATGCAGAGAATAATCTCGCCACACCTAGTGTGTGTGTGACAATCATTGGTACTTTAACTTTAACTTTAACATTTTGGCACTTTTATTAAAAGAGTCGCAATTTTACTCGACAAAAGTCACAATTTTATAATAAAACTTTAAAATGTTGGCAATATTGTAATACTCGGAATTTTACATGACAAAATTATGACAAAAGTCATCATTTTACTCAAAAAATGTCACTATTTTACAAGAACAACAAGAAAATTGGCAATAGTGTGATAAAAGTCAGAATTTTATATGACAAAAATCACCATTTTGCATTAAAAAGTCATAATTTTACATTAAAAAAGTGATAATTGTACGAGTAAATATTGCATTATTACAGAAACAGAAAGAATATGAGAAATTATTCCCAATTTTATAAGAAAAAAGTGTCATGATCCGTGGTCCGGATCATGTTTTTGTTATGTTCTGTTAATTTTGGACTCCTTTATTTCCTGTTTGTGCACTCCTGGGTTTATTTTGGTCACCATGGGGATTAATTGGGTTCACCTGCCTCTGGTTAGTGGTCCCACGCTCAGCTGCTGTCAACCACTAATCAGAGAGCTATTTAGTCATCTTGCCATTGTTTGCTTTACGCTATTGTCACGCAACCTACTTGTAAGTCTTGTTTGTTCCCTGCCATAGTTTATGCTAAGTGTTCGCTTCATGCTTTGTCTAAATAAGTTGTGTTTGTTCCCTGCCATAGTTTATGCTAAGTGTTCGCTTCATGCCTTGTCTAAATAAGTCTTGTTTGTTCCCTGCCATAGTTTATGCTAAGTGTTCGCTTCATGCCTTGTCTAAATAAGTCTTGTTTGTTCCCTGTCATAGTTTATGCTAAGTGTTCGCTTCATGTCTTGTCTAAATAAGTCTTGTTTGTTCCCTGCCATAGTTTATGCTAAGTGTTTGCTTCATGCCTTGTCTAAATAAGTCTTGTTTGTTCCCTGCCATAGTTTATGCTAAGTGTTCGCTTCATGCCTTGTCTAAATAAGTCTTGTTTGTTCGCTGCCATAGTTTATGCTAAGTGTTCGCTTCATGCCTTGTCTAAATAAGTCGTGTTTGTTCCCTGCCATAGTTTATGCTAAGTGTTTGCTTCATACCTTGTCTAAATAAGTCTGGTTTGTTCCCTGCCATAGTTTATGCTAAGTGTTCGCTTCATGCCTTGTCTAAATAAGTCTTGTTTGTTCGCTGCCATAGTTTATGCCAAGTGTCCGCTGCATGCCTTGTCTAAATAAGTCTTGTTTATTTCATGCCACAGTCAACGTAAGTTTTCCTTGTTCATAGTTTATGGTAAGTGTTAGTTTAGCTCCTAGTACGATCAGTGCGTTGTGCCTTTGCCTTGTGTTCTGTTTTTTGTAGTACTTTGATTTTGAGGAATAAATCATGTTTTTACCTGCACGCCTTGTCCGGAATAGTCTGTCTACCTTCCTGGGAGAACAACCCTGCAGTAAGCTGCAACTTTGCCGTGACAAAAAGTTGACAGATTGTGAGAATAAGACTGCTTTTAGTTTTTTTTTTTGTTTGTAATAGGTTTTTAATCTTTGTTATTTACTTCAAGTTATTACAGTATGTCTCTATATACATATTTATTTTATTTTTTTAATAAATTTTGGCCAAAGGGGGCGCATTTCAATGTCTTACACTCACTTGTTATTTCATATGTTGACCAGAGGGGGAGCACTTTTAAAACCGACAACACAATTAATTTGAAAAATCCCTCCTTTTTGAGACCACCCTCATTTTGATAGATTTCACCACCAGGGGTGCAAATGAGATCTCTATTATTATTTTTTTTGTAATGTGCTTAAGGCCGATGACAAAGGAGTCACGGACCAAAGATGGCCCCTGTGCCGCACTTTGGGCAACCCAGCTGTAGAAGCTAACTGTTAATGGCCACTATAGTCTTAGTAGCGTAGTGTATTTGTTCATCCTATGGTCACATGTGGGACGTGGGTTGTCTTACGTCAGCGCCGGAAGTCGTAAAATCAGCTGTTCACCTGGCGGGTTTTTCCGGGGATGAATAGGGAAGTCCTTCTTGTTTCATCATATATTGCTGCCTTTGCACCTGTCAATGTTTACTTTTGTATGCACATTCAATCAACAAAAAAAATCCTGACTTTGGAGCAATGTTCACGGACTCTAGTATTTGGCTCTCTATTAGATGCAATGGTTTGGGACCTTGATTTATGTCCTAACTTGTTCACACCTTCTCATATGGAAGCTACTTTTCCTCGTTGATGTCTCAAGAACAGTAGAAATACAAGAACACACACACACACACACACACACACACACACACACACACACACACACACACACACACACACACACACACACACACACACACACACACGAACAGTGCAGTGTAGACACTTTCAGGTCCATTTAACATTAAAGTCATCATCCCTGTTGGACCTTGGCGTCCACGTTGAATTTACAGCAGGCTTGGGAGAGACAACACATGTGCCGGTGGCACATGAATCTATTCACGTGGTCAAAATGGAAGCTTTTACACATCTTAATAATCCAAAGAGAGTTGATATTTTACGGCGCCTCGTAAATCTTCATTTGAACACACACACACACACACACACACACACACACACACACACACACACACACACACACACACACACACACACACACACACACACACACAGGAGATAGTGGTAATATCAAGCAGATGTTAGCTTGTTTGGATTGAAACGTCCCTCCTCTGTGTGACCCGCGAGGACTTGCAGGAAGTCCGTGGCGACGATGACGTCACAAAGTCCATTTAGAAGCTGGGAAAAGAGCGAATGGGACCAAGGAGGACGTGTCGTTGTCAGGTAAAAACAATGACTGATGCAGTCGACCTGCAATCAAATTTGACCAAACGTCTTTGCTGCGACAAGTGCAATGAGGATTTATTTACTGGCGTGCGACCATCTATTCTTATTTGCATCCCTTCATCCCGCGGAAAGAGATCCATACGCGCGACATCAACATACGTAAGCAAGGTCACCTTCGTGGTGCAGCGTCATCAAAGTGCTGGCTGGGTCGTTTTTGTCAGGGTCACGCGTGCAAAATAAATGAATAAATTTTTTTTAACTGACCAAAAGTATCCAGAGGTTGTTTTGGCCCAAATATTTGGAAAATAAAGATGTAAAACTATTGTTCCATGTATTTTTTTTTTTTTTTTTGGGGGGGATATCATAATTTTTTTAATTTAATTATGGCAAAAAAATTGTCATAACAAGGGGGTTTTGGCATCTTACTGCGAGGATTGTTCTCCCAGGAAGCAAACAGACTTTTCCGGACAAAGGTAGTAGGTAGGAACATATTCATTAATTAATAAATCCTACACAGGACAAAAGTCAGGAACTAAAACAAAAGATTAAGTGTGCCGATTGCAGGAGAGGCTAAGGGACATAAAACTTAAAACAGAAAACATACGCTAACACTTAGCCTGAACTATGGACATGAAACAAAAAAAACTTACTATGGCAAGAAACGAGCAGCATGAACTATGGTATCTCCAGAAAACAAGCAATGACGGCAGGACGACTAACTGACAAAGACAGGCTTGAATACTGGTCTCTTGATTAGAGACAGGTGTGACCCCAACGCAAGAGGCAGGTGAAAATCATAAGTCGTCATGGAAACTAAAACAAACAAGGGTGCACAAAAACAGGAACTGCTGGAGTCCTAAACTAACAGAAAATAACAAAAAAAAACATGATCCAGACCACAGATCATGACAAAAGTTACTTTGGTCATAAGTATATGTATTTTTAAATATGTATTCTATTTAACTGTCAAATTTAAATTTAAGTTTAAATGAAACTTGGGTAACACTTTAGTATGGGGAGCACATATTCACCATTAACTAGTTGCTTATTAACAAGCATATTAGTGACATGTTGGCTCTTAATTAGTCATTATTAAGTACTTATTAATGCCTTATTCTGCATGGCCTTATTATACAACCAGTAAGCCCTTAAGTAAGAGTCTTCCCTCAATAACCTCAGAATTATTGCTTATTAGTAACCCTAACCCAAACCCTTATATGTTCCCCTAGTGTCCAAATAATTCTAAATGAAGTCTTTGGTACTTTAATAAGCAACTAATTAATGGTGAATATGTTCCCCATACTAAAGTGTTACCGAAACTTGAATTAGAACTTGAAACTTGTATAGCTTTAAAATGTTTTAAGCACAGCATTTTTTTTAAAATAATTACTATACAAATACAATTATCAAAACATTATTTTAGTGGTGTATTTTACTTTTTTTTTTTTTTTTTAATAATATGTATTTATTCATTTGATAGAGAAATCATAATACAGCTACTGAGAAAACAGACCCCCCCCCAAATTGTTTTTATTTATTTTTTTCCAAATTGTGTATATATATATATATATATATATGTTTACATGTTGCAACATGTTTCAAAATAGCTGGCACAAGTGGCAAAAAGACTGAGAAAGTTGAGAAATGCTCATCAAACACTTATTTGGAACATGCCACAGGTGAACAGGCTAATTGGGAACAGGTGGGTGCCACGATTGGGTATAAAAGCAGCTTCCATGAAATGCTCAACCATTCACAAACAAGGATGGGGCGAGGGTCACCACTTTGTCAACAAATGCCTGAACAAATTGTCGAACAGTTTAGAAACAACATTTCTCAACCAGCTATTGCAAGGAATTTGGGGATTTCACTACGGTCCATAATATTATCAAAAGGTTCAGAGAATCTGGAGAAATCACTGCACGTAAGCGATGATATTGCGGACCTTCGATCCCTCAGGCTGTCCTGCATCAAAAAGCGACATCAGTGTGTAAAGGATATCACCACATGTGCTCAGAAACACTTCAGAAAACCACTGTAAGTAACTACAGTTGGTCGCTACATCTGTAAGTGCAAGTTAAAACTTAACTATGCAAAGCAAAAGCCATTTATCAACAACACCCAGAAACGCCGCCGGTTCGCTGGGTCCAAGCTCATCCAAGATGGACTGATGCAAAAAAACGTGTTCTGTGGTCTGACTAGTCCACATTTCAAATGGTTTTTGGAAACTGTGAACTTTGTGTCCTCCGGAACAAAGAGGAAAAGAAACATCCGGATTGTTATAGGCACAAAGTTGAAAAGCCAGCATGTGTGATGGTATGGGGGTGTATTAGTGCCCAAGACATGGGTAACTTACACATCTGTGAAGGCGCCATTAATGCTGAAAGGTACATGCAGGTTTTGGAGCAATATATGTTGCCATCCAAGCAACGTTTATATTTATATATATATATATATATATATATATATATATATATATATATATATATATATATATATATATATATATATATATATATATATACAGTATATATATATGTGTGGGAAAAAAAATCACAAGACTATTACATCTCTACAGGCCTGTTTCATGAGGGGAGGTACCCTCAATCATCAGGAGATTTTAATGGGAGCATTCGCATACCATGGTTTATATAGGGCACAGAGTGGGTGGGTACAGGCTGGCGTAGGGGCGTGGTGATTGGCTCATGTGTTACCTAGGAGGTGTTTCCGTCTATGGCGGCATGCTGTTACAATATCGCTGCGCTTGTTGAGGGATGACAGGTCTGGACGGTAAATAATAAACAGTTTCTCTTTCAAGCATAGGTTGCATCTTTTATTACCACTATTGTAAGGTGTGCTGGATGCAAGAATTTGCCATGTTATTGAATATTCAACATTATTGTCTTTGAGGTCCCAAATGTGTTTGCTGAGTTCTGTGGTATTCCGCAGGTTTTGGATCCTGAAAGAAGCCTTGTGATTGTTCCATCTGGTTTTGAATTCTCCCTCGGTTAATCCTACATATGTGTCGGATGTGTTAATGTCCTTGCGTATTACCTTAGATTGGTAGACAACTGATGTTTGTAAGCACCCCCCGTTGTCATCTAGCAAAGCTGAATTTGACCAAGCAACCCCCCCGTATCAAAAAGCCCTTGATGAAAGCGGATACAATTTCACCCTCACCTATGAACCCACGCCAGGAAACCAGCCAAAAAAGAACAGAAAACGAAACGACATCATCTGGTACAACCCCCCATACAGCAAAAACGTCTCAACTAACATTGGACACAAATTCCTCAATCTGATTGACAAACACTTTCCCAAAGACAACACCCTAAGAAAAGTATTCAACAAGAACAACATTAAATTGAGCTACAGCTGCATGAACAATATACGACAAATCATCTCAAACCACAACAAAACAATTGCAAATGAGCCGTCGGCCCCCGGACAGAGCGACTCCAAAACCAACAAAGGCTGTAACTGTCGAAAGAAACCTGATTTCCCTCTCAACGGGGGGTGCTTACAAACATCAGTTGTCTACCAATCTAAGGTAATACGCAAGGACATTAACACATCCGACACATATGTAGGATTAACCGAGGGAGAATTCAAAACCAGATGGAACAATCACAAGGCTTCTTTCAGGAACCAAAACCTGCGGGATACCACAGAACTCAGCAAACACATTTGGGACCTCAAAGACAATAATGTTGAATATTCAATAACATGGCAAATTCTTGCATCCAGCACACCTTACAATAGTGGTAATAAAAGATGCAACCTATGCTTGAAAGAGAAACTGTTTATTATTTACCGTCCAGACCTGTCATCCCTCAACAAGCGCAGCGAAATTGTAACAGCATGCCGCCATAGACGGAAACACCTCCTAGGTAACACATGAGCCAATCACCACGCCCCTACGCCAGCCAGTACCCACCCACTGTGTGCCCTATATAAACCATGGTATGCGAATGCTCCCATTAAAATCTCCTGATGATTGAGGGTACCCCCCCTCATGAAACAGGCCTGTAGAGATGAAATAGTCTTGTGATTTTTTTTCCCACACATACATATATTGCGCTCTACTACGGTATCGAGCACTATTTTTTGGATAACCTTATTAAGACATATATATATATATATATATATATATATATATATATATATATATATATGATTGGCAACACTAAATGGTCCCTTGTGTGTGAATGTGAGTGTGAATGTTGTCTGTCTATCTGTGTTGGCCCTGCGATGAGGTGGCAACTTTTCCAGGGTGTACCCCGCCTTCCGCTTGAATGCAGTTGAGATAGGCTCCAGCGACCCCCAGCAACCCCGAATGGGACAAGCGGTAGAAAATGGATGGATGGATGTGTGTGTATATATATATATATATATATATATATATATATATATATATATAGATAACACATTTTTTCAGCCCAATGCATCCCCGAGTCAAAGAGTTTGGACACCGCTGGTCTATTGTGTTCTTAAAGGCTCTGCACACACTGACCACGCTGTTTACCCCCCAAGACTTAAGATCCATTAGTCGTTATTGACCAGCGGGATTGATCAGGTAGCCGATCGACGGTGACGAGGATGTCACAAGTAAACGATAAAGCGGGTTTACAAAATCCTTACAAGACGACGTGAAGCCGGGAAGGAAAATTGAGCCCCTTGGATTCCAGGCACACACATCGAGCGCGAGTGAAAATATTTGAGTCGTCTCAAGAATACATTTAAAGCAACAGTTACATTTTTGTTTCATCTGACATCACGTGGACAAATATAAGACCTTCTGGAAGAAAGTTATGTGGTCAGATGAAACAAAAATGGAGCTGTTTGGCCACAATACCCAGCAATATGTTTGGAGGAGAAAAGGTGAGGCCTTTAATCCCAGGAACACCATAACTACCGTCAAGCATGGTGGTGGTAGTATTATGCTCTGGGCCTGTTTTGCTGCCAATGGAACTGGTGCTTTACAGAAAGTAAATGGGACAATGAAAAAGGAGGATTACCTCCAAATTCTTCAGCACAACCTAAAATCATCAGCCCGGTGTCACGCGGAGGTTTGCGTCTCACTGCGGGGTCGTTCTCCCGGGAATGCAGAACGGACAACTCGGGACGACAGCGTGAGGTAGGAGATTTCTCAAGAAATCTTGGCAGGGCATGAGGTAAACAAACATGAACTATGGCGTGGAGCAAACACGAAACGGTGGCATGAAACAAACAGCATAAACTATGGCGTGGAACAAACACGAAACGGCGGCATGAAACAAACAGCATAAACTATGGCGTGGAACAAACACAAAACTGTGGCATGAAACAAACATCATAAACTATGGCGTGGAACAAACACGAAACGACGGCATGAAACAAACAGCATAAACTATGGCATGGAACAAACACAAAACTGCGGCATGAAACAAACAGCATAAACTATGGCGTGGAACAAACACGAAACTGTGGCATTAAACAAACAGCATAAACTATGGCTTGGAACAAACACTAAACTGTGGCATGAAATAAACACGACTTACGTGGACACGGCATGGAGCGAACAATGACGCCAGGCCGACTGACTGGCAAAGGCAGGCTTAAATAATGCCTCTGATTAGTGCTCGCGAAGCAGGTGAGCGGGCGAACACTAATCAGAGCCAAACCAAACTCAGAGATGTCACAAACAAGAACTACAAACCCCGTTTCCATATGAGTTGGGAAATTGTGTTAGATGTAAATATAAATGGAATACAATGATTTGCAAATCCTTTTCAACCCATATTCAGTTGAATATGCTACAAAGACAACATATTTGATGTTCAAACTGATAAACATTTTTTTTGTGCAAATAATCATTAACTTTAGAATTTGATGCCAGCAACACGTGACAAAGAAGTTGGGAAAGGTGGCAATAAATACTGATAAAGTTGAGAAATGCTCATCAAACACTTATTTGGAACATCCCACAGGTGAACAGGCTAATTGGGAACAGGTGGGTGCCATGATTGGGTATAAAAGTAGATTCCATGAACTGCTCAGTCATTCACAAACAAGGATGGGGCGAGGGTCACTACTTTGTCAACAAATGCGTGAGCAAATTGTTAAACAGTTTAAGAAAAACCTTTCTCAACCAGCTATTGCAAGGAATTTAGGGATTTCACCATCTACGGTCCGTAATATCATCAAAAGGTTCAGAGAATCTGGAGAAATCACTGCACGTAAGCAGCTAAGCCCGTGACCTTCCATCCCTCAGGCGGTACTGCATCAACAAGCGACATCAGTGTGTAAAGGATATCACCACATGGGCTCAGGAATACTTCAGAAAACCACTGTCACTAAATACAGTTGGTCGCTACATCTGTAAGTGCAAGATAAAACTCTCCTATGCAAGGCGAAAACCGTTTATCAACAACACCCAAAAATGCCGTCGGCTTCGCTGGGCCTGAGCTCATCTAAGATTGACTGATACAAAGTGGAAAAGTGTTCTGTGGTCTGACGAGTCCACATTTCAAATTGTTTTTGAAAACTGTGGACGTCGTGTCCTCCGGACCAAAGAGGAAAAGAACCATCCGGATTGTTATAGGCGCAAAGTTGAAAAGCCGGCATCTGTGATGGTATGGGGGTGTATTAGTGCCCAAGACATGGGTAACTTACACATCTGTGAAGGTGCCATTAATGCTGAAAGGTACATACAGGTTTTGGAGCAACATATGTTGCCATCCAAGCAACGTTATCATGGACGCCCCTGCTTATTTTAGCAAGACAATGCCAAGCCACGTGTTACATCAACGTGGCTTCATAGTAAAAGAGTGTGGGTCCTAGACTGGCCTGCCTGTAGTCCAGACCTGTCTCCCATTGAAAATGTGTGGTGCATTATGAAGCCTAAAATACCAAAACAGAGATCCTGGACTGTTGAACAACTTAAGCTGTACATCAAGCAAGAATGGGAAAGAATTCCACCTGAGAAGCTTCAAAAATGTGTCTCCTCAGTTACCACACGTTTACGGAGTGTTGTTAAAAGGAAAGGCCATGTAACACAGTGGTGAACATGCCCTTTCCCAACTACTTTGGCACATGTTGCAGCCATGAAATTCTAAAGTTAATTATTATTTGCAAAAAAAAAATAAAGTTTATGAGTTTGAACATCAAATATCTTGTCTTTGTAGTGCATTCAATTGACTATGGGTTGAAAAGGATTTGCAAATCATTGTATTCCGTTTATATTTACATTTAACACAATTTCCCAACTCATATGGAAACGGGGTTTGCAAAAGAGTCCAAAGCCAACAGAAAATAACAAAAACATGTTCCGGACCACGGAT
This sequence comes from Nerophis lumbriciformis, assembly GCF_033978685.3. Lineage (NCBI taxonomy): Eukaryota > Metazoa > Chordata > Actinopteri > Syngnathiformes > Syngnathidae > Nerophis > Nerophis lumbriciformis. The sequence continues at coordinate 21,742,901 of NC_084563.2, read as the reverse complement.
CATGACACCCGGAGGTTGGGTCTTGGGCGCAGTTGGGTGTTCCAACAGGTCAATGACCCCAAACACACGTCAAAAGTGGTAAAGGAATGGCTAAATCAGGCTAGAATGAAGGTTTTAGAATGGCCTTCCCAAAGTCCCGACTTAAACGTGTGGACAATGCTGAAGAAACAAGTCCATGTCAGAAAAGCAACATATTTAGCTGAACTGCACCAATTTTGTCAAGAGGAGTGGTCAAAAATTCAAGCAGAAGCTTGTGGATGGCTACCAAAAGCGCCTTATTGCAGTGAAACTTGCCAAGGGACATGTAAGCAAATATTAACATTTAATAAATAAATAAATTCATAAAAGAACCAAACTTCATGAATGTTTTTTGTGACCAACAAGTATGTGCTCCAATCACTCTATCACAAAAAACAAGGGTTGTAGAAATGATTGGAAACTCAAGACAGCCATGACATTATTACTTATTATTACTTTGGACCATGACTGTAGCTGTAGGTGTTAGTAAAGGCTGAGCACATGCACGTGTGGGTTTATTGAAATAATTAAAAAATGACGACTGAAGGGAATTTTTTTGCGCTTACAGGTTCTTGACGTTGGTGATTCCTCTGAAGGCTTTCCTGGGAACTGCCTGGATCTGGTTCTCACTCAGGTCTCTGAGGAAGAGGAGGGGGGAAAGGGGTATTAGATGTGGTACTGAGGCTTCTACGGAGTCCAATTTAGGAACAAAACTGCGAGCAGTTGAACTGTGGAGAGCACAAAAAGGCATGCAGGAGAAGGCGACAGATGCATGACGTGACATTCATGATGGCTGCAATAATTGCATCCATGAGCTTTGTGTGTGTGTGTGTGTGTGGAGCTGTCAGTTCTTAGTTAAACACACATTCCACCCCATATAGACGTTTGCCCATGCGAAGGAAGGGACATCCACGCTATATGAGCCAGAACACATGACATGACAGCCGGGCGTTAACGACATCATCAATAAGACTGTAATCCCATACAGAAATACATCACACACACTACTTGTGCTCTAATTAAGACTCAGGATGTGTTTTTAATAGTCAAGTATGACTTGCATTTTGTAAAAAAAAATATATTGAGTTTTGAATGATATCCAAGAACAAGCTGGTCGAAGATCAGAGGTCAAATTACCTGCTGAAATGTATGACAAACTTGTTCAGATGTTTTTGAGGAGTGTTCAGGGGGATGAAGGTCAAAAGTCAGATCAGACAGGGCACTTTTTTTCTTGTGCCTGTAAAAGTCTTGTCACTCAACTGCAGTTTTCAAGCCTTCTTATAGATTTTGAATGACATCCAAATTTGATGTCCTTTGTTCTGAGGGATTTTTATGGAGCTGGGGTCAAAATGTGTGGTATATTGTATTGAATACAAAAACGGGACCATAAATCTAGACAATAGTTATTGTGTGTGTGTGTATATATATATGTGTGTGTAAATATGTGTGTGTGTATATAAATGTGTGTATATATGTGTGTGTATATACATATATATACATACACAGTATATATACATATATATGCACATATATGTGTATATATATATATATATATATATATATATATATATATATATATATATATATGCACATATGTTTGTATACATATACACATACATATATACTTATATTGTTGGAATAATTGTTTGTAAGTTATCACAAAAGAAATGTTGTATTATGAATGCTGTATTTCAAATGTTGTATTATGAATGCTGTATTTCGAGGCCTAACAAAAGGATGAAGTCTCGGGAAACGCCACTGTGAGTTCAGCACGGACAGATGGCAGGATGTGCTCAACTCCTGGGGGAACTCTCTTTGAAGTGTTAAACGAACTCTCTTTGAAGTAATTCACAAACTCTCTTCCCTCTATTTGGTCAACGCTATTTACGACACGCTGCCTTCTTGAAGTCACTGTGGACAGGAGACGGGAGGGGTTGTCCATTGTCCTCCAACTCTCTTCCAACTATTTGGTCAACGCTATTTACGAGACGCTGCCCTCTTGAAGTCACTGTGGACAGGAGACGGGAGGGGTTGTCCATTGTCCTCCAACACCTGCCCCAGCTGGATCCAGGAAGAGCCAAGCCCGAGAAGTCCTCTTCTTGGACTTCAAAGCGACCAAAAACAATGACTGTTTTACATACCTCCCCATTCCTATTGTGACATATGTTGGTGCGTGAACATGGAAGATCTGAATTAAAAGAGGAGACGAGAACCTTCTTGGTCAGAGCGTGGTGCAGGACTGTGCAGAGAGTACAGTGACCATGTCTTTCCTCAATTGAGTCCAAATTGAATTCTGTCTCTGTTTGATTCCTTGCCTTTTGTCTTGTGTAACAGATGTCCTGTATTTGAACCTGACATCTAATTGGTCCTTCGAGCCGGATTCCAACACGTCTGACGATTCCAGCATGAGTGAGTGAAACCAGAGGACCATGGCAACCAAATCCTGATTGAGGAACTGCTTTTTCTTCATTTCGGGCTGGAATTGAAAGACTGACGGAAAATCCGAGGACAACAGGAAGGAAGGCAGAGAGCAGTGAGTACGTTTTAAATTGATGAAGAAAGAAACGACTAAGAAGAAGCGTGTGACTGAGGGTTACGACGCATAGACAAACCCTGTAAATCCTAGGCTCTAACAGGTAAAACAAACCCTGTAAATAACAGGTAAAAAGGCCAAATTAGAGGGACGTCGGAGTCCAACGTCCGTGAGTATTAAAATTTTAAATAAAAACTGAATTAAGATAAAAACTGAAGAGGCAAAAAGACTGCAGGTAAACGGAACCGCGAAAACTGGAATCCGTAATATCCATAAACAAACATACTAGGGGGTGTCGGAGCCCACAATAATTTGAAATATCCGTGAACCATTATCCTGGGGACGTCGGAGTCCAACAGACCTAAAATGGTCTATTCAGAATAAAAAACTGAATTTTGTCCGTGAAAAAACAATAATCTGGAGAGCGACGGGATCCTCATGTAATAAACATTGAAATTTCCGTAGATCAATATACTGAAAGGTGTGAATGTGAGAGTGTGTGGGAGTAATCGCCATTAGGCTATCACTCCATATTAAAGTTGTGAGAAGTAAATAGTGGGTTATTGTGGATGCTCTAGGCAAGACACCTCCACTGGGGAACCATCTCCAGTAGAAGCGACGTGTACCACAATAATAAATTAAACCACTATCTTACAACAAAAACAAAAGTAATCCTTATACGTTTCGGCTCTGTAGGGGGCGACGGATTACTCCAAATTTACAAAATGGGGAAAGGGACAAGTAAACCAAAGGTTAGTCCAAAAGACGAGTTAAAATGTAAAGACTGGAAAGCGGTAGAAATAACAAACCCAGATTTACTGAAATTTCTCGATGACTGGATATCAAAACATAAATTTACCGGATGCCTCAAAGTAGGTGATATTCTAAAGTTGCGAGAATCAATAATAGAAAAATGCGGAAGTAACAGAAAAAAGCTAGCCAGAATGGGGTGGGACCACACGGGGTGCTGGATGAGAATGGCTCAAAATAGAGAAGACGGAGAAAGACAGAAAAAAAAAGGAAGAGCAGGAAGAAAGGAAAATAAAAGGAAGAGAAGAGGCAAAAGAAAGGGCTAAGAGAGAAAAAAAGCTAATGTTTCATAGAACAGAAGATTATGAAACAGGGCCAGTTAGGAAAAAGCAAATAGGAGAATAATCTCAAAGTGCTAACGTGAGAGAAAAGTAAAAATAAATGAAGAAATGGGGAAAAATCAATAAGAATTAATGCAAAATGAAATAAACTAATGCGAAAGAGAGATAATGGGGGTATTGAAATAAGAGATGAAGAAAAGGTAGACTGAAGATATATATGTATGTTTGGATATATAAAGAGCGCGTTTATATATACAAATATATATGTATAATTAAATAATGGAACAAATAAAAACCTAGATTAATAACTATAATAAGAGTTGAGATGTATAGTATGATAAAATGATAAAGTGGGTTACATGGTTATTAGCTGAGGAAAGAAGAGAGAGAGAGAGAAAAAAAAAAAAAGAGAAATCTCTTCAAGTGTTGCTGACCTTTGCCCTAAGAAGTGCACTCACGCCCTCACACACCACCTTGTGTGTGTGTGTGTGTGTGTGTGTGTGTGTGCGTGGCGCAGTGGGGGAGGTGTGGAAGTGAATTTATTACATGTAAATTTAAAGTAGGTTTAACTTTGAAGTGTAGTATAACATTCTTAAGTTAGATTATGGGAAGAATGTAAATTCAGAGTTTAAAAGTATAGATTAAGTAGCATATAGACAGTTAAGTGAGTTTAAAACATTACTTAAAAAATGCATAAAGTAATATGTATAAAAAGCATTGTCCTGAGGTTCCATGCAGATCTAAACAAAGGCAAAATAATGCACCTTGGATGATAAACAGTTTGAAAAATGCATGTAAAAAGAAAAATAGACTTTGTAAGGCGTTTATCAAATCAAGAACAGAGAATGCTGAAAAACGCTGTAAGAACTACAAAAACAAGTTGACCAATATATTGAGACAAGCAATGAAAGGAATACAAAGAAATTATGAGGATGATGTTGAACAAAAAAGACATCTATGTATGTCCAGACAATAAACCAATCTTACAAAGAAAAATCGGTATAAGTGAGCAGCAATATTGAGCCAAGGTTGAACTCATGGCTCAACAGGAGGGATATGAATGCCCTTATACAGAAGTACTATACTTCCTATAGTTTAATTCTTATAAAAAAAATTGTATAAAACATCTATGCAATTAACTAAATAAGAGTGAAGGAAAACATTATTGTCTGGTCATAGTAGATGCATTTTCAAAGTAGTTAGAAATATTTCCTAAAGGAAAAGCAGATGTGCTGACAGTAGCAAAAGCATTATGCAAATATTTAGTAAAAATGTACATTAACATTACAAGTACAACAGGACTAACACCATTTGAAAGATAGTGGAAAGACCAACCTGGGTACACTTAGTACATTGTAAAAAGGTCATTTCTGTTGAATCATCCAATAAGGAAAGGGAAGCAAAGTCTGGTAATAGTGTGGACGCACACGATGACTAGAGTTGAGCCAAACCACTGACCTTGGTAGAGGAGTGAATCAGCAGAAATGACACCCCAATGGCTCAGACGGTCCATAAACATATGGGTTAACGATATTGGTACTGGTCGGCCATGCCCCCCTAATATGGTTCACTTGGGAATCTGAGGAAAATGTAGAACTCAGGAAACAAAATGATACTGCACCCATAGTAAACCCAAACCACTGGCAGAATCAAGAAGTAAAATACACTCACAGGGGAGGTCGTATTAGAAGACGGGCAATGGGAGGATTCGGAGTAACCCCATTAGTGAAAAAAATGCCAGAAAACCCATGCCAGAAAAACAGTAATGGGAAAAAGTATTTGGGATTGTATTTACATTGTAGAAAGGTCATATAATGGAAAAAAAAAGTATTTGGAATTGTATTTGTGTTATCAAAGGGACATGTTAACTAGCACACTACAAATTCCACTGTGACAAAGTTGTAAGCATACCATTTGATGGTGTGTCAAAGTTTGATAATAATTGGTTCCTGTTTTCGTAATTAATTTGTTCCTTATGGCGGAGCAAGTGGGAAAGGCTACAAAAACTGATTGTGTTGTATGTATAAGCCCAGACAATTACTCAAGATGAGTCAAAAAAAAAAAAAGTTGAATTGAAGTAATGAGCAAAACAAAATTGACCCTGTAGCTAAAGAGACAAAACAGAAACCAATATTTGATAAATATGTGAAAAAAGCTAATT
>NC_084563.2:21727098-21732098 GCF_033978685.3 Nerophis lumbriciformis | reverse complement strand
TCATGTCGGCGTGTAGACGACAATCGTCCGTGACTCATGTCTGCCGACCTTTGAGCAGAGTGAAGGCCATCACCGACAGGAGGCTGACCTATGACCACTGGAAAGGACACCGGCTGATAGATTGTTTGCTGTGTCGGGACATGTGGACTCCTCTTTGAGGTCCATGGAGGACTTTGGGATGGAACTCATGGAGGCACTGGCACTCAATTTAGGGGTGTGTGTGTGTCTGTGTGTGTGTTGGTTCCAGCCACCGCATCCTCCATATGAACCTACATTATTCATGTAAAGAGAATGATAACCGCCGCAAGGTCCCTTTTGATATTACTGGGGCCCCAGACAGCGACACACACACACACACACACACACACACACACACACACACACACACACACACACACACACACACACACACACACACACACTCTTGTATTTGCTACCTTCTTGAGACCTGAGAAAAAAGCCTACCTCTTTAGGACCACCCTTTCTAGATATATAAAGAAGTGTATTGACAACATTAATAATATATACATACTATGCAAATATAAAAAAGCTTGTTGTGAAAAATGAGTTGGAATTTTACAAGAAAAACTTAGAATTTTGACAGTTTTATAATAAAAGTCGTAATTTTACTCAACGCAAGTCAAAATTTTACAGGAAAAACTGAACATTTGTGCAGTATTATGATAAAAGTTGGAATTTTACCAAACAATCGCAATTTTACAAGAAAAGCTTAACATTTTGGCAATTTTATGAAAAGAGTAGTCATTTTACGCGACAAAAGTCAAATTTTTATGAGAAAACTTTAAAATGTTGGCAATATTATAATAATAATCGGAATTTTTACTTGGCAGGATTATGACAAAAGTCATAATTTCACTATTTTACAAGTACAACAAAACAATTGGCAATATTGTGATAAGTCAGAATTTTATATGACAAATGTCACCATTTTGCATTCAAAAGTAATAATTTTACATAAAAAAGTAATCATTTTACGAGAAAATATTGCAGTTACAGAAAAAGAAATATGATAAATTATTCCCAATTTTACAAGAAAGAAGTCGACACATTGTGAGAAAAAGACTGATTTTAGTTATTTATATATTTTTTAAATGTTTTGTTTGTAATTGTTTTGTATTCTACATTATTTACTTCAAGTTATTACAGTATGTCTCGATACACATATTTATTATATTTTTAAATTAATTTTGACCAAAGGGGGCGCATTTCAATTTCTCACATACACTTGTTATTTCATATGTTGACCAGGATGGGAGCACTTTTAAAAGCGACACACAGTCAATTTGAAAAATCCCTCCTTTTTGGGACCACCCTCATTTTGATAGATTTCACCACCAGGGGTGCTAATGAGACATTCTCTATTAGATGCAATTGTTTTCCGTATTGGGACCATGATTTATGTCCTAACTTGATCACACCTCCTCATATGGAAGTTACTTTTCTTTGTTGATGTCTCAAGAAGGGTGGAAATACAAGAACACACACACACACACACACACACACATTAGTGTATGTGTTACCTTCTTGAGACCTGAGAAAAATGCCTACCTCTTTAGGACCACCCCTTCTAGATATATAAAGAAGTGTATTTACAACATTAATAATATATACATACTATGCAAATGTAAAAAAGCTTGTTGTGAAAAATGAGTTGGAATTTCACAAGAAAAACTTAGAATTTTGACAGTATTATAGTAAAAGTCGTAGTTTTACTCAACGCAAGTCAAAATGTTACAAGAAAAACTGAACATTTGTGCAATATTATGATAAAAGTTGGAATTTTAGTCAACAGTCGCAATTTTACAAGAAAAGCTTAACATTTTGGCAATTTTATGAAGAGTCATTTTACTCGACAAAAGTCACAATTTTATAAGAAAACTTTAAAATGTTGGCAATATTATAATAATAATCGGAATTTTTACTTGGCAAAATTATGACAAAAGTCATCATTTTACTCCAAAAATGTCACTATTTTACAAGAACAACAAAACAATTGGCAATATTGTGATAAAAGTCAGAATTCTATACGAACAATGTCACCATTTTGCATTAAAGAGTAATACTTTTACATAAAAAGGTAATAATTTTACGAGAAAATATTGCAATATTACAGAAAAAGAAAGAATATGAGAAATTGTTCCCAATTTTATAAGAAGTCGACACATTGTGAGAAAAAGACTGTTTTTAGTTAATTATGTATTTATTATTCAAGTTATTACAGTATGTCTCTATATACATATTTATTATATTTTTAAATTAATTTTGGCCAAAGGGGGCGCATTTCAATTTTTTTACACACACTTGTTATTTCATATATTGACCAGAGGGGGAGCACCTCAAACTTCTACACACACTTGTTATTTCATATGTTGACCAGAGGGGGAGCACTTTTAAAACCGACAGTCAATTTGAAAAATCCCTCCTTTTTGGGACCACCCTCATTTTGATAGATTTCACCACCAGGGGTGCTAATGAGACATTCTCTATTAGATGCAATGGTTTTCCGTATTGGGACCATCATTTATGTCATCACTTGTTCACACCTCCTCATATGGAAGCTACTTTTCCTTGTTGATATCTCAAGAAGGGTAGAAATACAACACAGTCACACACACACACACACACACACACACACACACACACACACACACACACACACACACACACACACACACACACACACAGGTAGCGATACGAACTGCAATCAACCCTCAGGCTAGACCACTATTAACCTGTTGCATTCCTTGCCACCAAGACCAAAGGGGACAAGGAAGGCGACGAAGGTAAGACCGGGATGGGGAAAGAACAACAGGGTTTATTTTCTGAAACCTGAGCCACCTCTTCAACCCTCCCTTCAGTCTCCCTTGCCCTCCCGGGGGGGCTGTGAGTGCATTTAATAGTGCACCATAAATACACTAATAAATATTGACTGCTGGCCAGCTCAAAGTGGACCATGTTTTCTAGGCAGCGTGTTGCCGCAGCTTGATGCTGTGCTAGGGCATGCTAAATGTTCGTATGCTAAATGAAGTATCTCATCCCGCAATGTTATAGAAATCAAATACCACTTTAGAGTGCAGCTAGTATAGCCGTGTAGATGAACAATTCACAAAAAAATAATCAACTGTTATTCTCTCAATCAGGGTGTCCAAAATGTGACATTCCTACTTCTTCAATTGGCACAAGTTTGATAAACAATTTTATCAGGAGCAATGTATGACATATAAAACATCCAACAAAAGTAACTCTGCCATTACTGTTCTGTTAAGTGATTAAATTACAACATTTACCTATATGACCCAATCTAAACAACCTTCCCTAGTCATGGTGAGGAAAAAACATGGTCACATAACAACCTGCTCGTTGAACTTTGTGGATGGTATAAAAACATAAAAAACTTACAATCAACATATAAATAATTCAAAATGACACGTATTTAAATCATTGTGGCGTTCCGCGAGAAGCCACAAGTTTGTTAAATAATTTTACCGGGAGCACTGTATGACATATAAATATCCAGTGGACTGAATGCTGCTGTTTTGTCGCCATCTGGTGACCAACAAAAGTAACTGTCATTACTGTTCCGTTAAGTGAATGAATTACAGCAAATTACCTATATGACCAAATCCAAACAACCTTCCCTAGTCATGGTGAGGAAAAAAACATGGTCACATAACACAACCTGCTTGTCGAACTTTGTGGATATTATTAAAAAAAACGTCCAATCAACATAAAGATCATTCAAAATGACACACATTGTGGCGTTCTGCAAGATGGCACGAGTTTGTTAAAGCATTTTATCCGGAGCACTGTATGACATATAAATATCCAGTGAACTGGATGTTGCTGTTTTGTCGCCATCTGGTGCCCAACAAAAGTAACTATGTCATTAATGTTCTGTTAAGTGACTGAATTACAACATTTACCTATATGACCCAATCTAAACAACCTTCCCTAGTCATGGTGGGGAATAAAACATGGTCACACAACACAGTTTTTGCAGTGTGTCATATTAAAATTGTGTACACTGCAAAAACTGAAATCTAAGTAAGATTAAATATCTCAAATAAGGGTGATAATTACTTATTTTCTGTCTGATAAGATAATTATTCTCACTAAAAAGATTTTATGTTAGAGTGTTTTACTTGTTTTAAGGGTTTTGTTCCTAAATGATCTCAGTAAGATATTACAGCTTGTTGCTGAGATTTGATGACCTATATTGAGTAAAACATGCTTGAAACTAGAATATCAAGTGTTGCAAAGCTGTGTCATCAACACTCACAAGTATAAAACTACTTTTTTAAAGTAATAATTTCTTATTTCAAGCATGAAAAAAAAAATCATGACTTTGACACAATTGTGTCTCATAATTAAAACAACTGTTTTATTTTCAATGAAACAATAGAACATATGTACTCATATAGTAGTACAGTTGGCACATTACAGTAAACTGACAGTTAATATTTAAACATTTAACATTTCTAACAATTTTGAACAGAAATAGTTCATGCACATTCAGATGAATTCTTAAAAATTACAATTACAACATGTTTGGCCATGGGGCGGGCTGTATATATGCGCACTAATTGACTGAAAGAGCACGCACTTGGCGTGATGATGTCATGTTATCCATGGAAAAATGCATTTTTAGACAATATGATTTGCCTGAGCGGCTAGGAGACCCCGAGAGTAACAAGCAGTTGCCTTGTGGCCTTTCCATTAAGAACAATAAATTATTTTTTAGTATAAGTTTGCTGGTTTCAAGAAATGTAATGTCGAGCGCATATCATGTCAAGATAATGGCACTTCATTTAACAATATTTTTCAACATATTGAGCAAAAAGGTCTCTTTTTTGTTTTTTCTACCAAGAAAAGTGCACTTGTTATTAGTGAGAATATACTTATTTTAAGGTATTTTTGGGTTCATTGAGGTTAGCTCATTTTACTTGTTTTGGAAAGTCTTGACAAGCCAAATGTTCTTG
>NC_084563.2:21714598-21722098 GCF_033978685.3 Nerophis lumbriciformis | reverse complement strand
TAGCTTCCATATGAGGAGGTGTGAACAAGTTAAGACATAAATCACGGTCCAAATACGGAAAAGCATTGCATCTAATAGAGAGCCAAATACTAGAGTCCGTGAACATTGCTCCAAAGTCAGGATTTTTTTTGTTGATTTAAAGTGCATACAAAAGTAAACATCGACAGGTGCAAAGGCAGCAATATATGATGAAACAAGACGGACTTCCCTATTCATCCCCGGATAAACCCCGCCAGGTGAACAGCTGATTTTACAACTTCTGGTGCTGACGTAAGACAACCCACGTCCCACATGTGACCATAGGATGAACAAATACACTACGCTACTAAGACTATAGTGGCCATTAACAGTTAGCTTCTACAGCTGGGTTGCCCAAAGTGCGGCACAGGGGCCATCTGTGGTCCGTGACTCCTTTGTCATCGGCCTTAAGCACATTACAAAACCCAAAAAAATAGAGATCTCATTTGGACCCCTGGTTGTGAAATCTATCAAAACGAGGGTGGTCCCTAAAAGGAATGATTTTTCAAATTGACTGTGTGTCGTTTTTAAAAGTACTCCCCCCTCTGGTCAACATATGACATAAGTGTGTGTAAACATTTGAAGTGCTCCCCCTCTGGCCAACATATGTAATTACAAGTGTGTGTAAGAAATTGAAATGTGCGCCCTTTGGCCAAAAATGTAATGAATAAAATATGTATCTAGAGACATACTGTAATAACTTAAAGTAAATGAAGATTAAAAAACAATTACAAACACTTTTTTTTTTTTTATAAATAACTAAAAGCAGTATTTTTTCTCACAATGTGTCGACTTTTTTCTTATAAAATTCAGAATAATTTCTCATATTCTTTCTGTTTCTGGAATATTGCAATATGTCCTCGTAAAATTATTACTTTATGTAAAATTATTACTTTTTAATGCAAAATGGTGACATTTGTCTTATAAAATTCAGACTTGTATCACAATATTGCCAATTTTTGTTGTTGTACTTGTAAAATAGTGACATTTGTTGAGTGAAATTATGACTTTTGTCATAATTTTGCCAAGTAAAATTCCGATTATTATTCAAATATTGCCAACAGTTTTAAGTTTTCTTATTAAATTGTGACATTTGTCGAGTAAAATTATGACTCTCTTCATAAAATTGTCGAAATTTTAAGCTTTTCTTGTAAAATTGTGACTGTTATTGAGCAAAATTCCAACTTTTATTATAATATTGCACAAATGTTCAGTTTTTCTTGTAACATTTTGACTTGCGTTGATTAAAATTACAACTTTTATTATAATACTGTCAAAATTATAAGTTTTTCTTGTGAAACTGTGACCTTTATCTCGTTAAATTTTAACTCATTTTTAACAAGCTTTTTCATTTATATTTGCATAGTATGTATATATTATTAATCTTGTAAATACACGTCTTTATATATCTAGAAAGGGTGGTCCTAAAGAGCTAGGCATTTTTCAGAGGTCTCATGAAGTAACAAATACAAGTTTATGTGTGTGTGTGTGTGTGTGTGTGTGTGTGTGTGTGTGTGTGTGTGTGTGTGTGTGTGTGTGTGTGTGTGTGTGTGTGTGCGTGTGCGTGTGCGTGTGCGTGTGTGTGTGTCAGAGTTCTGATCCGTCTCTCAGCAGGTCTCAGGGTTGTCAAGGTTACAAGAGGCCATTTCTCCGGCGGGCCAATTAACTTTTTTTTTTCTTTTTTTTTTGTATTGTTGTTGTTGCACACAGACAAAGAAAAAGCAGCACAGGTGGTTCCGTGTTGCTAACAAGTTAGACACACTGCAGTGTTTGTTTTCCATCAGCCATAGTACACGGTAACCATAGCAACGTACACCGTGTGTGTGTGTGTGTGTGTATGAAGATGTTTCTTCCCTCTGCTGGATTGACGGAACACAGGAGAGGGAACAAAGTATGCGGACTAATAGAAGTGACACGTGAGCAAGCTGTTGAGGATCTACTTATAGGCTTGTTTTTAAGGACAGTGCATGATATGCTGCTGTGTGCTCCGCCTCAATCTTGGGGGAATGACAAAATCTGCACAAAAATATGTGAGAAAATAAGCGTTTTCAAATTGTACTTTACTTGAGACAAAACATCTCGACATGTGGTAAGTTGTTCTTTCAGGTCGGCTTTAGTCAGGACCGTGCATGATATGCTGCTTGCCTTGTGGCAGCAATGTGGAATACTATTGCGGTAAAAAAATAATAATAATAATAAATAAAAAATAGCACTGGTCCAAATTTTGATGTGAGGCAAAACAGCTGAATATATGGCTCATCGATCTTTGATATCCTCATTAATCAAGTCAGCTTTAGTCGGGACAGTGTATGATATGCTGAATGCCTCATGGAACCAAGGTGGAATAACATCGTGGTTAAAAAAATAAAAATAACAACACTGGCGCAAATTTTGATGTAAGGCAATACATCTCAGTATGTGGCTATTATTATTATTATTATTATATGCTGCTTTCCTCGTGGAACCAAGACAGAAAATGATTGCGCGAAATATCCTGCTGAAAACGTCTCGGTATGATGACGCCGGCACGTGACGTCATGGATTGTAGAGGACATTTTGGGACAGCATGGTGGCCAGCTATTAAGTTGTCTGTTTTCATCGCAAAATTCCACAGTATTCTGGACATCTGTGTTGGTGAATCTCTTGCAATTTGTTCAATGAACAATGGAGACAGCAAAGAAGAAAGCTGTAGGTGGGAAGCGGTGTATTGCGGCCGACTGCAGCAACACAAACACAGCCGGTGTTTCATTGTTTACATTCCCGGAAGATGACAGTCAAGCTTTACCATTGGCCTGTGGAGAACTGGGACAACAGAGACTCTTACCAGGAGGACTTTGAGTTGGATGCGCAGACGCGGTACCGTGAGTACGCATGCAGCTGCGGCTTCCAAACATTTGATCGCTTGCCCGTGCGTGCGTGCCGCTATGTGCATGTCACGTACGTATCTTTGGGGACTTTGGGGAAATATATGTGCTGTATGAACTTTGGGGAGGTGAACTGTACTTTGGGCTGTGGGATTGAGTGTGTTGTGCAGGTGTTTGAGTTGTATTGGCGGGTTATATGGACGGGAGGGGGGAGGTGTTTGTTATGCGGGATTAATTTGTGGCATATTAAATATAAGCCTGGTTGTGTTGTGGCTAATAGAGTATATATATGTCTTGTGTTTATTTACTGTTTTAGTCATTCCCAGCTGAATATCAGGTCCCACCCGCCTCTCACAGCATCTTCCCTATCTGAATCGCTCCCACTGCCCTCTAGTCCTTCACTCTCACTTTCCTCATCCACGAATCTTTCATCCTCGCTCAAATTAATGGGGAAATTGTCGCTTTCTCGGTCCGAATCGCTCTCGCTGCTGGTGGCCATGATTGTAAACAATGTGCAGATGTGAGGAGCTCCACAACCTGTGACGTCACGCGCATATCGTCTGCTACTTCCGGTACAGGCAAGGCTTTTTTATCAGCGACCAAATGTTGCGAACTTTATCGTCGATGTTCTCTACTAAATCCTTTCAGCAAAAATATGGCAATATCGCGAAATGATCAAGTATGACACAGAATGGACCTGCTATCCCCGTTTAAATAAGAAAATCGCATTTCAGTAGGCCTTTAAGGTTCATTGGCGCTCTGTACTTCTCCCTACGTCCGTGTACACAGCGGCGTTTTAAAAAGTCATACATTTTACTTTTTAAAACCGATACCGATAATTTTAAAACCGATACCGATAATTTCCGATATTACATTATAAAGTATTTATCGGCCGATAATATCGGCAGTCCGATATTATCGGCCATCTGTACAGTGATAAGCTGCTGCAGTGCATGCTATCTTGTCGTGACAGTCTTATCTTTTATTATTGTCATTTTTTCCCCCAGTGTGCAGCACATGACTAAAAACAAATAAAGAACATGAGGGATTTATTTCCTTGTGGACTTTTTTTTAAAGCTGGCTTTATGTTCCGGACCGTTCTAAACATTTAATGAGCAGCAGTTATTATAGTCCTTAATTTAGGCCTAGTGAGACAACTGGAATATTCATTATTGCAGACTTTTATTGTCTTTTTTTTTTTTTTTTTTTTTTTGCACCAGCGTCTCCGGCGTTTAGTGCAAAAGCACTCTGATTTATAAATCCGCCGCCATTCGCTGAGATTTTTACGACTGCATCATGCGCCTGCGGGGGAAATAAAGCGATTGTGACGGCTAACAAGCGCACGCTGTCATCCCGATTCCTCCGACACATTCTTCTTACCCGGCTACTTTTTCCCCCTCCTCCTTCCACTGACGCGCAGCCGTCTGCGCTGAAGGAGCGGCGGACAGCGAGGGATGCGTGCGGCAGGATGGCGGAGGTGGAATTAGGACCCGGGAGAGACACACCCGCCCACCGGTTGCTAGGCTGTCTCTAGGCCCTAATCTCTTTAGTGAGCCCCGTGATCCAGTTAGGAACACTGAGTGGCTAATGTCAGAACTAACTGGATGAGAGGCTACTCCGTGTGTGTGTGTGTGTGTGTGTGTGTGTGTGTGTGTGTGTGTGTGTGTGTGTGTGTGTGTGTGTGTGTGTGTGTGTGTGTGTGTGTGTGTGTGTGTGTTCTTGTATTTCTACCCTTCTTGAGACAACAAGGAAAAGTACCTTCCATATGAGGAGGTGTGAACAAGTTAGGACATAAATCATGGTCCCAATACGGAAAAGCATTGCATCTAATAGAGAGCCAAATACTAGAGTCCGTGAACATTGCTCCAAAGTCAGCATTTTTTGTTGATTGAATGTGCATACAAAAGTTAACATTGTCAAGTGCAAAGACAGCAATATATGATGAAACAAGACGGACTTCCCTATTCATCCCCGAAAAACCCCGCCAGGTGAACAGCTGATTTTACGACTTCCGGTGCTGACGTAAGACAACCGGCGTCCCACATGTGACCATAGGATGAACAAATACACTACGCTACTAAGACTATAGTGGCCATTAACAGTTAACTTCTACAGCTTGGTTGCCCAAAGTGCGGCAGAGGGGCCATCTGTGGTCCGTGACTCATTTGTCATCTGCCTTAAGCATATGACAAAAAACTAAAAAAATAGAGATCTCATGTGCACCCCTGGTGGTGAAATCTATCAAAATGAGGGTGGTCCCAAAAAAAAAGGATTTTTCAAATTGACTGTGTGTCGGATTTAAAAGTGCTCCCCCCTCTGGTCAACATATTAAATAACAAGTGTGTGTTGAAATGAGCACCGTTTGGCCAAAATGTATCAAAAAAAAATTAAAATATATGTATTACAGACATACTGTAATAAAGTAAATAATGAAGAATACAAAACAATTACAAATTAACTAAAAGCAGTCTTTTTTCTCACAATGTGTCGACTTTTTCCTTATAAAATTGGCAACAATTTCTCACATTCTTTCTGTTTCTGTAATATTGCAATATTTTCTCGTGAAATTATTACTTTTTTAATGTAAAATTACTATTTTTTAATGCAAAATGGTGACATTTGTCATAAAATTCAGTCTTGTATCACAATATTGCCCATTTTTTTGTTGTTCTTGTAAAATAGTGACATTTTTTGAGTAAAATGATGACTTTTGTCATAATTTTGCCAAGTAAAATTCCAATTATGATTATAATATTGACAACATTTTTAAGTTTTCTTATAAAATTGTGACTTTTGTCGAGTAAAATGACGACTGTTTTCATAAAATTGCCAATATGTTAAGCTTTTCTTGTAAAATTGTGACTGTTTTTGAGTAAAATTCCAACTTTTATTATAATATTGCAAAAATGTTCAGTTTTTCTTGTAAAATTATGACCTTTATTATAATACTGCCAAAATTCTAAGTTTTTCTTGTGAAATTGTGACCTTTTTCCTGTGAAATTCCAACTCATTTTTCACAACAAGCTTTTTTTATATTTGCATAGTATGTATATATTATTAATGTTGTAATTACACTTTATATATCTAGAAGGGTGGTCCTAAAGAGGTAGGCATTTTTCTCAGGTCTCAAGAAGGTAACAAATACAAGAATATAAGTGTGTGTGTGTACGTGTGTGTGTCTGTGTGTGTGTGCATCCATATCCTATATTAAAACTTCTGTGTGTGCCACAGTGAATGGAGGGAATAAATGTGTGATCTAATTTAGCTTTGTGTGTGTTTTAAAGCAGCAGCAGCCATTAAGATCCAGATTGTGTGTGCGTGTGTGTGTGTGTGTGTGTGTGTGTGTGTGTGTGTGTGTGTGTGTGTGTGTGTGTGTGTGTGTGTGTGTGTGTGTGTGTGTGTGTGTGTGTGTGTGTGTGTGTGTGTGTGTAGTGTGTGTGCGCATGCTTTGTTTATGTGGCGGTCCAAGATAACCAGACAGGTGCACAGGAAACACATCCTTAATTCATTAGCCAGTCTGGTTGGAATGAAAGGGGGACGGCTCGGTCAAGGCAGTTCTTTTACAACCTTTGGAGACAAGAAATATGGCCTAAAACTAGGAATAGTATGCATATACCGTACTTTCCGGACCATACGGCACACCATAAGGCGTGTCTTTAATGTGACTTTCACACACACACACGCATATATATATATATATATACATATACAGTATAAACATACACATATATATATATATATATATATATATATATATATATATATATATACACAGTATATGTGTGTGTGTGTGTATATATATATATATATTACACACATATATGTATACATGCATATATATATACATACACATATACAGTATAAACATACACATATATATACTTACATATATATATATATATATATATATATATATATATATACACACACATTTTAACATGTATACATATACACATGTATACATACACACACATATATATATGCACACATATGTACAAGTATGCCACATATATATACATGTATGCACACATATATACACACATATATACTGTATACACACATATACATACATGTATACACATATACACACACACATGTATACATATATACACATATGTATACATATGTACATATACACATACATATACACATATAAACATATATTTACATTATATATATATATATATATATATATATATATATATATATATATATATATTTACATGTATATATATATATATATATATATATATATACATTTTTGATTGTTTTTTACACCCCATAGCAGACTCTCAAAAAGCAGGTTATAAAGTGACTGTGGAGCAACATTTACACAAAATATACACCAAAGCATATCCAATACATGGAAGTGTTTTAAATGTACATTAAAATCACCATAGGGCTCCTTTAAGAACACTGTTTCAAACAGGTCTTTGCATCTCCCGCTTTGGGAGAGGTGCTCTCTGGCGCAACCAGTTGGTTGTCTGGGCGTGCGGATCCCTGCACGAACATAAGACGGTAGCTGAGGATGGCTATGCTAGGTCGTCCTGCAGAGCAAACACGGCAAAGTCACTTCCTCTTGTGACCCATGACCATATTTGGATTGTTTCACAAAAAT
>NC_084563.2:21707098-21709598 GCF_033978685.3 Nerophis lumbriciformis | reverse complement strand
TATCTGACTGTTTTTTTGACATTCACTTTAGCGCAGCGTTTTTTTGACATTCACTTTAGCGCAGCGTAGGCGCGGCTTTTAGTCCGGGGCGGCTTATTGGTGGACAAAATTATGAAATATGTAATTCATAGAAGGTGCGGCTAATAATCCGGTGCGCCTTATAGTGCGGAAAATACGGAACTGTCATTGCTTAAAACATAATATTGAATCAAAATCAATGTTATTATGAATTATTGACATATCGAATGTTCCGATTACTTCACATCAAATATTCCACTAAGAAAAATATTTTTGGTGGAAGATTTTGCAAATTTGGTAAATAAATAACCCAAAAATTTATATTTTGTTTTTTTTCTTACTGTACCAAAAAAAAAAAAAAATATATATATATATATATATATATATATATATATATATATATATATATATATATATATATATATATATGAATATAAATATACACACACACACACGCACATTTGTGTTTATTATTTTTAAACCCAAACATATGTCTTAATAATAAATATTATTTTCACTATTATTCATTGATTAAATTACACCAATTTAAAATAGAACACAATGACTACAGTATATGTATTGTATTTTTTGATATTACATTATTACATGTTATTAAATTAAATCAATAAAAATTAAACAATTTCAATGTCAAAACTACCTACACAATCCCAGATGTATTAGTTTCACAACAATATGTGTTCAGCAACCCAAAATAATACATGCCATTTATTTTTTTGTATTAATTAAAGCATGCAACTTTTTGTACAAAATCTCACTAAAATTGTGATGACTGGATTTTTTTTAAACAAATGAGACGTTGGCAGAGCACGCAGCGCCCCCTGCTGGGGGGACAAGCAAAGCCAGAAGAAAAGAGGAGTGGAATATGAAAGATTAAATAAACGACACTAATTGATGACCCTTGGCCCTGTTTCACGATACACACGTACATATTTTACACGCTTCATGGACAGTGCAGGTGCATCATGCTCTGTATACTTTATAAACTTCCACACTGAGAAAATTCTACGCTCACATTCAGAGCCCCAAACTCAGCTGATTTAAAAAATACCCGATAAATGCTTTAAAATGTAATATCGGAAATTATCAATATCGGTTTCAAAAAGTAAAATTAATGACTTTTTAAAACCCCGCTGTACGGTAAAATACGGACATAGGGCATACTTCCCAACCCTCCCGGGAGACTCCCGAATTCAGTGCCCCTCCCGAAAATCTCCCGGGGCAACCATTCTCCCGAATTTCTCCCGATTTCCACCCGGACAACAATATTGGGGGCGTGCCTTAAAGGCACTGCCTTTAGCGTCCTCTACATCCTCTCGTCACGTCTGCTTTTCCTCCATACAAACAGTCACATAATATGTGCGGCTTCCCCACACACATAAGTGAATGCAAGGCATATTTGATCAACAGCCATACAGGTCACACTGAGGGTGGCCGTATAAACAACTTTAACACTGTTACAAATATGCGCCACACTGTGAACCCACACCAAACAAGAATGACAAACACATTTCGAGAGAACATCCGCACCGTAACACAACAGAACAAATACCCAGAACCCCTTGCAGCACTAACTCTTCTGGGACGCTACAATATACACCCCCCCCGCTACCACCATAAGAAATATGGCAGTTGGCACTTTTTTTCCATAACTTAAGTTGAAGTTGTTCTATTTTTTTGGAAAACCTTGTTTGTTATTGATTGATTGAAACTTGTATTAGTAGATTGCACAGTACAGTACATATTCCATGACCACTCAATGGTAACAGCCGAATAAGTTTTTCAACTTGTTTAAGTCGGGGTTTACGTTAATCAATTCATGGTAAAGTTACATTGTTTAATGCATCCTGCGGGGCATCACAACACAATTAGGCATAATAATGTGTTAATTCCACCACTGTATATATTGGTATCGGTTGATATCGGAATCGGTAATTAAGAGTTGGACAATATCGGAATATCGGCAAAAAAGCCATTATCGGACATCTCTAATATGTATATGCATATATATATATATATACATATATATATATATATATATATATATATATATATATATATATATATATATATATATATATATATATATATATACATATATATATATATATAGCTACTTTGCATGTAGTTGGCTTTCGGCTCCCAGCCAAATGTTTTTAAGCCCAATGCGGGCCCCCCATGCAATCAAAAAGTTTGGACCCCCCAGTTGTAAAGTCAGTAGGTGGCTTTTGGGAAGATGTCAGCACCAACACTTCTATGAACGCATTTGGACCTCCATGAAAAGCTGCTTATCAGCAATATGTCTCCTTCTGAAGAAGCCTGCCATTTTCACATTTGCATGATCCTTTGTCGTGGTACGCAGGCTTACACGGTGTGGCGTAAACGTCCTTTATCTGCACGCCAATCCTCTTACAATCCAAACAAGGAGCCATGTAGAAAACCGTCAAAGAAGGCTACGTTTTTT
>NC_084563.2:21662098-21702098 GCF_033978685.3 Nerophis lumbriciformis | reverse complement strand
ACACTTATTAACACTTTACGTTTATTAAAACTAAGAGCCGCATTAACACTTACAAAGACACTTATTAACACGTATTAACACTAAGACACTTATTAACACTTACTAAGACATTTATTAACATTTAGTAACACCTAGTAACACTTACTAAGGCACTTATGAACACTTACTAAGACACTTATTAACACTTACTAACACTTAGTCTTACTAAGTGTTACTAAGTGTTAATAAGTGTTAAAAGCGTCTTAGTAAGTGTTAATAAGGGTCTTAGTGTTAATAAGTGTTAATAAGCGTCTTAGTAAATGTTAATAAGTGTCTTAGTAAGTGTTAATAAGTTTTAATAAGTTTATTAGTGTTAAAAAGTGTTAATGTGTTACTAAGTGTTACTAAGTGTTAACAAGTGTTAATAAGTGTATTTGTAAGTGTTAATGTGTTACTAAGTGTTACTAAGTGTTAATAAGTGTTAAGTGTATTAGTGTTAATAAGTGTCAATATGTGTTACTAAGTGTTAATAAGTGCTAGTAAGTGTATTTGTAAGTGTTAATATGTGTTACTAAGTGTTAATAAGTGTTAATATGTGTTAAAAAGTGTCTTAATAAGTGTTAATAAGGGTCTTAGTGTTAATAAGTGTTAATAAGTGTCTAAGTAAGTGTTAATAAGTGTCTTAGTAAGTGTTAATAAGTGTTAATAAGTGCATTAGTATTAATAAGTGTTAATAAGTGTCAATGTGTTACTTAGTGTTACGAAGTGTTAATAAGTGTCAATAAGTGTTAGTAACACATTAACACTTACAAATACACTTACTAAGTGTTACTAAGTGTTAATAAGTGTTAAGTGCATTAGTGTTAATAAGTGTTAATATGTGTTACTAAGTGTTACTAAATGTTAATAAGTGTGAGTAAGTGTATTTGTAAGGGTTAATGTGTTACTAAGTGTTACTAAGAGTTAATAAGTGTTACTAAGTGTTAATAAGTGTTAAGTGTATTTGTAAGTGTCAATATGTGTTAGCAAGTGTTAATAAGTGTTAATAAGTCTTAATAGGTGTCTTGGTAAGTGTTAGTGTTACTAAGTGTCTTAGTAAGTGTTAAGTGTTAATAAGTGTCTGAGTAAGTGTTAAGTGTTAAAAAGTGTCTTAGTAAGTGTTAATAAGGTCTTATTGTTATTAAGTGTTAATAAGTGTCTTATTAAGTGTTAATAAGTGTCTTAGTAAGTGTTACTAAGTGTCTTAGTAAGTGTTACTAACTGTTAATAAGTGTCTTTGTAAGTGTTATGAGTTAATAAGTGTTAAGTGTCTTAGTAAGTGTTAACAATTGTTAATAAGTGTTACTAAGTGTTAACAAGTGTTAATAAGTGTTACTAAGCGTATTAGTAAGTGTTACGTGTTAATAAGTGTTAATAAGTGTCTTAGTAAGTGTTAACAAGTGTTAAGTGTTAATAAGTGTTACTAAATGTCTAGTAAGTGTTAAGTGTTAATAAGTGTTAATAAGTGTCTTAGTGGGTGTTACATATTAGTACTCACGCAAGAGCCACCCATAAATGGAGCTATATACATATTGTTTTCTACTTTGTAAGATATTTGATGTGCATATGGCGACATTTTTACTAAAAAAAAAAAAAATTTAATTAGGTCAGGGTATTTTTTAAATTTGTTTTAGAGGTTAACAACCACATAGGTATGGGGTGATATCTACAAATGTGGATCTTGTTTGAGCTTGACAAGGTGCCACCTCATTTACATAATTTATTTACCGTCACATTGGGCTATAAGCATGCAGACGGCCTCTGTTGCAACCACAACATCTAACACCCTAAAGAACCAAAAGAAAACTTCCCCACAAAAAAACACGAGGATGCCAAAAAAACGTAGTCATGATGGATTACAACTCACTGAGCGGCTTTCATGTGACGCTAAAAAGCTTTGAGAAGTCGTCAAAAACCATTAACCCTTCACCTCGGCGGAGAGGAACATTTGAATAAGATCACCACGTTTGCTAGAGAGGTGAACATTTAAAACGGTGAATATTAATATTATTAATATTAGTATGCCAGACTTGGTAACAATCAACGAAGACGACTATTTTGGGACAAATGAGGATTCACAACATGTTCTTTTTGAAGCTGAATATACAGAGGATGAACTACTGCTTCTAGAAGCCAGCACAGAGGAAGAGTGAGACGTTGGATTTGAAGCCATGCTGTTTCGACATAAATGGAGTGCTTACCCAAATAAAGGGGAAAAAACGTCCCTGGCCAGCTGGATCAAACGCACAACTGTCCATCGAGTGAGTCACTACAATATCATGCGTGCTAGTACAACTACAGTACATACGATGTCTGGCTAGCTGTGTACAAACAAAACATGAAATAATACTTTACAGATACTGTAATATGATTGTTCATGTTTTTCACTCAGTACAGATTGGTGTCCTATCGCATTGTGTTGTGCAGTTAAAGTGAAAATTAGCTTTTCGGAACTAGCTTTTATGGCTAATACCGTAGCACGCCGATGTGTTACTACACTAGAAAAATAGTTCCTCAGTGTTGGCTCTTACAATAACAATGTCGCTACAGTTTGGTTATTACACAGGTTACGGAATGTAAATGAAGTATTGTTGAGGGTTTTTGAATGCATTTTTAAAGTGATTTAGAGGTAGAATTGATTGCTTCCATTAGCTGCATTGCTAGCCACCTGGAACAAGACGATTTTTACATGTTGAAATGCAAAAAAACCAAGACTTTTGGTCTTATTGTCTTTCATAATGATTAGGAACGATAGGCAAAATTCTAAAATAAAAGTGGGTGTTTTGTAGACATGTGCGAGAAATTTCAATTCAATCCAACAATTGTTTAATAACAGTGCCACACTCACTCTACATAGCAACTGTGGTTTCAGTTGGAATTACAACAAAACACTTTAAGATATTTAGCCGCAATGTGGCAGATTAAGTGGACAGTGCACACCCCAAATTTGTCATGTTTCATGTGTCAGGTAAACAGCGAGAAATAGGAGCTATATGAATCCCCTTCCTTCTGTATGAGAAAAAACATTGAAATAAACACACAATTGTTTAACAAAGCACAATGGGACAGGGGGGGGGGGGGGGGGGGGCACAGCATGACTCGCCACTCATTGAGAAAAGTGGGTGTCATGTAGACATGTGCGAGAAATTTCAAGTCAATCCAACAATTGTTGAATAACAGTGCCACACTCACTCTACATAGCAACTGTGGTTTCAGTTGGAATTACAACAAAACACAACTGTGGTTTCAGTTGGAATTACAACAAAACACTTTAAGATATTTAGCCGCAATGTGGCAGATTAAGTGGACAGTGCGCACCCCAAATTTGTCACGTTTCATGTGTTAGGCAAACAGCGAGAAATAGGAGCAATATGAATCCCCTTCCTTCTGTATGAGAAAACCATTAAAAAAACACACACAATTGTTTAACAAAGCACAATGGGACGGGGGGGCACAGCATGACTCGCCACTCATTGAGAAAAGTGGGTGTCATGTAGACATGTGCGAGAAATTTCAAGCCGGTCCCACAACTGTTGAATAACAGTGCCACACTCACTCTACATAGCAACTGTGGTTTCAGTTGGAATTACAACAAAACACTTTAAGATATTTAGCCGCAATGTGGCAGATTAAGGGGACAGTGCACACCCCAAATTTGTCACGTTTCATGTGTCAGGTAAACAGCGAGAAATAGGAGCAATATGAATCCCCTTCCTTCTGTATGAGAAAACCATTAAAAAAACACACACAATTGTTTAACAAAGCACAATGGGACGGGGGGGCACAGCATGACTCGCCACTCATTGAGAAAAGTGGGTGTCATGTAGACATGTGCGAGAAATTTCACGTCGGCCCCACAATTGTTGAATAACAGTGCCACCACGCGGTGCTTTTGTCCGTAAACAAGAGCACAGACGACACAGTTGGAGTCCATGGCACGAATACGTCTGTCATCTTGTCCCCGCTTTGCGTTAAATGTCTGACCGCCACACACACACTCACACACACTCACACACACACACACACACACACACACACACACACACACACACACACACACACACACACACACACACACACACACACACACACACACACACACACACACACACACAATCAACCATTTCCATCTGAACGCCGTCACAGTCCACTTTGGGCGACTCATCCATCTTCTTCACCTGTCAGTTGACCGTCAGACCTTTGCAAAAATCCCGCACCAACACAAACGTGCACGCCTGTGTACAGAACGCACCCGCGCGGCAAATGGCGTGCGCATATACGGGAGCAAAAGCCTGCGTTCCCACGTTTTGGTGATGGTGACGCGTGCCTTTCCGTGTTTGCGACCACCGAGCGCGGTGCGAGTCTCTCCGCGTCAGGCCGTCTTGACCCCGGCCAGGACAAATAATCAAAAGTCAGAGCCTTCTTCAGACGCCTATTGTCTATTTTGTCGAGCCCCCCCGCTGTCTCGTCTCGCTTTTTTTTTGCTTTTTTTTTGTCTGCGGTTACATTTCTCGAATAAAAGATTACGTGGCGCCGCCGGAGTCTTAAACGCATCGTTTGCTTTACTGTTTCCAAGGGAAAACAAATCAAGTACATGTCTTTTAGCCACAATTTCCACCCAGCTACTTTGAACTTTCACATACTGTATGGACCTAGACTTAGACTTAGGCAAAAACCCTGTTGATGTTTTCAAACCTGTCCGACACAAGAAAACGTGTGCCGCTACTGTCACGGCTGGTTATGCTGCGTTTTGTTATTGTTCTCCGGCGTTTTGTGTTAGTTCCTGTCCTGTGCTTTTATTTCTATTCGAAACTCTTCCGCTTTTGTTGGTGTTTTCCCCTGGCTGCTTCACTTCTGTCCCGTAGCATTTCCCCTCACCTGTTTTCTCTCCTGCGTCTTCCACGACGCATCGTTTATCGACGCTTGTCAGCCAGATTATTTATAGACTTGACAAAAGCATTTGACACGACTAATCACATGATTTCAACTAACAAATATGTATGGCGTCCGGTTGGTTTTAAGTCGGGTTCAAAGCTACCCAACAAATAGGACGCAATACGTTAAATTTGGAGACTACACCTTCGTTGTCGGGACATTGTTGGTTATTATCTGTTCATTGGACTACAGAGGAGCCTTTTGATGTTAAATCGAACACACACTACTTTGTGGACGCCGTCTGCTCCACATTTCCCGTGAGTGTTTTGCTGGGTTTCAGCAGTTTTGTTTTGTTTTGTTCATAGTCTGTCTCGTTGCTCTCGCTTTGTTCATTCATTAATAAATACCCCTGTTTTACCTCACGCTACTACCTCGTTCATCCGCAACCTCAAAATCACAACAACCTCCTGCGTCTTCCAGATTATTTATAGACTTGACAAAAGCATTTGACACGACTAATCACATGATTTCGACTAACAAATATGTATGGCATCCGGTTGGTTTTAAGTCGGGTTCAAAGCTACCCAACAAATAGGACGCAATACGTTAAATTTGGAGACTACACCTTCGTTGTCGGGACATTGTTGATGTTATTATCTCTTCATTGGACAACAGAGGAGCCTTTTGGTGTTAAGCCAAACACGCACTACTTTGTGGACGCCGTCTGCTCCACATTTCCCGTGAGTGTTTTGCTGGGTTTCAGCAGTTTTGTTTTGTTTTCTTCCCAATATTACTGTTATGTGTGACGGTATCAAACAAAAACTCAGTGTTTTGGTTTTTTTCTGGCGCTTTTGTGAAAATAAACTACATTTACCAAAATTTTCTGCGTATTTACGAGGTTGTCTCTCTGATTTCCAGCACGACTCTCTGTATTAACAACGACCGCGGCCTTAATGTCGTGATAATATCGTATTGTGACATTTTGATGTCGTTACATCCCTGATTAGTACTATTCTATATTTAACCAACAGTTTTCAGCACTATAATCCACAGCTTGCCACTGATTTCTTTCAATCTGAGCCGGAATCCTGTGGATTTTGTATGTATGTTTGTGGAAAACATGGTTGGGTAGTCGATAGGGTTGTGAATCTTTGGGCACCACATGATTCGATTCGATTCTTGGGGGTAACGATTCCATTCAGAATTCAAAATCAATACTTTTTGATAACAAGTCTATGATTAGCTACATTCCTCCATAAAATAGATAAACAGCTCTGACTAATTTCTATATTAAATAAAAGAAAACTGGATTTGCTCAATACAATTCTAATCAAGTTAAAACATAATTTGCCAGAGTGGCTGGACAGGACAGATTGAATAGAAACAACATTTGATTACCGGTATTTGATTTAATTTTTTTAATTAAGAATCGTTACAAATAAAAATCGAGAATAATCTGAATTTTTTGACAACCCTAGTAATCGACTTAAGCTCAACAGATGCTAATTGCCAGCACTCATGTTTCAGCCAAGCTCATTAGAATAAGTACCTATTGATTTTTTAAGTGATATCTACCACTTGATGGCCGTTTTGCCCGAGGTCAAAAGTAACCACTCAATCTTTAAAACGCTTGCTCATGCTACTGACTGAGAAAGTGTCTCCGAACGTATTTTTCGTCTTTGAATTACTATGTAATAAATAAAATCATATTAATTTTTAAAGGTGATGCGGAAATAACATAGCAGCTAAGCTGACACTGTCAACCTAATGTTTTCCTCGGGACTGCAATTTGCATAAATGGCCGTTACACATGTAAAGAAGGAAAGGGGTTCATATGGCTCCATTCTTGGGTGGATCTCGCATGAGAGGAAGAGGGGGGTTAATCATTTTGCA
Source organism: Nerophis lumbriciformis (assembly GCF_033978685.3). Classification (NCBI taxonomy): domain Eukaryota; kingdom Metazoa; phylum Chordata; class Actinopteri; order Syngnathiformes; family Syngnathidae; genus Nerophis; species Nerophis lumbriciformis. The sequence continues at coordinate 21,695,312 of NC_084563.2, read as the reverse complement.
GCGCAGTCTGCCTAAAATGAATGGAAAGTGCCACTCTACAACTGTGGTCAAAGTTGGAATTGCCTCAAAACACATATTGAGATATTCAACACTCTGCCACCTGCCCCATATCTGTCACGTTTCATGTGTCGGGTAAACAGTGACAAATGGGACGCATGAATCGGCTTCCTACCGTTTTGGGGAATCTACGACAAAAACGCTGGTCTTTAATGTGCCGAGACCAAAGTTGATTTTTAAGGACAGTTAAATAGAGCCTATATACTGAAAATGATGGAGAGCACCATTTTTGGACAAATGAGGATTCACAACATTATATTTTTGAAGCTGAATATACGGAGGATGAACTGCTGCTTGTGGAAGCGAGCACAAAGGAAGAGTGAGACGTCAGAGCAGACGGAAGCCGCGAGAGTGAGGTGAAAGCGACTCGAAGCTGCAAAATGTGGAATTTGAAGCCATGCTGTTTCGACATAAATGGAGTGCTTACCCAAATAAACGGGAAAAAAATGTCGCCAGCCAGCTGGACCAAACGCACAACTGTCCATCAAGTGAGTCACACTTTATAATGTACATGATACACGCAGCACGTCATGCGTGTTATTACAACTACAGTACATACTTTGTCTGGCTAGCTGTGTACAAACACAACATGAAATAATACTTTACAGATACTGTAATATGATTGCTCATGTTTTTCAGTTAGTACAGAGTGGTGTCCTATCGCAGTGTTGTGCATTACCAACGCAAACGCGTTTCGGCAGACGCAAAAGTTAGCTTATCTCTTTTCGGAACTAGCCGTTTTGGCTAATAACGAAGCACGTCGATGTGTTACTACGCTGGAAAAATAGTTCCTCTGTGTTTGCTCTTACAATAACAATGCCACTACAGTTTGGTTATCATACAGGTTATGGAACGTACATTTAGTATTGCTGACAGTTTTTTTTAAATTGATTTTTAAAGTGATTTAGAGGCAGAATTGATTGCTACCGTTAGCTGCATTGCTAGCCACCTAGAACTAGGTTAGAATGCAAAAAAAAAAAAACACTTTTTGTCTTTCTGTCCCTGAACGATAGGCAAAACTCCAAAAACGTTCACAAAACTCCAAAAACAATGGGCGTTTTGTAGGCATGTGCGAGAAATTTCAAGTCAATCATTCAATTGTTGAATAACAGTGCCACCATGTGGTGCTTTTGTCTGTAAACAAGAGCACAGGTAACACAGAAGGGGTAGTCGGAGTCCATGGCACACATACGGTTGTCATCTGGTCCCCGCTTTGCGTTAAATGTCAGTCAGCCACACACACACACACACACACACACACACACACACACACACACACACACACACACACACACACACACACACACACACACACACACACACTACATAGCAACTGTGGTTTGAGTTAGAATTACAACAAAACACATTAAGATAGTTAGCCGCTATATGACAGATTAAGTGGATAGTGCAAACCCCAAATTTGTCACGTTTCATGTGTCAGGTAAACCGCGAGAAGTAGGGACAATATGAACCCCCCCTCCTACTGTATGAGAAAACCATTAAAAAAACACAAGAAATGTTTAACAAAAGCACAATGGGACTGGGGGCCACAGCAGGACTTGCCCCTCTTTGAGAAGAGACAGTCCCATCATAGTGTGTTTATTCAATAGGTACTGTAGCGCCAAATCTGTTAGTGAACACCACAAACAGATGAAGAACACTGAACACATTTGAAGTGTTCTGCCAGCCGCAACTTTGGTGTCTCGGGAAAGCTTCTCTCTAAAAAGGCCGGGGATGATGGTGCAGGTGTACCTAATGTTATGTCCCGCGCCGCATGTGTGACCACAGAGGGAAAACGGACGCCTGAAGACATGAGACAACGTTTACATTCCAGCTCGCCACCGTGGAAATAGGCCGTGTGCAGAAACACAAACTACAAAGTGACGCACACGGGGAACGTTGAATCACACGTCTGCTCCAGCTTAACAAAAACAAACATCCAGGGATGAACACACATTACACTGGAATGATACTTTCGGGGGAAAAATCCACCAGAATGTAAACTTTTGACCTTTAATCTGGTAATTAGCCCAATAGAAATACAAACCCCAAAAGCAGTAAAGTTGGCACGTTGTGTAAATGGTAAATAAAAACAAAATAGAATGATTTGCAAATCCTTTTCAACTTATATTCAATTGAATAGACTGCAAAGACAAGACATTTAACGTTCGTTTAACTTGAAAACTGTTATGTTTTGCAAATATTAGCTCATTTGGAATTTGATGCATGCAACATGTTTCCAAAAAGCTGGCACAAGTGGCAAAAAAGACTGATAAAGTTGAGGAATGCTCATCAAACACTTATTTGGAACATCCCACAGGTGAACAGGCAAATTGGGAACAGGTGTGTGCCATGATTGGGTATAAAAGTAGATTCCATGAAATGCTCAGTCATTCACAAACAAGGATTGGGCAAGGGTCACCACTTTGTCAACAAATGCGTGAGCAAATTTTTGAACAGTTTAAGAACAACATTTCTCAACAAGCTATTGCAAGGAATTTAGGGATTTCACCATCTACCGCCCGTAATATCATCAAAAGGTACAGAGAATCTGGAGAAATCACTGCACGTAAGCAATGATATTACGGACCTTGGATCCCTCAGGTGTTACTGCATTAAAAAGCGACATCCGTGTGTAAAGGATATCACCACATGGGCTCAGGAACACTTCAAAAAACAACTGTCAGTAACAACATGTTGAAGAGGTTCATTGAGCCCACTAAATTGTATTTATAAGTGGTTGATTTATATAAGCTAAGGTAAAGTTTGGTACCTGACAAGTTTCGGCTATCTTGCTTCTGCAGCCTTCATCAGGGGTGTCACGTGATGTTAGCGTTGACATTTTAAGACTGTCAACAGGGACGAAGGAGCCTACCAACTATCCCACACCTGGGACACAGTGATGTAAGGGCCGCCCCCGGCCGATTGGTAGACATCCAGACGACAGGGGGCGCCCCGCCCTACCCCCGGCTCACACCAGGGGACACCGCCATCCCACCACTTCAGGTGGGATGGAACAATCCATATAACACGTCACAGATGACATCATGCTAACATCACGTGACACCTCTAATGAAGGCTGCAGAAGCAAGATAGTTGAAACTTGTCAGGTACAAAACTTTACCTTACTAGCCTATAAAAATCAACCACTTATAAATAAAAAAAAGTCAGTAACTACAGTTGGTCACTACATCTGTAAGTGCAAGCTAAAACTCTACTATGCAAAGCCAAAGCCATTTATCAACAACACCCGGAAACGCCGCCGGCTTCGCTGGGCCCGAGCTCATCTAAGATGGACTGATGCAAAGTGTAAAAGTGTTCTGTTGTCTGACGAGTCCACATTTCAAATTGTTTTTGGAAACTGTGGACGTCGTGTCCTCCGTACCGAAGAGGAAAAGAACCATCCGGATTATTTTAGGGGAAAAGTTGAAAAGCCAGCATCTGTGATGGTATGGGGGTGTATTAGTCCCCAAGACATGGGTAACTTACACATCTGTGAAGGCACCATTCATGCTGAAAGGTACATACATGTTTTGGAGCAACATATGTTGCCATCCAAGCAACGTTACCATGGACGCCCTGCTTATTTCAGCAAGACAATGCCAAGCCACATGTTACAACAGCGTGGCTTCATAGTAAAAGAATGCGGGTACTAGACTGGCCTGCCTGTAGTCCAGATCTGTCTCCCGTTAAAAATGTGTGGTGCATTATGAAGCTTAAAATACCACAACGGAGACCCCGGACTGTTGAACAACTTAAGCTGTACATCAAGCAAGAATGGGAAAGAATTCCACCTGAGAAGCTTAAAAAATTTGCATTTGACGAATTGGTGAAACATCTGAATTTTGATGTCCGGCCCCTGAGCCCTTGGACTGTTGAGTAGCCCTGCTGTGGTGCATCACCATCACTTCATCATCATCATGGACATGTGTGCCCTTTTTGTCCAGCAAGATGTGATTAAACTGAACGGGCCTACAAAAAAAAAAGCATGCATGAAGTCAGGAAGTATTTTTTATGTCAAACTACAGGAATGTACAGTATATTTCCACCTTTGAAAATAAAAGGCATGCCAGAATTATGATGCATAAAGTCGTAAAACGGCTGTGTGTGATGTTCTACACGTCACCTTGATCCAATCTTTTTTTTTTTTTGTGCAAAGGCAGGAATCCACACTGGAAACTTTGCTCACTACAAAACCTCCTTTGTCTCTTTTTTTTTTTTTTTCCATTCCAACTTTTACTCTTTTACACTTTTCAGAATCGCCCTCCTTGCCTTCCATTTCCGTTTGCTCGAATGTGGAATTTTTGCATTTTTTGCTATTTTGAGAGTTGGAATTTGCAAGCAAAGAAGGCATTGTTATGGTGGAAGTTTATTTCGAACATCCTATCATTGACATATTCTTCTTTGTCTTCACAAATTGCCCGAAAAGGAGTAGGAAGAAGCAAAGCTTATTTAATCCTCGTTTGTCATCGACCTTAAGCACATTACAAAAAACAACAAATAGAGATCTCATTAGCACCCCTGGTGGTGAAATCTATCAAAATGAGGGTGGTCCCAAAAAGGAGGGATTTTTCAAATTGACTGTGTGTCGCTTTTAAAAGTGCTCCCCCTCTGGTCAACATATGTAATTACAAGTGTGTGTAAGAAATTGAAATGCGCCCCCTTTGGCCAAAATTAATTAAATAAATATCTGTATAGAGACATACTGTAATAACTTGAAGTTAATAATGAAAATTAAAAACCAATTACAAACAAAAAAATAAAAAATAATTAATTAACTAAAAGCAGTCTTTTTCTCACAATGTGACAACGTTTTTCTTATAAAATTCGATTTCTCATATTCTTTATGTAATATTGCAATATTTTCTTGTAAAATTATTACTTTATGTGAAATGATTACTTTTTAATGCAAAATGGTGACATTTGTCATATAAAATTCCAACTTTTATCACAATGTTGCCAATTTGTTTGTCATTCTAGTAAAATAGTGACTTTTTTTTGAGTAAAATGATGACTTTTGTCACAATTTTGCCAAGTAAAATTCCGATTATTTTAATAATATTGCCAAAATGTTAACGTTTTCTTATACAATTGTGACTTTTGTTGAGTAAAATTATGACTCTTTTCATAAAATTCCCAAAATGTTAAGCTTTTCTTGTAAAATTGCGACTGTTATTGACTATAATTCCAACGTTCATCATAATATTGCACAAATGTTCAGTTTTTCTTGTCAAATTTTGACTTGCTTTGAGTAAAATGACGACTTTTATCATAATACTGCAAAACTTCTAAGTTTTTCTTGTGAAATTCCAACTCATTTTTCACAACAAGCTTGTTTGTATATGCAGAGTATGTATATATTATTAATGTTGTAAATACACTTATTTATATATCTAGAAAAAGTGGTCCTAAAGAGGTAGGCTTTTTTCTCAGGTCTCAAGAAGTTAACGAATGCAAGAGAGAGAGAGAGAGTGTGTGTGTGTGTGTGTGTGTGTGTGTGTGTGTGTGTGTGTGTGTGTGTGTGTGTGTGTGTGTGTGTGTGTGTGTGTGTGTGTGTGTGTGTGTGTGTGTGTGTGTGTGTGTGTGTGTGTGTGTGTTACTAAATAAACAATGATTAAAACTACTGGGTGATGCTCCATTTAGAGACAGATACAAATTGCCTGAAAAGGAGTAGGAAGAATCAAGGCTTATTTAATCCAACCCCTTGTTCAATTACTGTATATTCCAGACCATAGGGCGCACCGGATTATAAGGCACACTGCCGATAAATGGCCTATTATTGATAATTTTTCATATATAAGGCACACCAGATTATAGGGCGCATTAAAGAAGTCATATTATTTTTTTCTAAATGTAAAAGACTTCCTTGTGGTCTACATAACATGTAATGGTGGTTCTTTGGTCAAAATGTTGCATAGATGATGTTTTACAGATCATCTTCAAGCCGCTTTCTGACAGTCGCTTTAGGATGTGCCGTTTTGTGGGCGGTCTTATTGGAAAAAACAACACCGGAAATGTGTCCCGTTAAAAAAACGTCTGACCGGAACTCTCTAATAACTAAAGTTCCTTGGGTGAATAATGTAAACTCACTACACCGGTATGTTTTAGCCCTTTCATGGCCAGTTTACTGACAGATATAAGTAAGAACTTTACACTACTTTTTATTAGAAATGGCAACAGCGGAGGATGAATGTCCCATAACAAGAAGATAGAGAAAAAGAAGAAGCTTATCGACTACGATGTCCTCACATACTACAAAGGCGGACGCGCACAATTTTTCAGGATTTATGCAGATCCAAAATACAGATCAGCAGGTACCAGAAGGTAAGAAAAGTTGCTTTTGCATAATATTGCGAAACAAAACGCCAGATAATATGTCTTACCTTATACACACGCCATTATAATACTCCTATGTTTAATGTGCCGACAATCCATCAAGCGGCTTCATAGCTTACCAAAGTCGTAGTAAAACATTTTGATAGATTTTTGAGCGCCGTGTGTAATGTTCTATATTTTCAATGGAACATATAAAATGTTGGTGTTGTTTACTTCAGTCATATTGCCATCATAGTAGAGTCTACACTTATCTCTTATGTTTGACTGCCATCTACTGGTCACACTTATCATTACACCATGTACTAAATACAATTGCTTCGAGGTCGGTAAGCAAAACCAGAATTGCTCCGTATATCAGGTGCACCGGGTTATAAGGCGCACTGTCGAGTTTTGAGGGGGGGGAAAGGATTTTAAGTGTGCCTTATAGTCCGGAAATTACGGTACTTGTGCAAACACAGTTTACAGCATTGCATTCTAAATACGACAGTTATTTTTCATAAATACTCGAGTCAGTTACAATTCAAAAATGAAATGATTAATATCTCATTTTCAATAAAGTTAAAAATATTTGTCAAAATTGTTTTTCTTTGTACTTTGCAAAACACTTTGACTTAAACAGCCTTCTTTACTTTATCCATTCCATAAGTTCATTCTACACACTGATATACTAAAGGTTTTAAGTGTTGTATGTGCATAAAAATGTTGTGAAGTTAGATTATTCCCTAAGGTTATTTCTCGTCTTTTGTTGACTATTGTTGCATGTTTTTGGGAGGCAGGGTGTAGTTTGCTTTGTGCATAATTTTAGCTGTTTGCAAACGCACAAAATTATTGAATTGTATTATATAAAATACATGAATAAAAACTGAAAGGAGCTAAGATTGTTTTGCAATTATCTTTGTTATTACAGCAATATCAATATTATTACTATGATGACTGCCAAGAGAGTATTACAACAACGAATGATAGTATTCATAATAAAATTAAAAATTTTAATTAATCATAATGATAATAATAACTAGAAAATTCCTGCAGAAATTTTGTTGGGCCTGCTATCTGTGCCTTGGACCTCTGCCGCCGTGCTTTTAAGCTGGTGCCGAGTGTATGTTTTGTTCGTTAATAGCATTGCCATGGTAACACGAAATGTTCCCAATTTCGATTTCCGCTATTGGCACGAACGAGGCCTTTCCGACGGTATAACATATGTAGGGTGTTCGTTGGCTGGTCCGTCTCGTAGTAGACATAAGAGAAACGTGCGGAACTAGAATAATAAAGTTTGAAGTATGAGACATAATATTTTTGGGCTGCTTCATTGCAGCAGGCCCATAATAAGTAATAATGATAATTTGCCCTGTAGCATGATCTGTAAAACAGAAATATATACATAAAGTATATAAAAACAACAACTTCATATTAATCAATGTGATTGGATTTTAAACATTTAATAAAATATAATTTTGAAATTATTGCAGACTCGTTTAAAAGGTTCACAAACCATGTGACTTGAGATGTCCGATATTATCGGCCAATAAATGCTTTTTTGGGGTTGTTTTTTTTAATTAAATCAACATTAAAAACACAAGATACACTTACAATTAGTGCACGAACCCCAATCACACTCATTCACACAAAAGGGTTGTTTCTTTCTGTTATTAATATTCTGGTTCCTACATTATATATCAATATATATCAATACAGTCTGCAAGGGATACAGTCCGTAAGCACACATGATTGTGCGTGCTGCTGGTCCACTAATATTACTAACCTTTAACAGTTAATTTGACTCATTTTCATGAATTACTAGTTTCTATGTAACTGTTTTTATATTGTTTTACTTTCTTTTTTATTCAAGATAATGTTTTTATTTATTTAACTTATTTTAATAATTAAAAAAAAAAAGGACTTTATAGAGAATAATCTTTAACTTATATGCATCCAAAGTATCTAGATGTATCTTGAGGTTTGTTAATGAATATAATCAATAAACAGTCATTTAATATATATTTTCAAGCAGGTAACTGCAAAAGTATTAGTATGAATATCTATACTGTTTTACTTTCTTTTTTATTCAAGAAAATGTTTTTAATTTATTTATCTTATTTTATTTTGTTAATTTAATAGTCATTTAATATATATTTTCAAGCAGGTAACTGCAAAAGTATTAGTATGAATATTTATACTGTTTTACTTTCTTTTTTATTCAAGAAAATGTTTTTAATTTATTTATCTTATTTTATTTTGTTAATTTAATAGTCATTTAATATATATTTTCAAGCAGGTAACTGCAAAAGTATTAGTATGAATATTTATACTGTTTTACTTTCTTTTTTATTCAAGAAAATGTTTTTAATTTATCTTATTTTATTTTATTAATTTAATAGTCATTTAATATATATTTTCAAGCAGGTAACTGCAAAAGTATTAGTATGAATATGTATACTGTTTTACTTTCTTTTTTATTCAAGAAAATGTTTTTAACTTATTTATCTTATTTTATTTTATTAATTCAATAGTCATTTAATATATATTTTCAAGCAGGTAACTGCTTTCTGCTTTTACACGGAGTAAACGCACAAATGGTAGACAAACATTGTTTCCTCAGGCATTCCAACGCACATGTGGACTTGTTATAAATATGTTTAAAGTGATTAAATGTAGCGTAAACATCAATAAAATGAAGATGGAAAAACACACAAAATTAATAATCTTTAACTTATATGCATCCAAAGTATCTAGATGTGTATGATTGACTTGAGGCTTGTTAATGAATATAATCAATAAACAGTCATTTAATATATATTTTCAAGCAGGTAACTGCAAAAGTATTAGTATGAATATTTATATTGTTTTACTTTCTTTTTTATTCAAGAAAATGTTTTTAATTTATTTATCGTATTTTATTTTATTAATTTAAAAAAAAAAAAAAAGGACTTTATCTTCACCATACCTGGTTGTCCAAATTAAGCATAATAATGTGTTAATTCCACGACTGTATGTATCGGTATTGGTATTTAAAGAGTTGGACAATATCGGAATATCAGCAAAAAGCCATTATCGGACATCCCTACGTGTGCCCATAACTAGCCAATCAGTGACTCAATGTAAATATAATAAACAAACAGGTATAATACGAAAGGTACACAATACACATCATAATGATTGACATAAATACAATTAAAATGGATAATTGTAATGATGATGCTTTCTCCTCCCATCTCTTCCATCCACCTGTGTCCATCCACGCTAGCGCTTCAGCTTATCTCCCCCTAGTGGACCAAAGCCCCAAGCACACCTGACTCCCTGCACCCCCCCTAGAGCACTACAAATACATCCCGAGGGGGGGGGGCAGAGAAGTCTCCTGCAGCCTCACCGGTTGGACACACACACACACACACACACACACAAATAATGCAACGTCGTCTTCCCTTAGAAGGAAGGGTGTTGTGACCGATGACCGAGGACAACCTTTTCCAGGGGTTTCCCGGAAAGAAGAGCGTGAAGAGACCACAGAGATTAGTCTTGAACGAGCGCGGAATCGCAATGGACTTGTGCGATAAGGAGATGTTGTCTTTAAATGAACAACGACGTGACGGACAGATGTTGTCAATGACAACACACACTAATGCATCGATCAGCAATGCAGACAACACACACACACTGCCACTCATCATGACCTTGACAACTGTTTATCTCAACCACAGTCTGTTTCCCATCTTGACTGGTGGTCCCGGGGGGACACTTGGCAACCCGGACGCACACTTTGACACCCCCTCATGGCTCATTCAGACTGTGTGTGTGTGTGTGTGTTCTTGTATTTCTACCCTTCTTGAGACATCAACAAGGAAAAGTAGCTTCCATATGAGGAGGTGTGAACAAGTTAGGACAAAAATCATGGTCCCAGTACAGAAAACCATTGCATCTAATAGAGAGTCAAATACTAGAGTCCGTGAACATTGCACCAAAGTCAGGATTTTTTTTGTTGATTTAATGTACATACAAAAGTAAACATTGCAAAGGCAGCAATATATGATGAAACAAGACGGCAGCTAAAGAAGGACTTCCCTATTCATCCTCGGAAAAACCCGCCAGGTGAACGAACAGCTGATTTTATGACTTCTGGTGCTGACTTAAGACAACCCACATCCCACATGTGACCATAGGATGAACAAATACACTACCCTACTAAGACTATAGTGGCCATTAACAGTTAGCTTCTACAGCTGGGTTGCCCAAAGTGCGGCCCAGGGGCCATCTGTGGTCCGTGACTCCTTTGTCATCGGCCTAAGCACATTACAAAAAACAAAAAAATAGAGATCTCATGTGCACCCCTGGTGGTGGAATCTATCAAAATGAGGGTGGTCCCAAAAAGGAGGTATTTTTCAAATTGACTGTGTGTCGGTTTTGAAAGTGACACACACTTATTCTAACATGCCAGAGGCTGTTCACCTTGGAGACCTACTGCGGATATGGTCAACATATGAAATAACAAGCGTGTGTAAAAAATTGAAATGCTCCCCTTTGGCCAAAATTTATTTAAAAAAATAAAAAAATATGTATATAGAGACATACTGTAATAACTTGAAGTTAATATTGATGATATTAAAATATTAATAATCAATTACAAACAAAAAATACAACTTTTTTTTTTAACTAAAAGCAGTCATTTTCTCACAATGTGTCGAGTTCTTTTTAATAAAAAATTGGGGGGAAAATTCATATTCTTTCTGCTTCTGTAATATTGAAATATGTTTTCGTAAAATTATTACGTTTGAATGCAAAATGGTGACATTCGTCATATAAAATTCTGACTTTTATCACAATATTGCGAATTTTTGTGTAAACATTTTTTGTCATAATTTTGACTCATAAAGTATGACTTTTGTCATAATTTTGCCAAGTAAAAATTCCAATTATTATAGTATTGCCAAAATGTTTAAGTTTTCTTATAAAATGGTGACTTTTGTCGAGTAAAATTACGACTCTTTTAATAAAATTGCCAAAATTGTAAGCTTTTCCTGTAAAATTGTGACTTATTGAGTAAAATTCCAACTTTTATCATATTATTGCACAAATGTTCAGTTTTTCTTGTAAAATTTTGACTTGCGATGAGTAAAATTACAACTTGTATTATAATACTGCCAAAATCCCAAGTTTTTCTTGTGAAATTGTGACCTTTTTCTTGTGAAATTCCAACTCATTTTTCACAACAAGCTTTTTTATATTGGCATAGTGTGTATGTATTATTAATGTTGTAAATACACTTCTTTATATATATATATATATCTTGAAAGGGTGGTCCTAAAGAGGTAGGCATTATTCTCAGGTCTCAAGAAGGTAACAAATACAAAAATGTGTGTGTGTGTGTGTGTGTGTGTGTGTGTGTGTGTGTGTGTGTGTGTGTGTGTGTGTGTGTGTGTGTGTGTGTGTGTGTGTGTGTGTGTGTGTGTGTGTGCGTGTTACTAAATAAACAATGATCAAAACTACTAGGTGATGCTCCATTTAGAGATGGATACACGGAGTAAAAGCAGAAATGGTAGACAAACACAACGTAGCCCGGTGGACATCGTTTCCTCAGGCATTCCAACGCGCATGTGGACTCGTTATAAATACGTTCAAAGTGATGAAATGTAGTGTAAACAGCAATAAAATGAAGATAGAAAAACACACAAAATTAATAATATTTAACTTTTTTGCATCCAAAGTATCTAGATGTGTAACAAAAACATTTTAGGATTGACTTGTGGTTTGTTAATAAATATAATCAATAAAAATAGTCATTTAATATATATTTTCAGGCAGGTAACTGCAAAAGTATTAGTATGAATATCACTATGGATATAAAAAATACACAAAATGATTCAAAAGATGTATACTACACATATACTAAGGTTGGTTATGTTGGAAATTATCCGGTTTCATAAGTACTACTGTAAATACTATAATACTGTAAATAGAAACAAACCAAGCCAAAAAAAAAAAAAGGTGAGCTCTTTTTCAGCGTGGGGTGGTCCGATGGCGAGACGCCTATCGGCGAGCTTGTCAATTGGCTTATCGCATGCTTTTACTGAGGAAAAACACTAACTGACTTAATGCACTTCTGCTTTTCATCAAGATAAAACTCCTGCTCTATTTGGAATATTGCACTTTCACCTCGCTCCTTATCTAACAGCGCTCGTTGAGTCAAAATATTTTCAAGATATGAATAAAGAGTTAGGGATATTAGATTTGTTTGAAGCTTGTTGGTGAAATGAATACAGAAATTTAAATACTTTTTTGTTTTTTTTTTTGTAACTTAGAGTATTATTTTTTAATACATTTGGATAATTGTATTTATGTATGTATATATATAGTATGTATACACATTCAAAAATACATACATACACATATATACATACACATATACATATATACATACATACACACATATACATACATACATACTGTATATACATATACATATAAGTATACATATATACACATAAATATACACAAATATACATACATAAATATACATATACATAAACATACATAAATATACATATATATACATTAACATAAATATGCATACATATATATATACACATATACATGCATACATATACATATAAGCATATGCATATATATATATATATATATATATATATATATACACACACATATACATACATACATACACATACATATAAGCATATATACATATACATAAGCATATATATAAGCATATATATATATATAAGCATATATATATATATATATATATATATATATATAAGCATATAAATATATATATATAAGCATATATATATATATACACACGCACACTCACATATACATAAACATACATACACATATACATTATATATACATGCATACACATATATGCATATATATACACACACATGTATATATACATATATGTATATGCATACACATATATATATATACACACATATGTATGTATATATATACACACACACACACACACACACATATATATATATATATATATATATATATATATATATATATATATATATCTTTGTATATATGTGTGTGTGTGTGTATACACGTGTGTGTGTGTGTATACATACACTATATATGTGTAAATGTATACATACACGTATGTATATGTATACGTACATTATATGCATGTATATATATATATATATATATATATATATATATATATATATATATATATATATATATATATACACACACATGCATATAGTGTATGTATACATATACATATGTGTATGCATACATTTACACATATATAGTGTATGTATACACACACACACACATATACAAAGATATATATATATATATATATATATATATATATATATATACACATATACTCGCATATACATAAACATACATACACGTACAAATATACATCTATATATACATATATACATATAAACATATACAAACATATGTATATGTGTGTGTGTGTATATATATATATATATATATATATATATATATATATATATATATATATATATATACACACATACATACATGCATACATACATTTAAACATACATATATATGTATATATAGAGATTAATATATACAAACATTTTATGAGTATTTTAATTACGTGCATATAAGCATTGTTATATTTGCCAAGCAGGTATTAGTAAAGGTATGTAAAAGTGACCTTAAATGTCCCCAATATGCCATTTCCTCACATCTGTTGCTATTGATGTGATTGAGATGAAAAACAAAAACAAGAATGTTGTGTGTCGTACGAGTGCTCGCCAAGGTGAACTGTGTGTGTCCCCGCCATCTGTTTGTCATTATCTTGTTGACGGGGCTGTTGGCCAGGTTAATTACCATGGTAACAGGTCAATTGCACCAATTAAACACGCTTGGACACTGGTTTTACTCAGCCCGTACTAGCAGGTAGACCATCAAAGAGGAAGCTCCTACGACAAGGATTGAAAGACACGTCTAGATGTGCCGAAGAAGAAAGTCTCTGTGTTTCGAGCTGACAGAAACAGGAAGTGGACAGGAAGCGCCTGACAGCTCTAGGCAGGGGGTGGGGCTTTGGGGACGACAGGTGGTTAGGAAAACCCTGGATGGAGACGTCCGACTGGTATTCCAGATTTTTCCATCCTCTTCTATTGGATGGTACGGTCATACTCATGATTAACTGTGTGAGAGCGTGGGTGGGTGTGTGTGTGTGTGTGTGTGTGTGTGTGTGTGTGTGTGTGTGTGTGTGTGTGTGTGTGTGTGTGTGTGTGTGTGAGGTGATCAATCTGCATCGGACAAATGTGGAAAAGGATTGATCGCTTTTACGACTGCCAGGGTGCCGAGGTCAAATTCTGCTGATGTGTTTATGAAGGGTGGCGTTAGAAGCCCGTACAAAAAGCGAGCTACCACTGTAATGCACGGGAAGCTGAATAGCTAGGCAACAGGTTGTGGTTGCTCACTCGTCAAAACACCGCCCCCAGTGTTTGGACAGGGGATTGCAAGTCACAGGCTTTGCTCCTGCCAAAGAGCTACAACAGTAGTGACTAGCAACCAAGTGTAATGAGAAGGATCCACGTAATTAGAAGTAGTTATGAGCATTATTGTTTTGTGTAGTCATGACACTTGTGTTTTATCATGCATTTAATTATGTTGCAACCCTTTGTAATTATTGCCATGTTTTTAAATGTTTTTATTCTAAAACCACTCGTCATACGAGCTCCATGGCTATCAAACTAGCAGCAAACTGACTTCTCTATAATTTACTACATTTCATGAATGATTAGACAGATAATCTACTTTCACAAGTTACATTAGTCATGTCTAGAATGTTTTTTATTGTAAAATCATTCACCGTATGAGCTGGCTAACGTGGCTTTAGCTAATAAACTACCATGCCAGACTAGCAGCAAACTGACTTCTCTACAATTTACTACATTTCATGAATGATTAGACAGATAATCTACTTTCACAAGTTGCATTAGTAATGTTTAGAATATGTTTTTATTATGAATTATTAAAAATATTATTTATATGCAAGTGTGTGTATGTGTGTGTATATATATATATATATATATATATATATATATATACATACATACATACATATATACATACACATACACACACACACACACACATGTGTATATATATATATATATATATATATATATATATATATATATATATATATATATATATATATATATATATATATATATATATATATCGCCTTCCGCTCGAATGAGATCGGCTCCAACGACCCCAAAAGGGACAAGCGAAAGAAAATGGATGGATGGATGGATGGATGGATATATATATATATATATATATGTATACCGTATTTTTCGAACTATAAGTCGCAGTTTTTTTCATAGTTTGGCCGGGGGTGCGACTTATACTCAGGAGCGACTTATGTGTGAAATTATTAACACATTAGCGTAAAATATCAAATAATATTATTTAGCTCATTCACGTAAGAGACTAGACGTATAAGATTTCATGGGATTTAGCGATTAGGAGTGACAGATTGCTTGGTAAACGTATAGCATGTTCTATATGTTATAGTTATTTGAATGACTCTTACCATAATATGTTACGTTAACATACCAGGCACGTTCTCAGTTGGTTATTTATGCCTCATATAACGTACACTTATTCAGCCTGTTGTTCACTATTCTTTATTTATTTTAAATTGCCTTTCAAATGTCTATTCTTGGTGTTGGCTTTTATCAAATAAATGTCCCCAAAAAATGTGACTTATAGTCCAGTGCGACTTATATGTTTTTTTCCTTCTTTATTATACATTTTCGGCCGGTGCGACTTATACTCCGGAGCGACTTATAGTCCGAAAAATACGGTATATATTCACACACACATACATAACAATACATACATATATACATACATACATTTATACATACATTCATACACGTACATACATTCTTCATATACATACAGTAATATACATACATACATACATACATTCATAAACATACATACATACATACATTTACATACATATATATAAATATTACTTTGGAAGCAGTCGGCTTGACACGCGGCAGGCCACAATAAATAATGCAGTGAGCCCGACGCGGCAAGTGACATTAAATTATGTGGGTGGCCAGTTTAAATGTTGTGGTGGGCCACATTAAATGATGCGACAAATCCTATTAAATAATGCAGTGGGCTACTTAAAGTAATGCGGCGGGCCTCATTAAATGATACGGCCTGCCACATTAAATAATATGGCGGGCCACATTAAATGACATGTTTCACACATGCGCCCTACAAGGACGCAGATTGGTTGATCTCCTCCAAGTCTCACCAGATGGACCAGAATTAGTTAAATGAGGACTTCACTGGAAGACGACGTCCTCATTTAAGCTCCGTGTTTTGCAGAGTCAGCGTTTTGTCTTTAAGCATTACAAATCCCGTTTCCATATGAGTTGGGAAATTGTGTTAGATGTAAATATAAACGGAATACAATGATTTGCAAATCCTTTACAACCCATATTCAATTGAATATGCTACAAAGACAAGATATTTGATGTTCAAACTCATAAACTTTATTTTTTTTTGCAAATAATAATTAACTTAGAATTTCATGGCTGCAACACGTGCCAAAGTAGGTGGGAAAGGGCATGTGCACCACTGTGTTACATGGCCTTTCCTTTTAACAACACTCAGTAATTGTTTGGGAACTGAGGAGACACATTTTTGAAGCTTCTCAGGTGGAATTCTTTCCCATTCTTGCTTGATGTACAGCTTAAGTTGTTCAACAGTCCGGGGGTCTCCGTTGTGGTATTTTGGGCTTCATAATGCGCCACACATTTTCAATGGGAGACAGGTCTGGACTACATGCAGGCCAGTCTAGTACCCGCACTCTTTTACTATGAAGCCACGTTGATGTAACACGTGGCTTGGCATTGTCTTGCTGAAATAAGCAGGGGCGTCCATGGTAACGTTGCTTGGATGGCAACATATGTTGCTCCAAAACCTGTATGTACCTTTCAGCATTAATGGTGCCTTCACAGATGTGTAAGTTACCCATGTCTTGGGCACTAATACACCCCCATACCATCACACATGCTGGCTTTTCAACTTTGCGCCTTTAACAATCCGGATGGTTCTTTTCCTCTTTGGTCCGGAGGACACGACGTCCACAGAAATGTGGACTCGTCAGACCACAGAACACTTTTTCTGCAAATCATTGTATTCTGTTTATATTCACATCTAACACAATTTCCCAACTCATATGGAAACGGGGTTTGTAGAACGCAGAGCCAATGAGACAACGAGACGGTAACAAAACAAACAAAATAGATAAGAGTCCCAGACTTCTTAGAGTGTGTTCCAGTCCGTCAAGCAACGGACCAACCCAAAATATCAGTTCTTATGGGCTCTTGAACACTTCAGAAAACCACTGTCAGTAACTACAATTGGTCGCTACATCTGTAAGTGCAAGTTAAAACTCTACTATGCAAAGCCATTTATCAACAACACCCAGAAATGCCGCCCTCCCGAAGACGTTGCTCTCATCACTCCCTTTTTTTTTGTGTTGATTTATTGGCGTCCCGCTGCTTCTTTCTCACCGCGGGCTTCAAAAGCTCGCCGTTACAAGACACAAATGTTTGCGTCTCCTTTTGCTGCCCCGTTGTCCGGGTTAGTGATGACGAATAAGCAACACGAGGAACATTGGAACGTCAGCATCATAATTGGACCTTACCCGGTCCCTCAGTGCAACAAATACTGCTGTTTAGCTAACGTGATTTAATGTGGCGGAACATGTCTGCGCTTGCCAACGCCTTAATGAGCAACTTCTGATATCCATCACAGTTGCACCGTGGGTACTCATTTTTAAAGCCAAATAGGTTTATCTAAGGACGGATCTCATCCATGGCTGCCTTATTCTAATAAGCTCTGTTAATGACGGCCATTTATCATTTTTCAATAACGGCGCATTCAAACGAAGTCTGGTTGAGCATCAACGACGGATGCAAATGAAACGCACAAGGACATCAGCGAAAGCGGCCGGTGATTTATATCATTTGTGTTTTACTTGACATTCTCCGCCGAGTGTTTACAGGAAGTGCAGGGGGAGAGAGATGGAAAAAGGAGAGGGAGAAAGCTGACAATTAGAGGGTGCAATGGTGCGGGAGCTTTGTTTCGCTGCTAAAGTGAGCGCCGCCGCTTTTTGGGTGGCTGGCGTCCGACTGCGGCGCGAGAAAAAAACGAGAGGAAGTGATAAACATGCAAGAATGCAACTTGGCCTCCGTCGGTTTAGTCGGAGTTCACGGGGAGCGCTTTTTATAAAAATGCAAAAAAAAAAAAAATCCTGGATGGAGCGGAATATATGAATACAAGACGGCCCGTTTTTACAACCATTTGCATGAAACGACTACATTAACCTTGTCAAAAAAAGCAAACATTTGATGTTCCTTCGCTTTTCAATTCTAATTACAATGTATAATTAAAGCTGCAAGCAGCGTTGGACGGGACCGACTTTTGCTGGTGTTTCCCGCCTTTACCCATTCAACAAGGTATTGTGTGTAGAATTTACAGGACCGAAATGAATTGATTCCATTTCACATTGTCATTATAGGGTATTGTGTGTAGAATTTTGAGGACAAAATTTAATTAATTCCATTTCACATAGTCATTGTCTACTGTTAGTCCTAAGTGTCCCAATACTTTTGCCTAGTGTTAGTTCTAAGTGTCCCAATACTTTTGCCTAGTGTTAGTCTTAAGTGTCCCAATACTTTTGTCTAGTGTTAGTCCTAAGTGTCCAAATACTTTTGTCCAGTGTTAGTCCATAAGTGTCCCAATACGTTTGCCTAGTGTTAGTCCTAAGTGTCCCAATACTTTTGTCTACTTGTAGTCCATAAGTGTCCCAATACTTTTGCCCAGTGTTAGTCCAAAGTGTCCTAATACGTTTGCCTAGTGTTAGTCCTAAGTGTCCCAATACTTTTGTCTAGTGTTAGTCCTAAGTGTCCCAATACTTTTGTCTAGTGTTAGTCCTAAGTGTCCCAATACTTTTGCCTAGTGTTAGTTCTAAGTGTCCCAATACTTTTGCCTAGTGTTAATCATAAGTGTCTCAATACTTTTGTCTAGTGTTAGTCCTAAGTGTCCCAATACTTTTGCCTAGTGTTAGTCTTAAGTGTCCCAATACTTTTGTCTAGTGTTAGTCCTAAGTGTCCAAATACTTTTGTCCAGTGTTAGTCCATAAGTGTCCCAATACTTTTGCCTAGTGTTAGTCCTAAGTGTTCCAATACTTTTGTCTACTTGTAGTCCATAAGTGCCCCAATACTTTTGCCCAGTGTTAGTCCAAAGTGTCCTAATACGTTTGCCTAGTGTTAGTCCTAAGTGTCCCAATACTTTTGTCTAGTGTTAGTCCTAAGTGTCCCAATACTTTTGTCTAGTGTTAGTCCTAAGTGTCCCAATACTTTTGTCTAGTGTTAGTCCTAAGTGTCCCAATACTTTTGTCTAGTGTTAGTCCTAAGTGCCCCAATACTTTTTGTTTCATGTCTCTAAGACGTTCCTACTGGAAGTTACAGGCAGTTTTGTCTGAGTTTTCTTCCCAGGAGCAGTTGTGTCTGTGTTTTCTATCTAGGGGGCCCTAGAGTGCAATTTTGAGATTTGGGGTTAGGTTTTTTTAATGTATCACAATTGTTGCCAGTCCTGATGTGTGTGTCCAGTTTGGTGAGTTTTGAAGCATGTTAAGGGGGTCAAATTACAGCTCAAAGAAACAAAACTTTTGTTTTGAAGGGGGAATTGCCAACTTCCTGTTGATTTTTGCTGAAGGATGTCAACTAATGAAAGGTCTAAGTCAGACCTACATAGAGGTTTTTGTTTCATGACTCTACGACATTCGTACTGGGAGTTGGAGGCAGTATTGTCCGTGTTTTTTTTCCCTAGGGGGCGCTAGAGCGCAATTTAGAGTTTTGGGGTTTGGTTTTTTGACTAAATCGTTTTGTTCGCCAGTAATGGTGTGTGTGTCAAATTCGGTGAGTTTTGAAGCATGTTAAGGAGGTCAAATTACAGCTCAAAGCTGCGGAATAATAATAATAATAATAATAATAAATAATAATAATAATAATAATAAAGAATAAAACGCACAAAATACAATAGGGTCCTCTGTCCCAAAGGGACATTGCGGTCCCTAATTAGGAGATAAGTACCGGAGTATCTCAGGGCTAATGAAGGTTCGTAAGGTAAAATAAAATCTAAAAGATAAGTAGGCCCAATACCATAAAAACATTTATATACCATAAAAAGAACCTTCAAATTGATCCTGAAACACACGGGGAGCCAATGCGGAGATTTTAAAACTGGTGTAATGTGAGCCCGCCTTCTGGTCTTCGTCAGGACACGTGCCGCTGAGTACCGTATTTTTCGGACTATAAGTCGCAGTTTTTTTCATAGTTTGGCCGGGGGTGCGACTTATACTCAGGAGCGACTTATGTGTGAAATTATTAACACCTTTAGCGTAAAATATGAAATAATATTATTTAGCTCATTCACGTAAGAGACTAGACGTATAAGATTTCATGGGATTTAGCGATTAGGAGTGACAGATTGTTTGGTAAACGTATAGCATGTTCTATATGTTATAGTTATTTGAATGACTCTTACCATAATATGTTACGTTAACATACCAGGCACGTTCTCAGTTGGTTATTTATGCCTCATATAACGTACACTTATTCAGCCTGTTGTTCACTATTCTTTATTTATTTTAAGTTGCCTTTCAAATGTCTATTCTTGGTGTTGGCTTTTATCAAATAAATTTCCCCCAAAAATGCGACTTATACTCCAGTGCGACTTATATATGTTTTTTTACTTCTTTATTATGCATTTTCGGCCGGTGCGACTTATACTCCGGAGCGACTTATACTCCGAAAAATACGGTAATTGCAAAGGTGCAATAACCGTTTTAGGAAAACCTACTATTACTATGAATAGATTAACGTGGACCCCGACTTAAACAAGTTGAAAAACTTATTCGGGTGTTACCATTTAGTGGTCAATTGTACGGAATATGTACTGTACTGTGCAATCTACTAAGAAAAGTTTCAATCAATCAATCAAACTAGAAAGCAGGGTGTTACTTATGGTTTTTTGTAGTAATGACACTTGTGTTTTATCATGCATTCAATTATTTGCAACCCTTTGTAATTATTGCCATTCGGGATGTCCGATAATGGCTTTTTGCTGATATCCGATATTCAGATATTGTCCAACTCTTTAATTACCGATACCGATATATACAGTCGTGGAATTAACACATTATTATGCCTAATTTGGACAACCAGGTATGGTGAAGATAAGGTACTTTTAAAAAAAATTAATAAAATAAAATAAGATAAATAAATTAAAAACATTTTCTTGAATAAAAAAGAAAGTAAAACAATATAAAAACAGTTACATAGAAACTAGTAATTAATGAAAATGAGTAAAATTAACTGTTAAAGGTTAGTTCTTTTAGTGGTCCAGCAGCACGCACAATCATGTGTGCTTACGGACTGTATCCCTTGCAGACTGTATTGATATATATTGATATATAATGTAGGAACCAGAATATTAATAACAGAAAGAAACAAGCCTTTTGTGTGAATGAGTGTGAATGGGGGAGGGAGTTTTTTTGGGGTAATTGTAAGTGTATCTTGTGTTTTTTATGTTGATTTAATAAATTCAAAAAAACAAAACCTGATATCGATAATTTTTGATATTACATTTTAACGCATTTATCGGCCGATAATATCGGCAGGCCGGTATTATCGGACATCCCTAATTGCCATGTTTTAAATGTTTTTTATTCTAAAACCACTCGTCATACGAGCTCAACGGCTATCAAACTACACTGTCAGACTAGCAGTTGTAGCGGTGTAGCGTGCAAGGACAGGAGTGGAAGAAGTGTCAAAAGATGGAGCTAACTGTTTTAATGACATTCAGACTTTACTTCGATCAATAACGGAGCAGCATCTCCTCATCCGGAAACAACAACACCCGTGAAAAACAGTTCGAACGGAACTCTCTAATAACTAAAGTTACTTGGGTGAATAATGTCAACTCACTACACCGGTATGTTTTAGCGCTTTCATGGCGAGTTTACTAACAGATATAAGTAAGAACTATACACTACTTTATATTAGAAATGGCAACAGCGGAGGATGAATGTCCCATAACAAGAAGATAGAGAAAAAGAAGAAGCTTATCGACTACGGACTACAAAGGTGGATGCGCGCAATTTTTCAGGATTTACGCAGATCCCTAATACAGATCTAATAAGAAAAGTTGCTTTTGCATAATATTGCAAAACAAAACGCCAGATAATATGTCTTACCTTATACACACACCATAATAATACTCCTATGTTGAAGCACATCAAGCGGTGTGGCTTCATAGCTTACCAAACTCATACTAAAACATGATAGATTTTTGAGCGCCGTGTGTAATGTTCTATATTTTCAATGGAACATATATAATGTTGGTGTTGTTTACTTAAGTCATATTGCCATCATAGTGCAGTTTACACGTATCTCTTATGTTTGACTGCCATCTTCTGGTCACACTTATCATTACACCATGTACCAAATAAAATTGCTTCGAGGTCGGTAAGCAAAACCAAAATGATTCCTTACATTAGGCGCACCGGGTTATAAGGCGCACTGTCGAAAAAAGAAGGATTTTAAGTGCGCCTTATATGGAAATACTGGTAAATGGACTAAATATGTTATGTGCAATATTTGGCAGAAATGTTTGTCAAATTACAAATTATAAACGGGACTTACAGAAACCCCTAAGTGGAAAAAGTCCGATAGTATAAAAAAAAAATTGAGAAAATCAAGAACATATTCACTCTTTCAGGCTCTAAATGACTTCACTGGACCTTTATGCGTACAAAAATAGTTACATTTTCAATTTTCTTAGGCATGTGTTTATTTTAAACCGAGGGATAAAGACCAGAGATGAAAAAATTCCACACTCGGGAGTTTCCATTGGTGTTGTTTCTGACCTATTTTAAACATCTGACCACACCTCTGGACTGAAGTGTGAGGTGGCCATTCATCACAATCCCACCTAGCGTTGCACCATGGCCAACTCCTGCTACTCATCACCGTCCATGAGCCCACGCTGCTGATAATTCCGCGTGCGTTTACGCCGGCGCTGCTCCCAGAACCAGGTCTTGATGGGAGGAGAACAAAGTATGCGGAGGACAATCCAGATCAAAAGCCTTGGTGAGCAAAGGCAGACATGTGACGGAGTGAAGAATGGAAAAACGTGCTAATAATCATGGAAATCTGTTTTATTATTGGTCTGTATAATGTACACATCTCAGCTTCTCCCTCATTTCATCATGCCCTTTGTCCTCCTACCTTTACTATTCTCATCAAAAATATAAAAACAATAGTTTGCTAAATTAATGTCCTCCACCCATATTAACACATTTTTAAATGGCTTCATTATAGACCTCTATATGTACTGTCAAAGATCATCTAGGCGGAGTGGTCTGCTGTGTTTAAATACGTACTGAAATGAGTGCTTTGCCGTTTCCAAGCATCGACTTCAGAAAACGCTAGTCAAAGATCCTGTATACGACAGCACAGTGCATTGTGCCATTCCGGGACGTGCTTCAAAAACACAGGTCAAAGATGCTCCACGTGAGTGAAGCACTCTGCTAGTAAGCAACAACTGCAAAAGTGCCCGTCAAAGATTATCTACGTATAACAGGAGGATTTAGTTTTTAAGCATGCACTGCGAAAGCACTAGTCAAAGTCTGCCGTTTTTTAATATGTGGGTCATAAACAGTAGTCAAAGATCCTCTATAAAACATTAGCCATAATCACTCTCACTTCTTTAATCCCTTCACACGGGTGCATCACCTTTGTTATCCAACATGTACTGCAAAACACAAGTCAAAGATCCTCTATATAACAGTCGTGTACTTGGATTTTTAAGAATCCACTGCAAAAAAGAAAAGTCAAAGATCCTCTATATGCCATTAGCCATAATTACTCTCACTTCCATAATTCCTTCACACTGGTGCATCACCTTTGTTATCCAACATTTACTGCAAAAACACAAATCAAAGATCATCTAGATAACTGTAGAATTGTAATAGTCAAAGATCATTGTGCCATTTAGGGACGTGCTTCAAAAACACAGGTCAAAGATCCTCTACGTGAGTGAAGCGGTCTGCTAGTATTAAGCAACAACTGCAAAAGCGCCCGTCAAAGATTCTCTACATATAACAGGAGGGTTCTGTTTTTAAGCATGCACTGCGAAAGCACTAGTCAAAGTCTGCTGTTGTTTAAATATGTGGGGCATAAACAGTAGTCATAGATCCTCTATATAAGAGGAGCGGTGTGATTTTACTAAGTATGTGCTGAACGCATAATAGTCAGAGATCCTCTTAAAGACTACAAGGACCAACTGCAAAAACACAATGCAAAGATCCTCTATATAACAGTAGTGTACGATGGTTGTTAAGAATCCACTGCAAAACCCCCAGGTCAAAGATCCTCTATAACAGTAGCTTATTGGGGTTGTTATTTGTTTCAAAAACACAGGTCAAAGATCCTCTACTTGAGTGAAGCGCTCTGCTAGTATTAAGCAACAACTGCAAAAGTGCCCGTCAAAGATTCTCCGCGTATAACAGGAGGTTTCTGTTTTCAAGTATGTACTGCGAAAGCGTTAGTCAAAGTCTGCAGTTTTTAAATGTGTGGGGCATAAACAGTAGTCAAAGATCCTCTAGCAAAGATCCTCTGTAACAGTAGCTTATTGGGGTTGTTATTTGCTTCAAAAACACAGGTCAAAGATCCTCTAGTGTAGTAGGGTTGTTAAGAATCTACTAGAGAAACGAGTCAAATATCCTCTATATAACATTAGCCATAATTACTCACACTTCTTTGTTATCCAACATGGACTGCAAAAACACAAGTCAAAGATCATCTACATAACAGTAGCATTGTAGGGTTGTTAAAAATCGAATAGAAAAACACAAGTCCAAGATCCGGCCCTGCGATGAGGTGGCGACTTGTCTAGGGTGTACCCCGCCTTCCGCCCGATTGTAGCTGAGATAGGCTCCAGTGCCCCCCGCGACCCCAAAGGGAATAAGCGGTAGAAAATGGATGGATGGATGGAAGTCCAAGATCCTCTATGTAACTGTAGCGTAGCAGGGTTGTTAAGAATCCACCGCAAAAACCCAAGTCAAAGATCCTCTACATAACAGTAGCGTACTAGGGATGTTAGGTATCTACTAGGAAAAAACACAAGTCAAAGATCCTCTGTATATCATTTGCCGTAGTTACTCTCGCTTCTTTAACTCATTTACACGGGTGCATCACCTTTGTTATCCAACATGTTTCCTGCAAAAACACAAGTCAAAGATCCTCTACATGAGTGAAGCGCTCTGCTAGTATTAAACAACAACTGCAAAAATGCCCATCAAAGATTCTCCACGTATAACAGGAGGGTTCTGTTTTTAAGCATGCACTGCAAAACAACAAGTCAAAGATTCTCTATAAAACTGTAGTATTGTACTCAATATAATAATGTACTTCAAAATGACAAGTCAAAGATCCTCCATATACCTAGTATTGTACTAGGGGTAAAAAATCAACTCCAAAAAGACAAATCAAAGATCTTTTATATAACATTAGCCATAACTAATCTCTCTTTTTTGATACCTTCACACTGGTGCATCACCTTTGCTATCCAAAATTTACTGAAAAAAAAACACAAATCAATGATCCTCTATATCACTGTAGCATTGTATTAGGTACAAGAATCTACTGCAAAAAGACAAGTCAAAGATCCTCTATATAACTAGTATTGTACTCGGTATAATAATCTACTTCAAAAAGACAAGTCAAAGATCCTCTATATAACTGTAGTATTGTACTCGGTATGATAATCTACTTCAAAAAGACAAGTCAAAGATCCTCTATATAACTGTAGTATTGTACTCAGTATAATAATCTACTTTAAAAAGGCAAGTCAAAGATCCTCTATATAACTGTAGTATTGTATTAGGGTTAAGTCTCAACTGCAAAACGACAAGTCAAAGATACTCTATATAACTGTAGTCTTATACTCGGTATAATAATCTACTTCAACAAGACAAGTCAAAGATCCTCTATACAACTGTAGTATTGTACTCGGCATAATAATCTACTTCAAAAAGACAAGTCAAAGATCCTCTATATAACTGTAGTATTGTATTAGGGTTGAATCTCAACTGCAAAATGACAAGTCAAAGATCCTCTATATAACTGTAGTATTGTACTGGGTATAATAATATACTTCAAAAAGACAAGTCAAAGATCCTCTATATAACTGTAGTATTGTACTCGGCATGATAATCTACTTCGAAAAGACAAGTCAAAGATCCTCTTTATAACTGTAGTATTGTACTTGGTATAATAATCTACTTCAAAAAGACAAGTCAAAGATCCTCTATATAACTGTAGTATTGTACTCGGTATAATAATCTACTTCAAAAAGACAAGTCAGAGATCCTCTATATAACTAGCATTGTATTAGGATTAAGTTTCAACTGCAAAACGACAAGTCAAAGATCCTCTATATAACTGTAGTGTTGTACTCGGCATAATAATCTACTTAAAAAAGACAAGTCAAAGATCCTCTATATGACTGAAGTATTGTATTAGGGTTAAGTCTCAACTGCAAAATGACAAGTCAAAGATCCTCTATATAACTGTAGTATTGTACTCAGTATAATAATCTACTTCAAAATGACAAGTCAAAGATCCTCTATATAACTAGTAGTGTACTCGGTATAATAATCTACTTCAAAATGACAAGTCAAAGATCCTCTATATAACTGTAGTATTGTACTCAATATAATAATCTACTTCAAAAAGACAAGTCAAAGATCCTCTATATGACTGTAGTATTGTATTAGGGTTAAATCTCAACTGCAAAATGACAAGTCAAAGATCCTCTATAAAACTGTAGTATTGTCTTAGGGTTAAGTCTCAACTGCAAAACGACAAGTCAAAGATCCTCTATATAACTGTAGTATTGTACTCGGTATAATAATCTACTTCAAAATGACAAGTCAAAGATCCTCTATATAACTGTAGTATTGTACTCAGTAAAATAATCTACTTCAAAACGACAAGACAAAGATCATCTATGTAACTGTAGTATTATACTCGGTATAATAATGTACTTCAAAAAGACAAGTCAAAGATCCTCTATATAACTGTAGTATTATACTCGGTATAATAATGTACTTCAAAATGACAAGTCAAAGATCCTCCATATAACTGTAGTATTGTACTCGGTATAATAATGTACTTCAAAATGACAAGTCAAAGATCCTCTATATAAGTGTAGTATTGTACTCGGTATAATAATCTACTTCAAAACGACAAGTCAAAGATCCTCTATATAACTGTAGTATTGTACTAGGTATAATAATCTACTTCAAAATGACAAGACAAAGATCCTCTATATAACTGTAGTATTGTACTCGGTATAATAATCTACTTCAAAATGACAAGACAAAGATCCTCTATATGTCATTAGCTGTAATAACTCTCACTTCCTTCACACTGGTGCAACACCTCTGTTACCCAACATGCGGTCAAAGCTCCTGACCCTCCATGTCTCCCCGCCTGCACCGCCACAGATCCATCGCTCTGCTCCGCATTAGTTCTGCCGGTCTTAAAGCCACCGGCGTGCGTGATCACTTCCAGGACCGCGACCCGGGAGGAAGTGCGTGGGGGGAGGGGAGGGGAGGGGAGGGGAGGGGAGGGGGGAGCGACGATGCACAGAAAGTGAGCGGGAGTCCTAATAAAGACGTCGTTCCCCCCCAAAAAAGCCTGTTCTCATCCTCGTCCATTTGCAGGCTTGAGGCTGTCGCAGCCAATCAGAAGCCTGAAGAAAGACAATGCTGAGTAAATCAATGACTTGATCTTCTTTCATGCATTTGAAGAACAGCTCCATGGCGTGCCCCAAACACCACACGTAGTTGCATCTAGAACCTTCTGTGGCGTATTACTACGCACTGTCGCTGTGACGCATTCACTGGCCGCAGGAAGAGCCAGCGCTCTTTGGCACATTTCAAACAAGGCCATGGAGAGTGCGGTCTTTGCGCCGATCAATCAGCAGTCGCCGTTGGAGGGGTCACCAAGGACTTCAATAAAGACAACAAATGGGACTCGGACGTGACTCGGCATCTGGAGCGCATTTCTGTAGGCCAGTGAGTCCTCCGTCATACCTTTGCGACACAGCGTTACACGAAAGGCTGCTAATATTTGTACTGTGGTGGAAACACAAACACTGACTTCTTTAGCAACACAACATCATGGAGTATTTGCAATATTTGGTCATTTGTCACTAACAGGAGTGTGAATCTGAAAGATTAAATCCGATTCTGATTACTTATGTAAGGGCTTGCCGACCTGCAGCGAAGCAGGGTGTGCCAGGATCGGCTTCGAGATTAGCGGCAGGTGAGTAGCTGACACAGCTGAGAGTGTTTGTCTGATCACCTGTCGCTCGGTTAAAGGCCTACTGAAACCCACTACTACCGACCACGCAGTCTGATAGTTTATATATCAATGATGAAATCTTAACATTGCAACACATGCCAATACGGCCGGGTTAGCTTACTAAAGTGCAAATTTAAATTTTGCGCGAAATATCCTACTGAAAACGTCTCGGTATGATGACGCCTGCGCGTGACGTCACGGATTGTAGAGGACATTTTGGGACAGCATGGTGGCCAGCTATTAAGTCGTCTGTTTTCATCGCAAAATTCCACAGTATTCTGGACATCTGTTTTGGTGAATCTTTTGCAATTTGTTCAATGAACAATGGAGACAGCAAAGAAGAAAGCTGTAGGTGGGAAGCGGTGTATTGCAGGCGGCTGCAGCAACACAAACACAGCCGGTGTTTCATTGTTTACATTCCCGAAAGATGACAGTCAAGCTTTACCATTGGCCTGTGGAGAACTGGGACAACAGAGACTCTTACCAGGAGGACTTTGAGTTGGATACGCAGATGCGGTACCGTGAGTACGCATGCAGCTGCGGCTTCCAAACATTTGATCGCTTGCCCGTACGTGCGTGCCGCTATGTGCATGTCACGTACGTAACTTTGGGGACTTTGGGTAAATATATGTGCTGTATGAACTTTGGGGAGGTGAACGGTACTTTGGGCTGTGGGATTGAGTGTGTTGTGCAGGTGTTTGAGTTGTATTGGCGGGTTATATGGACGGGAGGAGGGAGGTGTTTGTTATGCGGGATTAATTTGTGGCATATTAAATATAAGCCTGGTTGTGTTGTGGCTAGTAGAGAATATATATGTCTTGTGTTTATTTACTGTTTTAGTCATTCCCAGCTGAATATCAGGTCCCACCCGCCTCTCACAGCATCTTCCCTATCTGAATCGCTCCCACTGCCCTCTCATCCTTCACTCTCACTTTCCTCATCCACAAATCTTTCATCCTCGCTCAAATTAATGGGGAAATCGTCGCTTTCTCGGTCCGAATCGCTCTCGCTGCTGGTGGCCATGATTGTAAACAATGTGCAGATGTGAGGAGCTCCACAACCTGTGACGTCACGCTACTCGTCTGCTACTTCCGGTACAGGCAAGGCTTTTTTATCAGCGACCAAAAGTTGCGATCTTTATCGTCGATGTTCTCTACTAAATCCTTTCAGCAAAAATATGGCAATATCGCGAAATGATCAAGTATGAGACATAGAATGGACCAGCTATTTCCCCGTTTAAATAAGATAATCGCATTTCAGTAGGCCTTTAAAGGCAGCAGTCGGGAAGGAGAGAGCGGTTGATGGTGGAACACGAGTCGAAGCAGAGCAGAGAGACCAACAATATGCTCAACCGAGGCAAAAGACGATTGCTGAAAAGCACAAAGACTTTTGCACCATCCAACAAGATTATTGTAAAATAAACTATGTTGTCAACTCTGAAGCGTGGTGATGTCGGTGATTGGTGGTCCAACGAACCCGGAGGAGCAAGACCTCCACAAACCTATATATTCAACCAGGCAGATGAAAATATTTGAGTTCACGTTATAAAAACTGCTTTGTGTGTGTGTGTGTGTGTGTGTGTGTGTGTGTGTGTGTGTGTGTGTGTGTGTGTGTGTATATATGTGATCGAGGTTTATCCGTTATACAGTGCTCAATATCAGTGTAGAGCATAATATACATTAGGTCAGGAAAAAAACACAGAGGCTATTTCATCCCTACAAGCCCCCTCTTCAGGGGATTTTATTAAACCTGTAAAACAGGCGTGTAGGGATGAAATGGCCTCTGTTTTTTCCTTACCTAACGTGCGTATATATATATATATATATACATATATATATATATACATACATACATATATACATACATATATAAACATACATATAAACATACATACATATATATATATACATACATACACACATATATACAGTATATATACATACATGCATATACAGTATATATACATATTTATATATATATATTCATATATACAGTGTTGGGACTAACGCGTTACTTTGTAACGCGTTACTGTAACGCCGTTAGTTTCGGCGGTAACTAGTAATCTAACGCGTTATTTTTTATATTCAGTAACTCAGTTACCGTTACTACATGATGCGTTACTGCGTTATTTTACGTTACTTTTTATGTAGTATAAAGTGTGTTTTATCGTAGCGCTGCTGTGTCATCGTTCTGATTCTTCTTGTGTCACAAGCCGGAGAAGAGAGAGAGACATGCGCTCTGTGTGGGTGTGTGTGGGTGCGAGTGTGGGGAGGGAGGAGAGGGGGGAGGGGGGGCGTGTCTGATCATGGCGGAGCCAGAAGTCGAGTTTGCTAAAATGGAGATATTTTCACTACTTTTCTTTTGTCGAGCACAAAGAAAAGAACATTTTAGTTAAATGTAAATTGTGCTTTGGATCAAAGATGCCATCTACTGCCCAAAACAGCAATTCAAATCTGCTGAAACAAGCTACATAAGCAACATGCTTCGACGAAGCTAGTAAAGAGAGATAGAGAATCTGATGCCACTTCACCTCCACCACCACCATTTAAGGATTAACTCTGCCTCATCATTCACCGCTGAAGGTACACACACTCTGTCAATCAATGTTCCCTCTAATTGTTCATGTGTGTGAGCAAAGGCAAAAAGTCCCTGAGCATTCAGTGGAGCCCATGTGAGCAGCATCACATGTGCACACTGTGGCTACACCAGCAGCACACCTGTCCCAAACCTCACTAAATAACAAGTTAAATCTCCATCCATCCATCCATTTTATACCGCTTGTCCCTTTCGGGGTCGCTGGAGCCTATCTCAGCTGCATTCGGGCGGAAGGCAGGGTACACCCTGGACAAGTCCCTACCTCATCGCAGGGCCAACACAGATAGACAGACAACATTCTCTTATTATTATAATCAAATGACAGCAGTCATTTCCATTTCTAATATAAGTGTTTAGGCCCACTTACAATGACAATAACAACAAATATTGTTTTTCATGAACTGTGTACTTGTATTGTTTGTCTGGGTGGAGGTCCTGTTTTGGAAATAATGTGTACCCCTTTCAGACATTGCATTTAGTTCCCATTAAAACATTCACATGTTGCACAATGAGATGTAAGCAGAGGATCATGTGTACATTCCTGCAACTTCCTGTTTGTAAAAAATATATTTTTATTAGTATTTATTTAATATACTAACAGCATTTAATGATTAATATTTATAAATTAAGATTCCTAATAAATGACACTAGAATAAGCACACATTTGATTGGTAAATCATAGTGTAACGACCTGGAATTACACTTTATGTGTGGTGTTGGAGTTGTCCGACTTTTTGTGTGGCTGTAAACGCATCACTGGCTAAGTGCCATATGTGCAAATGTTGCCGCACGTGAGAAAGAGCGAGTGGCTGCTGTTGATATAACAAAGTAGCTTTAGGTCTGGTTTGTACTGCAGAAAATGACCACTTTTACTAGATATCGTTTTTTTTTACAAATGTTTTGGTGATGTGTTTATGGCCGACAATAAAGAGTTTTGCTCAGTAAAGTGATGGATGGAATTCATGTCCTCAAAGCGTCTCGACAGACGTATTATATTTGAACAATGATGACGAAAACGGTTTTCTCTGT
Source organism: Nerophis lumbriciformis (assembly GCF_033978685.3). Lineage (NCBI taxonomy): Eukaryota > Metazoa > Chordata > Actinopteri > Syngnathiformes > Syngnathidae > Nerophis > Nerophis lumbriciformis. Next base: position 21,662,790 of record NC_084563.2, on the reverse strand, counting down.
CGTGTCCGTGTCGTGTCGAAAATTGTTATGCGCTTATTTTTTTATTTGATTTTGTGCGTGGCATAGATTTGCCGTGCGCAGAGGACGCTTGAGCAGTGCGCAATTGCACAGGCGCGCATCTTAGAGGGAACGTTGCTGTCAATTCTCTTATATACTCTTTCATTCTAGACTTCTAGAGTGTTTGATTATCACATCACTCTAAATGTATAGACTATAAAGTTCACAAACATAAAGAGGGATGCTAGTGGGCCAGGCCAATCTTTCCTTATCTCTAAACTAAAACTGGGGAAATGTGTAGAGTGTTCTGGGCTTCAGACATCATTTTGTATCAGAATTACTTGAGGAAGAAAATGCCTGGTTAGGCTTTGTGTATGTAGTGTGTGCCTTTCTTGGTTTACATCTATGCTGTTATTATGTTGTTTGTTACTTATGTATGTTATGTTGCAGCTATTTAAAATAGTTTTGTCAATTTGTTCTGGCCAGAAACAAATTGGCCTTTGTAACATATCTTTGTCTTTGTGTGTTGATGTAGACCACATTGCTTAGCAGAGTTCAGTGATGCAAATGCATGTCAAGTTGATCAACAGATTGTATTATTCTCCAGTGCAATAACAGTACTGAAATGAAGGCTAAAAGGGCATTAATGGGAGCTTTAAAAAAAAAAAAAAAAAGAAGAAAAAAAGAAGTAACTA
>NC_084563.2:21642098-21657098 GCF_033978685.3 Nerophis lumbriciformis | reverse complement strand
GTAAATGTGTGAAAATGTTTTTGTGTGTTTATAATTGTGTTATTGTATGTGTGTAATTGTGTGTTTATGTATGTGTGTGTGTGCGTAATTGTGTGTTTTTGTATGTGTGTGTTTGTAAATGTGTGCTTTTATGTGTGTGTTTGTAAATGTGTAAAAAAAGTTGTTTGTTGATGTGTGTGTGTGTGTGTTTTTATGATTTTGTGTTTGTAAACGTGTAAAAAAAAAAGTGTTTCTTGATTTGTATGTGTGTGTGTGTTTTTATGATCTTGAGTGCGTAAATGTGTAAAAAAAATTGTGTTTCTTGATGTGTGTACGTGTGTGTATAATTGTATGTTTCTGTATGTGTGTGTGTAATTGTGTTTTTGTATGTGTGTGTTTGTAAATGTGTTTTTTTATGTGTGTGTGTTTGTAAATGTGTTTTTTTATGTGTGTGTGTTTGTAAATGTGTAAAAAAAAATGTTTCTTGATGTGTGTCCGTGTTTTTATGATTTTGTGTTTGTAAATGTGTAAAAAAAAGTGTTTCTTGATTTGTGTGTGTGTGTGTGTGTGTGTGCGTGCGTTTGTGTGAGAGAGAATGTGTTTTTATGATCTTGAGTGTGTAAATGTGTAAAAAAAATGTTTCTTGATGTGTATGTGTCTGTAAATGTCTTTTATTTGTGTGTGTTAGGGATTGTGTAAAAAATTTGTTTCTTAATGAATGTGTGTGTGTGTGTGTGTGTGTTTGTGTAAAAGCGTGTTTTTGAATGTGTTTCTTAATGTGTGCATGTGTGTGTAAACGTGTGTTTCTTGGTGTGTCTGTGTGTGTTTAAATAAGTGTTTCTTGACGTGTGTAAATGTGTGTACAAATGTGTTTATGCGCTCTCACCTATCAACTTCACAGTGTGTGTGTGCGTGTGGTTATGTGTGTGTGTGTGTGTGTAAATGTGTATTTTATGATCTTGTGTAAAAGTGTGTAAAAAAAATGATTGATGTGCGTGTGGTTGTCTGTAAAAGTGTGTTTTTTTATGTGTGAGTTTGTAAATGTGTAAAAAAAAGTGTTTCTGGATGTGTGTGTGCGTGTGTGTGTCTGTGAACGTGTGTTTTTTATGTGTGTGTGTTAGTAAGTGTGTAAAAAAAGTGTGTGTGTGTGTGTGTGTGTAAATAGGTTAAAAAAGTGTTTCTTGTGTGTGTTTGTAAATGTGTGTTTTATGTGTATATTTGTAAGTGTGTAAAAAAAAAGCATTTCTTGAAGTGTGTGTGTGTGTGTCTGTAAATGTGTGTTCGTAATTTGTGTTTTTGTAAGTGTGTAAAAAAGTGTGTGTGTGTGTGTGTGTGTGTGTGTGTGTGTGCGTGCGCGTGTGTGTGTGTGTAAATAGGATAAAAAAAAGTGTTTCTTGATGTGTGCGTAAATGTGTTTTTATGATCTTGTTTGTGTAAATGTGTTTTTATGATCCTGTGCGTGTAAATGTGTAATAAATGTTGATGTGTGTGTGCGTGCGTGTACATCTGTAAATGTGTGTTCTTGAATGTGTGTGTTTGTAAATGTGTAAAAAATGTGTTTCTTGATGTGTGTGTCTGTGTAAATGCGTGTTTTTAATATGTGCATGTGTGTGTAAACTTGTGTTTCTTGGTGTGTCTGTGTGTTTAAATACGTTTTTCTTGATGTGTGTAAATGTGTGTACAAATGTGTTTATAGGTGTGTGTGCGTGCTTTCTCACTTATCCATTTCTCAGTGTCCGTGTGTGTGTCTGTGTGTGTGTGTGTGTGTGTGTGTGTGCGATCCCCCCTCCAGCGATAGTTGCCTTGCTGGTCCGCAGGAATCCCTCATCAAAGAGCAGAGAATGTTGGAGGTGTCTGGATCATCAAAACCGCCGTTGGACTTCTAAAGCAACACACTGCAGACATTTGGCTCCTGTGCACACACGCGCACACGCACACACACACACACACACATATACATACACACACACACACAGACACAGAACGCACGCCACCAGGGCACTGTTTGCTTTCCCTTTACAAATGTCCTCCCGTTTCTTTCACTCTAACTTCAAAAAAGTAACAATTCCCATAAGAACCACACACATGCACATCACAGCACATCATAGCAACCCCCTGCCGCCTTGCACATGTGCACACATGTGAGCAGCGACACAGGTTTATCCACGGTTTGACTTCCTTGCTTAAGCAACCTCATGTGCTAGGACGACGCGTTCAGGGACACACAAGACTGTACGGACAACAGGTTCCAAACAGAAAGGCATTAAAATCTCAGCTGCTACCTCACATTAAAATATAGCAGAAATTGCTTAATTGGAAGCTGAATGGTAGAAAAAGCGTATTAAACTCAGGTAGGACTATTTCCAGTTGTTGGTCAAAGTATTATAAGAGGAATAAATCATAATATCATCAATTCTTAACCCTTTTGACACACAAATATGACCTTCCTTTTGATTTGAATCAGATTCAATAATGACATCTAACCTACTTAAAGTTTACAACCTTGTCAAACAATATGAAAGTGTGTGTTAATCACAACTATTATTTAAAGTACTCACTAAATACGCTGCATAAGACTTAAATAACAGATGAAAAATACTTTTGTATATGATTATCTAGTGCTAACATTATTAAACTACATTAGTATTGCATTGCTTCCCTAAATAAACGTCATAAAATTGAAGTGCAATTTTATTAAGTCATATTTTTAGCGCTTAAGAGTTTAGCTCCAGGTTTGTTTGTTATAGTCATTACTGCCACAAGTGGCGGAAAAGTGTATTACAGTTGCGGATATTTTTTGGTGGCCCTATGGTTAAGAACCACCGCACTAGTAGAAACATAAAATAGTGCAACGTAAGAGAAATGCTGTCATTTGTAGCAACTATTGCCAAATACTGAACAATTCCGATGTTCCTTGAAAGCACCATTATCGGGGTAACTGAGGATTACAATAGCACGACTTCGAATTCCACTTTTTGCAGCTTCCAGTCGCTTTCACCTCACTCTCTCAGCTTCCGTCTGCTCCAACGTTTCACCCTCTTCTTCCTGCTCGCTTCTAGAAGCAGCAGTGCATCCTCAGTATATTCAGCTTTAAAAAGATAAGGTGGTGATTCCTTATTTGTTCCAAAATAGCTGTCTTTGTTGTCTGTTGCCAAGGCCGCCATAATTAGAAAACACACGTGTTTTCTATCCGGAAGTAGGAACACACATTGTTTCTGGAAGTCGGACGTGCGTTGCTATGGAAACAGAAATAATTGCGCAGAAGAAGTCAGTCCCGGAAATGATTAAAATGACCAAAATATGGTAAATATTGAACTTATTACATATTGTTATGAAGGTGTCTGTTACTACATTATATATACATACATGTACTTGCAATGTGTATATTGTACATATTACATAATGTTATAAATGTGTCTGTTACTACATTATATATACATATACTTACAGTGTGTATATAAAATGGATTACATATTGTTATGAAGGTGTCTGTTACTACATTATATATATACTTGGTGTGTATATAAAACATATTACATATTTTTATGAAGGTGTCTGTTACTACATTACAGAGGTGTGGACTCGAGTCACATGACTTGGACTCGAGTCATGAATTTGATGACTTTAGACTCGACTTGACAAAATGTAAAAAGACTTGCAACTCGACTTAGACTTTAACATCAATGACTTGTGACTTCACTTGGACTTGAGCCTTTTGAATTGACATGACTTGACATGACTTGCTACTTTCCCCAAAACCCAAAGATGAAAAAGTTATTCGGGAGCGCTCCGTATTTTTCATTGTGTACTTGTCTATCAGCGTTGCGTGTGTCAGCTGGTGTGCTGTCAGTACAACAGCCAATCAAATTAGATCTACTTTGTTTTCATCACACAGCATTCATCCAATCAAATTGCAGGACAACCAACGAAGAAGACATGTCCAAACCACACGCCAGTGAACAAAAAATGATGCCTAAAATAATTTCGTTTGGGTATAAAAATTACGAGGTGGTCAACACAAAACGGTTTGCAGTATGCAACACATGCGGTTCGAAAATCACTGATGGAGAGGCAACAACTTCCAACTTCGTCCGGCATTTGAAGTTGCACAAAGAACGGTAAGTTTTGAATGTAAGATAACGTTTATTGGCTAAGTAACGTGACTTTTATTTGCTGTGTAGTGAAATCAGTGAGGCTGTAAACTCACTGCTAACGTTATAACGTTATTGCAAACACGGGAATCTGTTGCAGTTCACTACCTTATTCATACTTTTTGTTCAGTGATTTTTTTAAGCAGGGTTACGTTAGTCAATATATCACACGTAACGTTAGACGGCGGTCAGCAGCACCGCGTATTTTAGCCACCTAAAAAAAGACAAAAATAGTAAAATAAAGGTCAGTTAAAATGTATACTATATTATGAATATGTGTACCGTTTTAGCTAGCTTTCTGACATACTGTTGGTTGTTTACCTCAGTGGTCCCCAACCACCGGGCCGCGGCCCGGTACTGGTCCGTGGATCGATTGGTATCGGGCCGCACAAGAAATTTTTTTTAATTTTTTTTTTTTTTAATTAAATCAACATAAAAAACACAAGATACACTTACAAGTAGTGCACCAACCCAAAAAAACTCTCTCCCCCTTTTGTTCTGGGCATTGAACATGAAGACTCTTCCTTCACTGTTCCGAGTGGCCATGAGAGTCTTGGCAGTGCCTGCCTCCAGTGCTCCAGTGGAGCGAGTTTTCAGCCATGGTGGCATCATACTACGCCCCCATCGTGCACAAATGACTGACAGACTCTTGGCTAATTTGGTCTTTTGCAAATGCAATGCAGCATAGGGCCCTGACATATAAAAAGTAAAACTTTTTTGTTATGTTCACGTATATGTCATGTTTTTTCAATGTTAACACTTTTGTACAAATAAGTACATTTGCACTTTATTTTTCAATGTGTTTGTTCTGTAAAGGAATGAGTTAATGTTTAAAATGACTGGTTAACAGTGCTATTATAAAGTGCAATGTCAGCACAATTTTCTTTCCTGCAATTTAAAATGCACTTGTTTTAATAAATAAATACAGCATTTGAAAAGCATACACAATCTGTGTTAATATATTAGTCTGTGGTTAAAAGGACTTGAAAGGACTCGAAACTCAAAATGCAGGACTTAGGACTTGACTTGAGACTTTCCAGTCTTGACTTTGGACTTGACTCGGGGCTTGCCTGTCTTGACTCGGGACTTGACTCGGACTTGAGGGCAAAGACTTGAGACTTACTTGTGACTTGCAAAACAATGACTTGGTCCCACCTCTGCTACATTATATATATACTTGCAGTGTGTATATAAAACATTACATATTGTTATGAAGGTGTCTGTTACTACATTATAATATACTTGCAATGTGTGTATAAAACATATTACATATTGTTATGAAGGTGTCTGTTACTACATTATAATATACTTGGTGTGTATATAAAACATTACATATAGTTATGAAGGTGTCTGTTGATTATATACAGGTAAAAGCCAGTAAATTAGAATATTTTGAAAAACTTGATTTATTTCAGTAATTGCATTCAAAAGGTGTAACTTGTACATTATATTTATTCATTGCACACAGACTGATGCATTCAAATGTTTATTTAATTTAATTTTGATGATTTGAAGTGGCAACAAATGAAAATCCAAAATTCCGTGTGTCACAAAATTAGAATATTGTGTAAGGCTAATACAAAATAGGGATTTTTAGAAATGTTGGCCAACTGAAAAGTATGAAAATGAAAAATATGAGCATGTACAATACTCAATACTTGGTTGGAGCTCCTTTTGCCTCAATTACTGCGTTAATGCGGCGTGGCATGGAGTCGATGAGTTTCTGGCACTGCTCAGGTGTTATGAGAGCTCAGGTTGCTCTGATAGTGGCCTTCAACTCTTCTGCGTTTTTGGGTCTGGCATTCTGCATCTTCCTTTTCACAATACCCCACAGATTTTCTATGGGGCTAAGGTCAGGGGAGTTGGCGGGCCAATTTAGAACAGAAATATCATGGTCCGTAAACCAGGCACGGGTAGATTTTGCGCTGTGTGCAGGCGCCAAGTCCTGTTGGAACTTGAAATCTCCATCTCCATAGAGCAGGTCAGCAGCAGGAAGCATGAAGTGCTCTAAAACTTGCTGGTAGACGGCTGCGTTGACCCTGGATCTCAGGAAACAGAGTGGACCGACACCAGCAGATGACATGGCACCCCAAACCATCACCCAACCATGCAAATGTTGCATTTCCTTTGGAAATCGAGGTCCCAGAGTCTGGAGGAAGACAGGAGAGGCACAGGATCCACTTTGCCTGAAGTCTAGTGTAAAGTTTCCACCATCAGTGATGGTTTGGGGTGCCATGTCATCTGCTGGTGTCGGTCCACTCTGTTTCCTGAGATCCAGGGTCAACGCAGCCGTCTACCAGCAAGTTTTAGAGCACTTCATGCTTCCTGCTGCTGACCTGCTCTATGGAGATGGAGATTTCAAGTTCCAACAGGACTTGGCGCCTGCACACAGCGCAAAATCTACCCGTGCCTGGTTTACGGACCATGGTATTTCTGTTCTAAATTGGCCCGCCAACTCCCCTGACCTTAGCCCCATAGACGAAACGAAACGAAACAACATCATCTGGTACAACCCCCCATACAGCAAAAACGTCTCAACTAACATTGGACACAAATTCCTCAATCTGATTGACAAACACTTTCCCAAAGACAACACCCTAAGAAAATGATTCAACAAGAACAACATTAAATTGAGCTACAGCTGTATGAACAATATACGACAAATCATCTCAAACCACAACAAAACAATTGCAAATGAGCCGTCGGCCCCCGGACAGAGCGACTCCAAAACCAACAAAGGCTGTAACTGTCGAAAAAAAAACTGATTGCCCTCTCAACGGGGGGTGCTTACAAACATCAGTTGTCTACCAATCTAAGGTAATACGCAAGGACATTAACACATCCGACACATATGTAGGATTAACCGAGGGAGAATTCAAAACCAGATGGAACAATCACAAGGCTTCTTTCAGGAACCAAAACCTGCGGAACACCACAGAACTCAGCAAACACATTTGGGACCTCAAAGACAATAATGTTGAATATTCAATAATATGGCAAATTCTTGCATTCAGCACACCTTACAATAGTGGTAATAAAAGATGCAACCTATGCTTGAAAGAAAAACTGTTTATTATTTACCGTCCAGACCTGTCATCCCTCAACAAGCGCAGCGAAATTGTAACAGCATGCCGCCACAGACGGAAACACCTCCTAGGTAACACATGAGCCAATCACCACGCCCCTACACCAGCCTGTACCCACCCACTCTGTGCCCTATATAATCCATGGTATGTGAATGCTCCCATTAAAATCTCCTGATGATTGAGGGAACCACCCTCATGAAACAGGCCTGTAGAGATGAAATAGTCTTGTGATTTTTTTTCCCACACATACATATATTGCGCTCTACTACGGTATCGAGCACTATTTTTTGGATAACCTTATTAAGACATACATATATATATATATATATATATATATATTTTTTTTTTTTTTTTTATATATATATATATATGTTATACTTGCAGTGTGTATATTTTACATAATACATATTGTTATGAAAGTGTCTGTTAGTACATTATATATATATACTTGCAGCGTGTATATTTTACATATTGTTATGAAGGTGTCTGTTAGTACATTATATATATATACTCGCAGTGTGTATATTGTACATATTACATATTGTTATGAAGGTGTATGTTACTACATTATATATTTATATGTATATACTTGCAGTGTGTATATAAAACATATTACATATTGTTAAGAAAGTCTCTGTTAGTACATTATATATATACTTGCAGTGTGTATATTAAAACGGAGGGTTTTGAAGCTGTCTTTGAGGCTTTGAAGGCAACACCCATTAGCCGCATTTTCCAAACGTTTTAACCATCTTTAGAATCCTAAAAAAAAAAAAGACATATGTATTATCTCTCATGAGGTTTGTGATAGGTAAAATTCCAGAAAAAAGTGCAGTTCCCCTTTAAAGAGGTCCTACTATGCAAAATCTACTTTCCTTATCTGTTTGTACTATGTTTGTGTATTTGTTGTCCTCATAAAACCTACAAATGTGAAATTAGATAATGGAGTAAATTGTAGTCAATTAATTCCTTATTTTTCTCTATCCTCTTGTTGTGGGGCAGACTGGCTCGTACATGCACATGCATGTGGAAATCCTTCGCTATGGCCATTTCTAACAAAAGGCAGCATGTAGTTCTGTCAGTCGACTTGAAGTGCAAGCATTAAAACATACAACATGGCTGACTGGGTTGGGGAGGACAATCAAAGGGATTATTTGGGAATATTTGGAATGATCCGGATTACCGTCTGGATTCATGGTTGTTCAAAAGGTTTCAGTTCTACTTTTTCCTGGACACTTTAAACGCATCTGCATTTCGAAATAGTTATCATGGATCCTCAGTTAACGAACTCCACATTTTACAAATTTTTTGATTTATAGAAACGTACGGCTGACTGATCAATTCTGGTGCCTATTGTCAGCTCCGCAGTGCTGTCCTTAGCTACTTTGCTAAGTGCTGCTTTATGTGCTTTTTAAGTTTCCTTTTTACAACATGTTTCTAGTTTCGCTAGCTCAACATTAGTCCAAAGAAAGCAACAGATAAGCAATGTGTGATTTGAAACATTCAGGAAGTTTCCACAGTATTGTTGACGCTGCCCCCATCACCCCCTACCCCCCCCTTCTGCTGACCGCCTGAAAGATTAACCAGCAAGATAAAGTTGACTATATTTTTTTATTCCTTAATCATTGGAGCGACCTGGATGTTAAAGGGGAACTGCATTTTTTTTGTTGGAATTTTGCCTATCGTTCACAATCATTATGAGAGACAAGAACACACGTCTTGGTTTTTTTTTTACATTTTAAAGGCTTGGAAAATGCGGTTAATTGGTGTCCCCTATGTAGCCTTCAAAGCCTCTAAAACAACTTCAAAACACCCCATCAACGTTTTATATACACACTGCAAGTATATATATAATGTAGTAACAGACACCTTCATAACAATATATAATATGTACAATATACACACTGCAAGTATATATATATATATATATATATATATATATATATATATATATATATATATATAATGTAGTAACAGACACCTTCAAAACAATATGTAATATGTACAATATACACACTGCAAGTATATATATATATAATGTAACAGACACCTTCATAACAATATGTAATATGTTTTATATACACACTGCAAGTATATATATATATATATATATATATATATATATATATATATATATATATATATATATATATATATATATATATATGTCTTAATAAGGTTATCCAAAAAAATAGTGCTCGATACCGTAGTAGAGCGCAATATATGTATGTGTGGGAAAAAAAATCACAAGACTATTTCATCTCTACAGGCCTGTTTCATGAGGGGGGGTACCCTCAATCATCAGGAGATTTTAATGGGAGCATTCACATACCATGGTTTATATAGGGCACAGAGTGGATGGGTACAGGCTGGTGTAGGGGCGTGGTGATTGGCTCATGTGTTACCTAGGAGGTGTTTCCGTCTGTGGCGGCATGCTGTTACAATTTCGCTGCGCTTGTTGAGGGATGACAGGTCTGGACGGTAAATAATAAACAGTTTCTCTTTCAAGAATAGGTTGCATCTTTTATTACCACTATTGTAAGGTGTGCTGGATGCAAGAATTTGCCATGTTATTGAATATTCAACATTATTGTCTTTGAGGTCCCAAATGTGTTTGCTGAGTTCTGTGGTGTTCCGCAGGTTTTGGTTCCTGAAAGAAGCCTTGTGATTGTTCCATCTGGTTTTGAATTCTCCCTCGGTTAATCCTACATATGTGTCGGATGTGTTAATGTCCTTGCGTATTACCTTAGATTGGTAGACAACTGATGTTTGTAAGCACCCCCCGTTGAGAGGGCAATCAGGTTTTTTTTCGACAATTACAGCCTTTGTTGGTTTTGGAGTCGCTCTGTCCGGGGGCCGACGGCTCATTTGCAATTGTTTTGTTGTGGTTTGAGATGATTTGTCGTATATTGTTCATACAGCTGTAGCTCAATTTAATGTTGTTCTTGTTGAATACTTTTCTTAGGGTGTTGTCTTTGGGAAAGTGTTTGTCAATATATATATATATATATATATATATATACGTATGGATGTATGTATATACATATATATACACAGTATATAAATGTACACATGTGTATGTATATATATATACACATACATATGTATGTATGTATGTGTGTGTATATATTTATATATATATATATATAAAATGTAGTAACAGACAACTTCATTACAATATGTAATATGTACAATATTCACACTGCAAGTATATATACAATGTAGTAAAATACATCTTAATAATATGTAATATGTACAATATACACACTGCAAGTATATATATAATGTAGTAACAGACACCTTCATAACAATATGTAATGTTTTATATACACACTGCAAGTATATATATATATGTAGTAAAATACATCTTCGTAACAATATGTAATATGTACAATATACACACTGCCAGTATATATATAATGTGGTAACAGACACCTTCATAACAATATGTAATATGTACAATATACACACTGCAAGTATATATATAACCTAGTAACAGACACCTTCATAGCAATATGTAATATATTTTATATACACACTGCAAGTATATATATAATGTAGTAAAATACATCTTCATAACAATATGTAATATGTTTTATATACACACTGCAAGTATATGTATAATGTAGTAACAGACACCTTCATAACAATATGTAATATGTGAAACGACGTGGTCGCATCGTGATGCGGATGTGGTTCTCCCAAGGATGCAGACGGCTTCGGACACAGCTTGCAGGTAGGAAAATGATTTATTTAAAATATAAATCATATGGTGAATAACAAAAAGACATGCACGTAGCACAAAAGGCAAAACAAAAGGACTAGCGTGGGAGCTAGCAGGCACAAATAGCATAGCGTGAAAAGCTAGCAGAATCAAAGTAGTCGTTAACAGTTGTATGGGAACAAACTAGGAAGCCAGACCGAGTGAGGCCAGGGCAAAGACTAAATAGCCCTCTGATTAGCGCCCGGGCAACAGGTGCGCGTCCCGGACACTAACCAGTGGCAGGTGTAAACAATCTTCCGTCATGGCAACAGAAAATAAACGAAACTCAAGGTGCTGAAAACACATGTGACTCAAACATAAACAAACTATGATCCGGGCAGCGGATCGTAACAGTACCCCCCCCTTAAAGGACAGATTCCAGATGTCCCTTAACACGGAATAAAACTAGAACCCAAAAAACAAGAAACAGTTCAAGAGTCCAGGGAGGGCGGAGGGAGGATTTGGTGGTGGGTCGCCAGGCCACGTGTCCCCGAATCCACCGGGGAAGAGTCAGGTGGCGGCGGCGAGTGGAACGCCGCTGCCGCAGGCGAGGCGGGCGACCACGGAAAGGCCACATTCGTGGCTGCCGAGAAGGTGGGCGTGAGTGGCGCCAGAAGTTCAGCAGCCGGAGAGTTCTAAGTCTATGTCTCGGGTGTTGCTGCTGTTTGCGCCACAGGCGTCCATACACAAACCTCCGAGAGCGCTGCTTGCGCAGCCAGACCACTCGAGGTCGCTGAGACGACGATGAGGGCGAGGAAGGTGGCGGCGTCCTGGAAAAGCCCACCGGAGACGAGGAGAGAGCAGACGTCGCCGTGGAAGCAGGAGGAGTCGTCGTCGTCGTGGAGGCAGGAGGAGTCGTCGTTGCCGTGGAGGCAGGAGGAGACGTCGTCGCCGTGGAGGCAGGAGGAGACGTCGTCGCCGTGGAGGCAGGAGGAGACGTCGTCGCGGCAGCTGGTGCAAGTCTTGGAGCCGCGACTCGTGCTAGCCTCGGAGCCGGGACAGGGGTTGGTCTTGGAGGTGGCGCTGGTGTGGGAACCAGCCGTGGAGCCGGCGCTGGTGTGGGAACCAGCCTTGGAGCCGGCGCTGGTGTGGGAACCAGCCTTGGAGCCGGCGCTGGTGTGGGAACCAGCCTTGGAGCCGGCGCTGGTGTGAGAACCAGCCGAGGAACTTGGCATGGAGGAGCTTGGCGTGGTGGAGGTACAGGAGACGAAGCTTGGTGTGTCAGCCGAGGTGCAGGAACAGGTGCTAGCCGAGGTGCAGCTGGAGGTGGCCTAGCTGGCGGTTGTGGCTTAGCAAGCCAAAGGACTGGTGGCGGTGGCCGTGCAGGAGGTTGCGGCTTAGCACGCCGAAAGACTGGTGGCGGTGGCCGTGCAGGAGGTTGCGGCTTAGCACGCCGAAAGACTGGTGGCGGTGGCCGTGCAGGGGGTTGCGGCTTAGCACGCCGAAAGACTGGTGGCGGTGGCCGTGCAGGGGGTTGCGGCTTAGCACGCCGAAAAACTGGTGGCGGTGGCCGTGCAGGAGGTTGCGGCTTAGCACGCCGAAGTTGTGCCACCGCACTAGCACAGTTCCCAGTACTAGCCCCCCCCTCAAGACGCGGATACCAGACGCGCTCTTTGCGGTTTGGAACCGTCTTCAAGGGTGGGTGGAGGGAGGTATGGAGGGGGGTATACTCCTCCTCTTTAAATTGTCCAAATTGACTGTTAGTCTTCCCAATATCATGGGACTGTAGGGACGACCAGGAGGGAGAAAACAGAGGAGTGGGCGGAGCTTGAGCTATAGGGGGTGGGGTCAAAATAATTGGGGGCGGGGCTTGAAAATCAGAATGTGACTGACTAGACTTGAACTTAACAAAAATGTCCTGATAATGTTTTATCTTAGAATACAAGTTATTTGGAATTGGCTGACAGAAAGAAGCTCAATGACGTCATCGGGAGTGGGCGGAGTTACCTCTTCGGGGGGCGCCAATGAAATGACGTCATTGTTGGAAATGTCCATGTGACTGACAGCCCAATCGGAGAAATGTTTGGCGAAGTGGTCAATTGGGTTGCCAAACGTCTGAGGATGGGGAGCTTGAGCTGCATGTAGCTTGCTTCTGTCCGGGGGAGGAGTTTGCAGGAGCGGCGCGTCTTGGCGGCGAGGGAAAGACCTTCTGGCCGGCTTCCGTCTTTGACGGCGCGCACGGTACTGCTGTGTAGCGGCGATGTCTTCCGACCAGAGGGAGTCGATGGGGATAAGAGAGCCTCCAGCTCCCCACATGAGATTCGACCTCTCCTCCGTCGAATAGCGAAGCGTCTCGGCTTCCATCGCTCGCAACACCATGAGCGTACCTTCGTCCCACTCCTCGTTAGCCGGTGCGGGAGAATTGTCTTCTGCTGGCTTCCTACTGAAACGACGTGGTCGCATCGTGATGCGGATGTGGTTCTCCCAAGGATGCAGACGGCTTCGGACACAGCTTGCAGGTAGGAAAATGATTTATTTAAAATATAAATCATATGGTGAATAACAAAAAGACATGCACGTAGCACAAAAGGCAAAACAAAAGGACTAGCGTGGGAGCTAGCAGGCACAAATAGCATAGCGTGAAAAGCTAGCAGAATCAAAGTAGTCGTTAACAGTTGTATGGGAACAAACTAGGAAGCCAGACCGAGTGAGGCCAGGGCAAAGACTAAATAGCCCTCTGATTAGCGCCCGGGCAACAGGTGCGCGTCCCGGACACTAACCAGAGGCAGGTGTAAACAATCTGCCGTCATGGCAACAGAAATAAACGAAACTCAAGGTGCTGAAAACACATGTGACTCAAATATAAACAAACTATGATCCGGGCAGCGGATCGTAACAATATGTTTTATATACACACTGCAAGTATATATATAATGTAGTAAAATACATCTTCATAACAATATGTAATATGTACAATATTAATCGTATTTTGGTCATTTTCGGGCATTGATTTCCGTTCCCATACTGCCGGCAATAAACGCCGGTGCTTTCTAATCATGGCAAACTTGGTAATAGACAACAAAGACGACTATTTTGGGACACATGCAAATTCACAACATTGTCTTTTTGAATCTGAATACGCTGAGGATGAACTACTGCTTCTAGAAGCTAGCACAAAGGAAGAGATGTTGGAGCAGACGGAAGCCGAGAAAGCGAGGTGAAAGTGATTCAAAGCTGTAAATGTAGAATTTGAAGACATGTTATTTCGACATTAATGGAGTGTGTACCCAAATAAACCGGGAAAAAAACGCTTATACAGGTTTTGGAACTTAAATGAAGTATTGTTGGTGGTTTTTGAATGCATTTTAAATAGAATTGATCGCACCCATTTGCTGCATTGCCAGCCACCAAGAACGAGTGCATTTTTACATGTTAGAATGCAAAAAAAACACAACAAAGTGTTGTCTTTTTTTTTGGCAAAATTCCACAAAAGTGCAGTTCCCCTTTAAATGACAGTAACAATAAACCTACTGACCCCTAACCATTATTCCAAACATGTCTTTGTTTTAGTTTAGTGTATGGAAACATGTTGCCAACAAGGTTCGTGCACACAGAAGGGGTCCCTACTGTGTTAAGCTGACCTTTTAACAACAAAACCAAAATGCCATTTATAAAAAAAAATAAATCAAATTTCACTTGCTATAGGTCTCTAAAGTATGCCCTTGCTGTGTGAAGGTGTATGCCAGCATCCACCGAGCTATAAAAGCTGCAAACGCAGCACATGCATGAACGTGGAGAGTGCCAAATGATGTGTGCGGGCACTTGTGTTACAGCGTAACGCCAACGTGTGCGTTGTGATTTCAACATGTGCTTTCGTTTTCCCACCGTGGCGGACGGCTTCTACGCGCACATTCGAATAAAAGACGCAAGGAAGACGGCGTCCTTGCAGCCCGTCTTCGTCGCCGCGGAACGGAGATGTACGGCTGTCAACGCGCGCGCGCAGTGTGTCGCACTTGCTCCTACAGCAAACAAAGGGAGACCAGACCGCACACAAGGTTTGGGCCGCCCCAAGGACACGGCA
>NC_084563.2:21624598-21637098 GCF_033978685.3 Nerophis lumbriciformis | reverse complement strand
ACGTAAGACAACCCGCGTCCCACATGTGACCATAGGATAAACAAATACACTACGCTACTAAGACTATAGTGGCCATTAACAGTTAGCTTCTACAGCTGGGTTGCCCAAAGTGCGGCACAGGGGTCATCTGTGTTCCGTGACTCCTTTGTCATCGGCCTTAAGCACATTACAAAAAACAAAAAAAATAGAGCTCTCATTTGCACCCCTGGTGGTGAAATCTATCAAAATGAGGGTGGTCCCAAAAAGGAGGGATTTTTCAAATTGACTGTCGGATTTAAAAGTGCTCCCCCTCTGGTCAACATATGTAACTACAAGTGTGTGTAAGAAATTGAAATGTGCCCCCTTTGGCCAAAATTAATTAAAAAATAAATATGTATATAGAAACATAATGTAATAACTTCAAGTAAGTAATTTAGATTAAAAACCAATTACAAACAAAGAATACAAAATTGTTTTTAAATAACTAAAAACAGTCTATTTCTCACAATGTGTACATTTCTTATAAAATTGGGAACAATTTCTCATATTCTTTCTGTTTCTGTAATATTGCAATATTTTCTCGTAGAATTATTACTTTTTTATGTAATATTATGACTTTTTAATGCAAAATGATGACATTTGTCATCTAAAATTCGGACTTTTATCACAATATTGCCAATGTCTTCGTTCTTGTAAAATGGTGATTTTTTTTTTAGTAACATTATGACAAAAGTCAAGTAAAATTCCGATTATTATTATAGTATTGCCAAAATTTGAAGGTGTTCTTATAAAATTGTGACTTTTGTCGCGTAAAATTACGACTCTTTTCATAAAATTGCCGAAATGTTCAGCTTTTCTTGTAAAATTGCGACTGTTATTGAGTAAAATTCCAACTCTGAATCGTAACATTGCACAAATGTTCAGATTTTCTTGTAAAATTTTGACTGGCGTTGAGTAAAATGACGACTTTTATTATAATACTGCCAAAATTCTAAGTTTTTCTTGTGAAATTGTGACCTTTTTCTTGTGAAATCCAACTCATTTTTCCCAACAAGATCGTTTTATATTTGCATAGTATGTATATATTATTAATGTTGTAAATACACTTCTTTATATATCTAGAAAGGGTGGTCCTAAAGAGGTAGGCATTATTCTCAGGGCTCAAGAAAGTAACAAATACAAGAATGCGTGTGTGTGTGTGTGTGTGTGTGTGTGTGTGTGTGTGTGTGTGTGTGTGTGTGTGTGTGTGTGTGTGTGTGTGTGTGTGTGTGGAATGTGAAGAATCCCACTCCCTTAAAGTGTCACGTTATCAAGCAGCTTCATCTCCACCCCGGTCCCTCTCTCTTTTCCTATCTCTGCTTTCTTTCTCCTCGTTTCCTTAAGCCTGCCAAATTATTACAATAAAAAGGTCAGGGGTCAAACTCTTTACCTTTGCTCGAAGACACGCAGCGGGAGGCAAAAAAAAAAAAAAAAAAAAAAAAAGAGGCAGTGAATTCAAGAGATGTTTTTGCCTTTTGTATAAACCTGTCTTCAGCTGGCAAGTCACATACAAGATAAAAAATATACAGTGGAACCTCGCCGCTTTTTTCCTACGCTTTGTACTCTGCGGCTTATAAAACAGTGCCGCTCATTGCCAAAATATATATTGTTCCCGCTCTTTGTGTTCAATAGTTTTCATTAAACCCAAGCAGAGGACTGAAATGGTGTGTTATTTGTGCTACAGCGCCATCTTTAGGACGAGTCTGCTCACTGCAGGTGCTGCAAGTTGAAAATGCACTTCCTGTTTTGCCTTGAACCGAAAGTAAAACCGTCCTGCTCGAAATGATTTTCGATTCATCACACCAAGCGAAGTGTGTTAGTTTTCAATTCAACTACAACAATTCATACTTACTAAACCGTCCCCATGTTTGGTGTCTTTAAGAGTGTTTTTGTGCTATCGTAATTTGCGAGAAAAGCGGGAATGGGCCATACCCGGCCAACGGAGAAATCATCGGTTCTCACTTTTTTAACTCGCAAAGAAAAAGATAAAATATTTAATTAATTTATTTTTCCACATTGAATATGCTCTTTACAATTATTTTAATTTTGACAGTACTACGTAAGGTGTTTTAAATGCTAATTCGATGATTTTTAAATGTGCTGAAATATAGCCTGTTTTGTACACTGTTGAGGAGATTCAATGATGGTATTTTGAGGGGTGTTTATTAAAGTGGACATCACTGAAGGCCGAGGTGGGAAACGCACAGCCCGCCACTGTGGGTGAGGGCACCACCTTATGGAATGTTGGCAATTAAAAACACAGCAATTGTAAAATTACAGTCAATATTTCTGAATAAATCCACCAAAAGATTGCAAAACTCAGAATCTGAGTGAGATTTGGATTCTGCATGGTCGGATCCAGGTTGTTGAAGATGACGGAGGCGCGTATTAGACGGCGGCGAGGAATATTAGCAATCATGTCAGACGTCTGCATGACATATTCCTCAGGCAGCGACATGATTGGTGCTATGAGCAAAAGTTGACAAGTGATTTGTGCGAACCCTTGTCCCGTTTTTGGCGCGCCACGCGGCCCCGCATGTCATGGCGTGACAGGCGGCGTGGGGGAGGCCCGGGGGCCAACGTCAACAACGTCTGCTCCGGGCCAAGAGGAGGAAAAGTGGAATCTAGCGAAGAAGAAAGACAGGAAAGAGAGCGAGGGATCGGCGAGGAAGGAAACCGAGGAGAGGGCAAATATTTGAGAGGGAAAGGATGGAGGCGATAACAAAGATGGAGGGCGCTAATGGGAAGAAGGAAGGGAAAAGGCAGGAAGAAATAAGAGCACTTTGTTACTTTGCCAAGGTTTTATCACCTGAGTCACCAACAATATTAATGGCTAACATTTAATCTACAATAAGGCTAGGCTAGTTTAGCTTTATCTATCATAATCTTCTAGCTAGAATATCTATTGTTCATTATTGATCTATTTACAAACCCTGTTTCCATATGAGTTGGGAAATTTTGTTAGATGTAAATATAAACGGAATACAATGATTTGCAAATCTTTTTCAACCCATATTCAGTTGAATAAGCTACAAAGACAACATATTTGATGTTCTTGCAAATAATCATTAACTTTAGAATTTGATGCCAGCAACACGTGACAAAGAAGTTGGGAAAGGTGGCAAAAAATACTGATAAAGTTGAGGAATGCTCATCAAACACTTATTTGGAACATCCCACAGGTGAACAGGCTAATTGGGAACAGGTGGGTGCCATGATTGGGTATAAAAGTAGATTCCATGAAAAGCTCAGTCATTCACAAACAAGGATGGGGCGAGGGTCACCACTTTGTCAACAAATGTGTGAGCAAATTGTTGAACAGTTTAAGAAAAACCTTTCTCAAGCAGCTGTTGCAAGGAATTTAGGGATTTCACCATCTAAGGTCTGTAATATCATCAAAAGTTTCAGAGAATCTGGAGAAATCACTGCACATAAGCGGCAATGCCCATGACCTTCAATCCCTCAGGCTGTACTGCATCAAAAAGCGACATCAGTGTGTAAAGGATATCACCACATGGGCTCAGGAACACTTTAGAAACCCACTGTCAGTAACTACAGTTGGTCGCTACATCTGTAAGTGCAAGTTAAAACTCTCCTATGCAAGGCGAAAACCGTTTATCAACAACACCCAGGAAACGCCGTCGGCTTCGCTGGGCCTGAGCTCATCTAAGATGCACTGATACAAAGTGGAAAAGTGTTCTGTGGTCTGACGATTCCACATTTCAAATTGTTTTTGTAAACTGTGGACGTCGTGTCCTCCGGCCCAAAGAGGAAAAGAACCATCCGGATTGTTTCAGGCGCAAAGTTGAAAAGCCAGCATGTGTGATGGTATGGGGGTGTATTAGTGCCCAAGACATGGGTAACTTACACATCTGTGAAAGCGCCATTAATGCTGAAAGGTACATACAGGTTTTGGAGCAACATGTTGCCATCCAAGCAACGTTATCGTGGACGCCCCTGCTTATTTCAGCAAGACAATGCCAAGCCACGTGTTACAACAGAGTGTAAAAGAAGTAAAAAAGTGTGGGTACTAAACTGGCCTGCCTGTAGTCCAGACCTGTCTCCCATTGAAAATGTGTGGCGCATTATGAAGCCTAAAATAGCACAACGGAGACCCCCGGACTGTTGAACAACTTAAGCTGTACATCAAGCAAGAATGGGAAAGAATTCCACCTGAGAAGCTTAAAAAATGTGTCTCCTCAGTTCCCAAACGTTTACTGAGTGTTGTTAAAAGGAAAGGCCATGTAACACAGTGGTAAAAATCCATTAATGCATTTATACGCACCAAGTTTCACGGGGGACATATATTGGAGGACAGGACAAAGAAAAGGATAAACGCTAAAAGGTAGGAAACAAAGTGTGATGGAGGGACGTGAAAGGAAGCAGCCAATAAAGAGGAGAGAACTTTATCTTTGACGTGGTCTTAATCCCGGCGTTGAGTGAGGTTTCCTGCGTCTGAATGGTCCGGTCTGTCCATCCTGTGCTTAGCGTGTGTCTCCCTGGGTAATTTAAGGAGTCTTTGTGAGCGTTAAGACGTCTTTCAGGCCTGGATTGAGTCCACTTGACGAGCACAATGATGCTACAAGTGGCGCCACTCAATACCTTCTCATGGAAAGCAGTCTTCGGTATTTGCTGGAAATTAATTTGCTTGTCTACTTCCTTTATTTGAAAGTCTCCATATGACAAATTAATGCATTTAAAGAAGTTGTACGTAGCAGTGGAAAGTATACCGCACTTTACAGACTATAGAGCTCACAGGCATATAAGCCACACCCACTAAATTTTAGGGGGAATGGTAAATAGTTATACTTGTATAGCGCTTTTCTACTTTTTTTAAGGAACTCAAAACGCTTTGACACTATTTCCACATTCACACACACATTCACACAATGATGACGGGAGCTGCCATGCAAGGCCCTAACCAGGACCCATCAGGAGCAAGGGTGAAGTGTCTTGCTCAAGGACACAACAGACGTGACTAGAATGGCAGAAGGTGGGGATTGAACCAGGAACCCTCAGGTTGCTGGCACGGCCACTCTCCCAACTTCGCCACGCCACATATAAACGTTGCAAAATTAGTTATGTTCACAGAAATAGTTTGTAAATGTTTATTTACAACCCTTAATCGTTTCCAAACGGTGCCTGTAAAACGGCTGATTAAACAAAACAGAAGTCCTAGCTGCAGAAGCTAGCTCTCCAATCGGCTAAACAGACTCAATAACTCCACGTTGACGTCTTAGTGAATTTACTGAGGAATTTGTGAAAGTGAAACAATACAAAAATAATTCCGTTATAATACTAACACAGACACTCGTAAACGTTTTAGCACATTAGCTAGTGTCATTCCATTATGATGAAAACACTCCTACAGACATCACACATGGGACGGTTTATTAAGTATAAACAGTTTTAGTTATATTGTAAAATTTACAAACGTTGCTTGGGGTGGTGAACGAAGAATCCATACGAGTAGAAACACTATGGACAAATAGAAAACTGAACGGCAATTCTACTTCCGGTTTTGAAGCACTAAATGGAAGGACACTGCAGTGAACAAAGTTGTCCAAAAGATGGCGTCATAACCATACTTGCCAACCCTCCCGATTTTCCCGGGAGACTCCCGAATTTCAGTGCCCCTCCCGAAATTCTCCTGGGGCAACCATTCACCCGAATTTCTCCCGATTTCCACCCGGATAACAATATTGGGGGCGTGCCTTAAAGGCACTGCCTTTAGCGTCCTCTACAACCTGAAAAGTAGACTATTATATATGTCTCTGTTATTCATAGGTTTATCTATAACCTATATCTATATACCATAACCATGGTAACTAAAACAAACAAGGGTGCTATAGGAACTATTGGAGTCCAAAACTAACAAAAAATAACAAAACGAGGCATAAAGATGCAATCTGTACATGCAGTTAGCTTCAATAGCATGTTAGCGTCAATTAGCTCGCAGTCATGGATTGACCAAAGATAAGCACTCCAGCAAATCAATAAAAATCAACAAAGCTCACTTTTGTGCATTCACGCACAGTATAAAAAGTTTGGTGGACAAAACGAGACAAATAAGGAGTGGCATAAAGCCCGTTTTTCTGTGGCCAACGTCGGAGAAAGTTGCACAAGTAAACAAACTACGATGAGTTTAAGGATCGCTGAAATTAGTAGGACAAAACGGCGCTCGCCAAATACTCTCATCAGTGAAGCATGTTTAACATAAACAGTGGGATTTCTAAGGTCTGTGTCATGTTTGTTCTGCAGAAAATATATGAAAAATATATATTTTTTTTTTCTTCATCTTTTTCCATTTTCACACATCTCTGAAAGAGGTCCAGGGAGCCACTAGGGCGGCGCTAAAGAGGCTCTAGAGCCGCGGGTAGTAGTGGTAGTAACTATTTGTAGCTAGTAGCAGTCGACAGCAGTACAGTCTGTGATGCTAGTAGTAGTGGTAGTAAAACATGTCCTCCGGGAGGAGATGAAGGCATTTTTGTTTTTTTCCATTTTGCAGAGTTGACCCGCAGCTTTAGCCCCATTGGAGCTTTAACTGCCCAATCAACCAATCATAAATTAGCAGCGGCAGCCTGTCATTAAAGTGCCCAGACATCCGCCCGGCAACGGAATCTCACTCTTTGACTCCACAACAGTTAGCGGGACCGCCTGGGGTGCCACGGTAACCACGGGGTCATCCTGCTTGACACGCATCTGGGGTCAAAGGTCAGCGGGGAACTACTGTGTGTGCGAGTGTGTGTGTGTGTGTGTGTGTGTGTGTGTGTGTGTGTGTGTGTGTGTGTGTGTGTGTGTGTGTGTGTGTGTGTGTGTGTGTGTGTGTGTGTGTGTGTGTGTGTGTTGCACTCATTACCGGAGTGCATGATTTATTGTTGGTTTAATTAAAAGCTCCTGGGTGCCAATCAATTAAGAGTTAAGGTGTGTGTGTGCTGCCTGAACCAGGAAGTGCAGCAGACAACCAATAAGACTGCCTCTGCTCCCAATAATAGAAGTTAAATCATGTCCACATCACCTTCACTGCAAAAAGTCAGTGTTCAAAAACAAGAAAAAAAAAATACAAAAATGAGGGGTATTTTATTTGAACTAAGCAAAGTTATCTGCCAATAGAACAAGAACATTTGGCTTGTCAAGACTTTCCAAAACAAGTCAAATGAGCTAACTTCAATGAACCCAAAAATACCTTAAAATAAGTATATTCTCACTAATAACAAGTGCACTTTTCTTGGTAGGGAAAAAAAAAAAGAAAAAAAAAAAAGAGACCTTTTTGCTCAATATGATGAAAAATATTCTTAAATGAAGTAAATGCTAGTGCCATTATCTTGACATAATGATATGCGCTCGCCATTACATTTCTTGAAACCAGCAAACGTATACTAAAAACTAGGGATGTCCGATAATGGCTTTTTGCCGATATTCCGATATTGTCCAACTCTTAATTACCGATACCGATATCGGTTGATATATACAGTCGTGGAATTAACACATTATTATGCCTAATTTGGATAACCAGGTATGGTGAACATAAGGTCCTTTTTTAAAAAATAAATAAATAAATAAAATAAGATAAATAAATTAAAAACATTTTCTTGAATAAAAAAGAAAGTCAAACAATATAAAAACAGTTACATAGAAACTAGTAATGAATGAAAATGAGTCAAATTAACTGTTAAAGGTTAGTACTATTAGTGGACCAGCAGCACGCACTATCATGTGTGCTTACGGACTGTATCCCTTGCAGACTGTATTGATATATATTGATATATAATGTAGGAACCAGAATATTAATAAGAGAAAGAAACAACCCTTTTGTGTGAATGAGTGTGAATGGGGAGGGAGGTTTTTTGGGTTGGTGCACTAATTGTTAGTGTATTTTGTGTTTTTTATGTTGATTTAATAAAAACAAAAACAAAAAAAAACGACACCGATAAAAAAAAAAAACGATACCGATAATTTCCGATATTACATTTTAAAGCATTTATCGGCCATCTCTAATATTTATATAGCGCTTTTCTCTAGTGACTCAAAGCGCTTTACATAGTGAAACCCAATATCTAAGTTACATTTAAACCAGTGTGGGAGCAGGTGAGTAAAGTGTCTTGCCCAAGGACACAACGGCAGTAACTAGGATGGCGGAAGCGGGAATCGAACCCAGAACCATCAGACATCTCTACT
Source organism: Nerophis lumbriciformis (assembly GCF_033978685.3). NCBI lineage: Eukaryota > Metazoa > Chordata > Actinopteri > Syngnathiformes > Syngnathidae > Nerophis > Nerophis lumbriciformis. The sequence goes on along the minus strand of NC_084563.2, from coordinate 21,628,902 downwards.
AAAAACTAATTTATTGTTCTTAATTGAAAGGCAACAAAGCAACCGCTTGTTACTCTCGGGGTCTCCTAGCCGCTCAGGCAAATCATATTGTCTAAAAATGCATTTTTCCATCGATAACATGACATCATCGCGCCAAGTGCGTGCTCTTTCAGTCAATTAGTGCGCATAAATACAGCCCGGCCCCCAGTCCAAATTGTTTTAATTGTAGTTTTGAAGAATTCATCTGAATGTGCATGAACTATTTGTTCAAAATTGTTAAAAATGTCAAATGTTAAATGTTTAAATATTAGCTGTCAGTTAACTGTACTGTGCCAACTGTACTACTACCGTATTTTTCGGACTATAAGTCGCAGTTTTTTTCATAGTTTGGCCGGGCTCCAGTGCTACTTAAATATGGTTATTTCCTTCTTTATTATGCATTTTCGGCAGGTGCGACTTATACTCCGGTGCGACTTATACTCCGAAAAATACGGTATATGAGTACGTATTTTCTATTGTTTCATTGAAAATAAAACAGCAAAGTCCATTTGGCTGTCATCTGTTTTAATTATGAGACACAATTGTGTCAAAGTCATGATTGTATATTTAACGGTTAAAATAAGAAATGATTACTTTAAAAAAATAGTTTTATACTTGTGAGTGTTGATGACACAGCTTTGCAACACTTGATATTTTAGTTTCAAGCATGTTTTACTCAATATAGGTCATCAAATCTCAGCAACAAGCTGTAATATCTTACTGAGATTATTTAGGACCAAATCCCTTAAAACAAGTATAACAGTCAAACATAAAATCTGCTTAGTGAGAAGAATTATCTTATCAGACAGAAAATAAGCAAATATCACCCTTATTTGAGATATTTCTTACTTAGATTTCAGTTTTTGCAGTGTTGACGATGGCATTTTGCATCACAAATCTGCCTCTCGCTCAACACACACAAAAAAAAAAAAAGCCACAATCGAGCTCGAAAAAGCTTGGCTTGAGCCTTACTTGAGGTCGACTTTTTATTGTAGGCATTAAATAATACAACTATTTTGGACCTGTAATGATGAAACGGTAGAATGGAAAAGAACAGCAAAAAAAATTTTTTAAAAGTGTATTGGCCTAATGAGTTTTGTGCCCGCCTGCCAGTCTGACGGTTACAAGAAAGTCTATAGAGTCCAAGAGTGGGGAGGTCACGATGAGGTCATAGAGGTAGGAAGCCCCTCCCTATCCGCGGATCAGGCGTATAGGCCTCCCCGTTTTGCGTGAAGAAGTAAAACGTCAATAAACGACAATATATTTCTCGCCCCGTCCTGCTCTGTCACTGAAAATACTACCCAGCGGTAGTAGTAAGTACACCAGAACAGATGTGCACTTAGTACTTTTACCCAGTATCAGAGATAGAGAGAGGAAGCGCCCAATCAAAGTGCTCTATTGTTATACCTCCTGCTGGTCCCAATTACTAGGGGGCATATTTGATGGCATTTGCTATGTTTAAGCAATGCATTTGTTCTATTTTTTTAATGAAAATTTCAGCGTGACGCATTTAATCAGCAGTTATAAAAGGTGATTAATCGGTTGCATGGACAAAAATAAATAAAAACATTATAATGTACAAACCCCAAAACCAGTGAAGTTGGTACGTTGTGTAAATGGTAAATAAAAACAGAATACAGTCATTTGCAAATCATTTCCAACTTATATTCAATTAAATAGACTGCAAAGACAAGATATTTAACGTTCTAACTGGACAACTTTGTTATTTTTTGAAAATATTAGCTCAATTGGGATTTGATGCCTGCGACTTTTTCCAAAAAAGCTGGCACAAGTGGCAAAAAAGACTGAGAAAGTTGAGGAATGCTCATCAAACACTTATTTGGAACATCCCACAGGTGAACAGGCTAATTGGTAACAGGTGGGTGCCATGATTGGGTATAAAAGCAGCTTCCAAGAAATGCTCAGTCATTCACAAACAAGGATGGGGCGGAGATCACCACTTTGCCAACAAATGCGTGAGCAAATTATCAAATAGTTTAAGGACAACATTTCTCAATGAGCTCTTGCAAGGAATTTAGGGATTTCACCATCCATGGTCCGTAATATCATCAAAAGGTTCAGAGAATCTGGAGAAATCACTGCACGTAAGCGATGATATTACAGACCTTGGATCCTTCAGGAGGTACTGCATCAAAAATCGACATCAGTGCGTAAAGGATATCACCACATGGGCTCAGTAACACTTCAGAAAACCACTGTCAGTAACTACAGTTTGTTGCTACATCTGTAAGTGCAAGTTAAAATACTACTATGCAAAGCCAAAGCCATTTATCAACAACACCCAGAAACGCCGTCGGCTTCACTGGGCCCGAGCTCATCTAAGATGGACTGATGCAAAGTGGAAAAGTGTTCTGTGGTCTGACGAGTCCACATTTCAAATTGTTTTTGGAAACTGTGGACGTCGTGTCCTCCGGACCAAAGAGGAAAAGAACCATCCGGATTGTTATAGGCGCAAAGTTCAAAAGCCAGCATCTGTGATGGTATGGGGGTGTGTATAAGGCTGCAGCCAACGATTATTTTTCTATCGATTAATCTATAGATTATTTTTTCGATTAATCGGTTAATCTATAGATTTTTTTTTCCCGATTAATCTATAGATTTTTTTTTTTTTACCGATTTTTTTTTTAATTTAAAATGAAGATGAAAAAATAAATGTAGGCCAGTTTTTTCAAAAGGCATGACTTTTATTTACAAAAAATAAAAGTATGGCCACTCAGTCAACATTGACAACAACATGACAAAATATTCTGTAACAATGTAAACATTTAAAACTTTTAACATTTAACAAAATTAAAAGTAGCTTATTTGCTTTTTAATTTGCAAATATAAAAGTAAACATCCAGTGCAAATCTTAATATTCTGCAATAGTATAAGCATTTCAAAAGTAAAAGTATTGCTTATTTTGCTTTAAAATTTGCAAAAATAAAGATAAACATCCAATACAAAAAAGTGCAAAACGAAATATTCTGTAACAGTGTAAACATTTCAACAAAAGTAAAAGTATTGCTTATTTTGCTTAACACAACAATGATAGTATGATTAACGTGAAAGTTAATTGGTTGTTTGTACATAGTATATGTAACTGTTAATGTTGTAAAAGGTATTTGCACAGCTAATTAACATTAGCGTTAAAGAGGAGCGCGTCTTTGTAAACACTGAACAGGCACGCCAAACGCGCCTCTCAGAGCGAAACAGTGTTTTAGTTTATGAATTTACAACGCAGATACAAATCAATCAATCAATCAATCAACGTTTATTTATATAGCCCTAAATCACAAGTGTCTCAAAGGGCTAAATGACACATTCATGTTTTTGTGTAATGATGACAACGTATACTCACGCGGACGATTGACTAGTTGATGGTGATGGCAAGAACGCTGTCGGGTGTTTTCTTTTCAAATGTTCGTTCATAGCCGTTGTGCTGCTATGATAGGCCATTTCCGCTCGACACAGTGTGCATACAACAACTGTCAAGTGTTTTGCTTTTTTCGCTGTGCTTATCCCACACTTGAAGGGATGTACCAATGCTGAATGTGGCTTCTGGATTTCACTCAACAGACCAGACCGTAGTTACTTTTTCCTTTTATTTTCCTTTAGTTTGCAACAGTTTTTCCAACGAAGAAACAGCTTCTTTTTTCTTCTTTAGTCTTTTTAGCAGTCTTTAGCAGTGTTAGTAGACTTTAGTAGAATTTAGTTTCTTTAGCTGTCATTAGCTGTATTTAAAAGCCTTTAGTAGCCTTTAGCTTCTTTAGTAGCCTTTAGCTTCTTTAGTAGCCTTTAGCTTCTTTAGTAGGTGAAAAACCTTTAAAAACAAAACACCACAAGATTAACATGCTGTAAAAAATCAATCAATTATCAATCCCATAATTTACAATTATTAATTAGGCTATCAAACTCTTAACCATTAAACAAGTGCAAGAAAATGGACACATCTTTTCCCTTTAAGTTAAAACAGATTTTAAATAAATTGTCTCAACATAAATGCACCAAGATGAATAAAAAAATACATTTAAACCCAGAAACACAATAGATAAATGCAGCAGAAAACCCAATATGCAAATGCATAAATACCTAACCAATTAACCACCTATTTAGATACATATTTAAAATCCATATTCAATATAAATATATTATTAATTTAGCAGTGAAACACTCAATCTTAAACACTGTCTACTGGTAGAAAGATGCCCCTTTTTCTATGCCCTCACCAGCAGCCAATGATCCAACACAGTTAAATCCAACACTTTAAGTTGAGCGACTTCACC
>NC_084563.2:21589598-21619598 GCF_033978685.3 Nerophis lumbriciformis | reverse complement strand
CTGCCATCATATTGCAGTCTACACGTATCTCTTGTGTGATGACTGCCATCAAATTGCAGTCTCTCTTATGTGTGACTGCCATCACAGTGCAGTCTACACGTATATCTTATGTGTGACTGCCATCATATTACAGTCTACATGTATCTCTTGTGTGATTGCCATCATATTGCAGTTTGCACGTATCTCTTATGTGTGACTGCCATCATATTACAGTCTACATGTATCTCTTGTGTAATTGCCATCATATTGCAGTTTGCACGTATCTCTTATGTGTGACTGCCATCATATTGCAGTCTACACGTATCTCTTATGTGTGACTGCCATCATATTGCAGTCTACACGGATCTCTTATGTGTGACTGCCATCATATTGCAGTCTACACTTATCTCTTATGTGTGACTGCCATCATATTGCAGTCTACATGTATCTCTTATGTGTGACTGCCATCATATTGCAGTCTACATGTATCTCTTATGTGTGACTGCCATCATATTGCAGTCTACATGTATCTCTTATGTGTGACTGCTATCGTATTGCAATCTACACGTATCTCTTATGTGTGATGACTGCCATCAAATTGCAGTCTACAAATCTCTTTTATGTGTGACTGCCATCATATTGCAGTCTACATGTATCTCTTATGTGTGACTGCCATCATATTGCAGTCTACATGTATCTCTTATGTGTGACTGCCATCATATTGCAGTCTGCACGTATCTCTTGTGTGTGACTGCCATCATATTGCAGTCTATTCCTATCTCTTATGTGACTGACGTCATATTGCAGTCGACACGTATCTCCTATGTGTGACTGCCATCATATTGCAGTCTACATGTATCTCTTATGTGTGACTGCCATCATATTGCAGTCTACACGTATCTCTTATGTGTGACTGCCATCATATTGCAGTCTACACAAATCTCTTAAGCATGACTGCCATCATATTGCAGTCTACACGTATCTCTTGTGTGATGACTGCCATCATATTGCAGTTTACATGTATCTCTTATGTATGACTGCCATAATATTGCAGTCTACACGTATCTTTTATGTGTGACTGCCATCATATTGCAGTCTACATGTATCTCTTATATGTGACTGCCATCAGAGTGCAGTCTACACGTATCTCTTATGTGTGACTGCCATTATATTGCAGTCTACACGTATCTCTTATGTGTGACTGCCATCATTTTGCAGTCTACATGTATCTCTTATATGTGACTGCCATCAGAGTGCAGTCTACACGTATCTCTTATGTGTGACTGCCATCATATTGTAGTCTACACGTATCTCTTATGTGTGACTGCCATCATATTGCAGTCTACACGTATCACTTATGTTTGACTGTCATCTACTGGTCACACTTATCATTACACCATGTACCAAATAAAATAGCTTCGAGGTCGGTAAGCAAAGCCAGAATTATTCCGTACATTAGGAGCACAGTTGAGGATTGAGAAAGAAAAAATGATTTTTAATGCATCTTATAGTCGGGAAAATATGATACATTACAGCGTCACTTCTGCAGGATGCAACACTTTTAAGGGGAAAAAAAACTAATACTTGGCCTTTTTCTCTTGCCCCCCATGCAGTGAGAAAGTCATTAGCGATAGTAGTTTGTCCAGGGATTAGGAAGCGAAGCCGGTAAACACCGGCCGCCTTTCAGCTGACAATCAAAAAAGGGAGAGAGGAGGTGAAAGGCAGGAGACAGTAGAAGACAAAATACGAGGCAGGAATCCGGTCCGTTTCAAGAAGAAACGAGCGAGAACGTCGCCTCCCTCGCTGCTCATTAAAAGTTGAAGGAAGTCAAACAGAGCCGGTGGCAGCTGGCGCTCTTTCAGCGGGAAACCAAACACGACAGCGCAAACAACTCTGCCCGCTCGTGTTGTCGTCAGACTTCGGAGGGGATCACAAAGGACCCACATTCATGGTGGACACCCACTCCCACACATTGTGGATTTGCATAAAAGTAATAAAGATGGAGTTAATGAATCCAAAGGTGCAGGAAAAAAACAGCTGTCCCAAATACTTTGGATCTGGTTTTTAATACTAGTTTATAATGAATTACATTTCAGGTTAAGCTACCTCAGCCATCTTCATTGAAAAGCAATAACGTGCTTGATTGGACACAAAATAATAATGGCTGACATTCACAAAGATCAATTCTCAACTGCAATCTGCACCGAAAGAAAAACGGACCGCAATGGCGTTTAACACCGACCATCAAGTGCCAACTAGTGGCCTGGCAGGCGTATTGCAGCGCTTTCCCACACGATATCTAGAACATATTTGTCAAACTCCTTCAGTCCACTTCAGCTAAAGGCAAAATAAATCAGTTGGTCGTTCTTACAGTGAGACAGTAAATTATTAAAAAAAAATTTTTTTTAAAAACATTAAAAATGTTTTTAATGGGAAGTTCCCAGCTGCAAATGTTCCACATTATATGTTACAACCTTATTTTAAAATGGAATAAATCCACTTTTTTTCCTCAGAATTGTGCGCACAATTCCCCATGGTAATGCGTGTTTTTATTTTATTTGTTTTAAATTGCATATGCATCAAAAATAAATAAATAAATCACAATCAGTTGTTTTTAATGGGAAACTTCTGTAATTGTTCCACATTTTGTTATGTTACAACCTTATTCTAAAATGGAATAAATCCACTTTTATTCCTCAGAATTGTGCGCACAATTCCCCATGGTAATGCGTGTTTTTATTTTATTTTTTTTAATTGCAAATGTATCAAAAATAAATAAATAAATTACAATCAGTTGTTTTTAATGGGAAACTTCTGTAATTGTTCCACATTTTGTTATGTTACAACCTTATTCTAAAATGGAATAAATCCACTTTTATTCCTCAGAATTGTGCGCACAATTCCCCATGGTAATGCGTGTTTTTATTTTATTTTTTTTAATTGCAAATGTATCAAAAATAAATAAATAAATCACAATCAGTTGTTTTTAATGGGAAACTTCTGTAATTGTTCCACATTTTGTTATGTTACAACCTTATTCTAAAATGGAATAAATCCACTTTTATTCCTCAGAATTGTGCGCACAATTCCCCATGGTAATGCGTGTTTTTATTTTTTTTTTTTTAATTGCAAATGTATCAAAAATAAATAAATAAATCACAATCAGTTGTTTTTAATGGGAAACTTCTGTAATTGTTCCACATTTTGTTATGTTACAACCTTATTCTAAAATGGAATAAATCCACTTTTATTCCTCAGAATTGTGCGCACAATACCCCATGGTAATGCGTGTTTTTATTTTTTTTTTTTAATTGCAAATGTATCAAAAATAAATAAATCACAATCAGTTGTTTTTAATGGGAAACTTCAGTAATTGTTCCACATTTTGTTATGTTACAACCTTATTTTAAAATGGAATACATCCACTTTTATTCCTCAGAATTGTGCGCACAATACCCTATGATAATGCGTGTTTTTATTTTTTTATTTTTTTATTGCAAATAAATAATAATAATAAATCACAATCAGTTGTTTTTAATGGGAAGTTCCCAGCTGTAATTGTTCCATATTTTGTTTTGTTACAACCTTATTTTAAAATGGAATAAATCCACTTTTATTCCTCAGAATTGTGCGCACAATACCCCATGATGACAATACATGTTTTTTTTGTTTTTTTAAATTGAAAAGGTATTCAAAATAAATAAATCACAATCAGTTGTTTCTAATGGGAAGTTCCCACCTGCAATTGTTCCACATTTTGTTTTTTTACAACCTTATTCTAAAATGGAATAAATCCACTTTTATTCCTCAGAATTGTGCGCACAATACCCCATGATGACAAAGTGTTTTTTAATTTATTTATTTTTTAAATTGCAAATTTATAAAAAAAAACAAAAAAACTCACAATCAGGTTTTTTTTTTTAATGGGATGTTCCCAGCTGCAATTGTTCCACATTTTGTTTTGTTACTACCTTATTCTAAAATGGAATGAATCCACTTTTATTCCTCAGAATTGTGCGCACAATACCCCATAATGACAAAGTGTAATAGGGACAAACTTCAGCCTGAAAATGTGTGTTCTGCCTGGCGTTAGTGTTTGACTTGTCTCCATTCAATATCGTGCCCTTAATTTTGATTGATGATTCATTAGTATTGCGGTACTATACTAATACCGGTATACCGTACACCTTAATAGGGACAAACTTCAGCCTGAGAGTAGTGTTTGACTTGTCTCCATTCAATAGCGCGTCGTTAATTTTGATTGATGATTCATTAGTATTGTGGTACTATACTAATACTGGTATACTGTACAACCCAAATAGGGACAAACTTCAGCCTGAGAATGTGTGTTCCGCCTGGCGTTAGTGTTTGACTTGTCTCCATTCAATAGCGCGTCGTTAATTTTGATTGATGATTCATTAGTATTGTGGTACTATACTAATACTGGTATACTGTACAACCCAAATAGGGACAAACTTCAGCCTGAGAATGTGTGTTCCGCCTGGCGTTAGTGTTTGACTTGTCTCCATTCAATAGCGCGTCGTTAATTTTGATTGATGATTCATTAGTATTGTGGTACTATACTAATACTGGTATACTGTACAACTCAAATAGGGACAAACTTCAGCCTGAGAATGTGTGTTCCGCCTGGCGTTAGTGTTTGACTTGTCTCCATTCAATAGCGCGTCGTTAATTTTGATTGATGATTCATTAGTATTGTGGTACTATACTAATACTGGTATACTGTACAACCCAAATAGGGACAAACTTCAGCCTGAGAATGTGTGTTCCGCCTGGCGTTAGTGTTTGACTTGTCTCCATTCAATAGCGCGTCGTTAATTTTGATTGATGATTCATTAGTATTGTGGTACTATACTAATACTGGTATACTGTACAACCCAAATAGGGACAAACTTCAGCCTGAGAATGTGTGTTCCGCCTGGCGTTAGTGTTTGACTTGTCTCCATTCAATAGCGCGTCGTTAATTTTGATTGATGATTCATTAGTATTGTGGTACTATACTAATACTGGTATACTGTACAACCCAAATAGGGACAAACTTCAGCCTGAGAATGTGTGTTCCGCCTGGCGTTAGTGTTTGACTTGTCTCCATTCAATAGCGCGTCGTTAATTTTGATTGATGATTCATTAGTATTGTGGTACTATACTAATACTGGTATACTGTACAACCCAAATAGGGACAAACTTCAGCCTGAGAATGTGTGTTCCGCCTGGCGTTAGTGTTTGACTTGTCTCCATTCAATAGCGCGCCGTTAATTTTGATTGATGATTAATTAGTATTGTGGTACTATACTAATACCGGTATACCGTATAGCGTACACCCTATTAGGCACAAACTTCAGCCTGAGAATGTGTGTTCCGCCTGGTGTTAGTGTTTGACTTGTCTCCATTCAATAGCATGTCGTTAATTTTGATTGATGAATAATTAGTATCGCGGTACTATACTAATACACCGTACACCCTAACAGGGACAAACTTCAGCCTGAGAATGTGTGTTCCGCCTGGCGTTAGTGTTTGACTTGTCTCCATTCAATAGCGTGCCGTTAATTTTGATTGATGATTCATTAGTATCACGGTACTATACTAATACCGGTATAGTGTACAACCCAAATAGAGACAAACTTCAGCCTGAGAATGTGTGTCCCGCCTGGCGTTAGTGTTTGACTTGTCTCCATTCAATAGCATGTCTTTAATATTGATTGATGAATAATTAGTATCGCGGTACTATACTAATACACCGTACACCCTAACAGGGACAAACTTCAGCTTGAGAATGTGTGTTCCGCCTGGAGTTAGTGTTTGACTTGTCTCCATTCAATAGCGTGCCGTTAATTTTGATTGATGATTAGGTAGTATCGTGGTACTATACTAATACCGGTATACCGTACACCCCAATAGGGACAAACTTCAGCCTGATAATGTGTGTTCCGCCTGGTGTTAGTGTTTGACTTATCTCCATTCAATAGCATGTCGTTAATTTTGATTGATGAATAATTAGTATCGTGGTACTATACTAATACACCGTACACCCTAACAGGGACAAACTTCAGCTTGAGAATGTGTGTTCCGCCTGGCGTTAGTGTTTGACTTGTCTCCATTCAATAGTGTGCTGTTAATTTTGATTGATGATTCATTAGTATCGCGGTACTATACTAATATCGGTATACTGTACAACCCAAATAGGGACAAACTTCAGCCTGAGAATGTGTGTTCCGCCTGGCGTTGGTGTTTGACTTGTCTCCATTCAATAGTGTGCTGTTAATTTTAATTGATGATTAATTAGTATCGCGGTACTATACTAATACACCGTACACCCTAACAGGGACAAACTTCAGCCTGAGAATGTGTGTTCCGCCTGGCGTTAGTGTTTGACTTGTCTCCATTCAATAGCATGTCGTTAATTTTGATTGATGATTAATTAGTATCGCGGTACTATACTAATACCGGTATACTGTACAACACAAACCTACATACAAAGTTGCATTGCCACATTTAGACATTATTCAAATCATATCCAAAAAAGTGGTTGTGACAAACACACACAAACAGGTGTAGATATGCGCTGGTGTGGTACTAAATGGAGCAGCAGAGTGTATAAAAAGGTCTGAGCTTTTTAAGAGGGTGTCAAGTCAAGAAAGTAGAATGAAAAGACGTGTGTGTACACAGACATGCCGGGGCCCCTCCAGGCTAAACGAAATGAACTCTGACGGGCCAAAAGCTTTTAAACAAACTGAGCCAAAGAAGGCTCAGAGTCCGTGTTGGACTCACACAAAAAAAAAAAAAGATTTATGAGCCTTTTTTTCCCCCCTTCTGGCGAGATGAGGGCCAAAATGCGGAGCAGCTCACTTTCATTAGTGTGATGGTTTAAACTTGAAAGAGCGGCAGCAGCACAATCGGCGCTATTAAGGTTTGATGTTGGGCGGCTGACCCGAGCCAAACGGAGCCGACCATTACAAAAAGTGGAGTCAAAGGCTTCGCGTTAAACGTAGCTGCCGTGCCATTAGCCGCCGCAAAAGGCAACGCTAATGGTCAATTTTAGAAGGGAAGACTTTGGTGCATCAGGTGATTGAAGGTTGTGTTGTTGCAGACTTAATTGCACAACTCATTAAAGGGCCGAAAGCGGATTTCAGGGCTAAATGGGCTATTTAGCTTCAGAGAAAACAAAACTATTTTCTTTATGTCCCAAACATTCAGTACATGTCCGTGCACTAAACCAGTCCTATTTCTCAAATACAAAACCAGTGAAGTTGGCACGTTGTGTAAATGGTAAAAAAAAAAACAGAATACAGTGATTTGCAAATCCTTTTCAACTTATATTCAATTGACTAGACTGCAAAGACAAGATATTTAACGTTCGAACTGGAAAACTTTGTTATTTTTTGGAAATATTAGCTCATTTGGAATTTGATGCCTGTAACATGTTTCAAAAAAGCTAGCAAAAGTGTCAAAAAACACAGAGAAAGTTGAGGAATGCTCATCAAACACTTATTTGGAACATCCCACAGGTGAACAGGCTAATTGGGAACAGGTGGGTGCCATGATTGGGTATAAAAGCAGCTTCCATGAAATGCTCAGTCATTCACAAACAAGGATGGGGCAAGGGTCACCACTTTGTGAACAAATGCGTGAGAAAATTGTTGAACAGTTTAAGAACAACATTTCCCAACCAGCTATTGCAAGGAATTTAGGGATTTCACCATCTTCGGTCTGTAATATCATCAAAAGGTTCAGAGAATCTGGAGAAATCACTGCACGTAAGCGATAATATTACGGACCTTGGGTCCCTCAGGCGATACTGCATGAAAAAGCGCCATCAGTTTGTAAAGGATATCACCACATGGGCTCAGGAACACTTCAGAAAACCACTGTTAGTAAATACAGTTGGTCGCTACATCTGTATGTGCAAGTTAAAACTCTACTATGCAAAGCAAAAGCCATTTATCAACAACACCCAGAAACTCTGCTGGCTTTGCTGGGCCTGAGCTCATCTAAGATGGACTGATACAAAGTGGAAAAGTGTTCTGTGGTCTGACGAGTCCACATTTCAAATTGTTTTTGGAAACTGTGGACGTTGTGTCCTCCGGAACAAGGAGGAAAAGAACCATCCAATTTGTCATAGGTGTAAAGTTGAAAAGCCAGCATCTGTGATGGTACGGGGGTGTATTAGTGCCCACGGCATGGGTAACTTACACATCTGTGAAGGCACCATTAATGCTGAAAGGTACATACAGGTTTTGGAGCAACATATGTTGCCATTCAAGCAACATTACCATGGACGCCCCTGCTTATTTCAGCAAGACAATGCCAAGACACGTGTTACAACAGCGTGGCTTCATAGTAAAAGAGTGCGGGTACTAGACTGGCCTGCCTGTAGTCCAGACCTGTCTCCCATTGAAAATGTGTGGCGCATTATGAAGCCTAAAATAGCACAACGGAGACCCCCGGACTGTTGAACAACTTAAGCTGTACATCAAGCAAGAATGGGAAAGAATCCCACCTGACAAGCTTAAAAAATTGGTCTCCTCAGTTCCCAAACGTTTACTGAGCACACTTCAGTGAAGCAGGTTTTAAATAGCAAAAAAAAGAAGTGTAGCAATTATTAAGGGTTAAGATTAATGATGCACAAATTGAATTTTTTTTCCCACGTCGTGCGTTTGTGTGCCCCACCACATTTTAGCAGACAGTTAAAAAAAAAGTAGAAGAGGAAGCTGTGGGCGATCGACTCCTCGCTGTACTCTCAAAGCGGTTTGGTTTTGTCACAGTGTCTTGTTGGGATCATGGGTTAGCGGAGGGGCAAACTTACGAGCTGAGTGTGTGTGTGTGTGTGTGTGTGTGTGTGTGTGTGTGTGTGTGTGTGTGTGTGTGTGTGTGTGTGTGTGTGTGTGTGTGTGTGTGTGCGCTTGTATTTCTACCCTTCTTGAGACATCAACAAAGAAAAGTACCTTCAATATGAGGAGGTGTGAACAAGTGATGACAAAAATCATGGTCCCAATACAGAAAACCATTGCATCTAATAGAGAATGTCTCATAAGCACCCCTGGTGGTGAAATGTATCAAAATGAGGGTGGTCCCAAAAAGGAGGGATTTTTCAAATTGACTGTGTGTCGGTTTTAAAAGTGCTCCTCCTCTGGTCAACATATGAAATAACAAGTGTGTGTAAGAAATTGACATGTGCCCAGTTTGGCCAAAATGTATTTAAAAATGATTTATATAGAGACATACTGTAATAACTTGAAGTTAATAATGAAGATTAAAAACCAATTACAAACAAAAAATAACAAAAAAAATGTTTTCACACAATGTGTCAACTTTTTACTTATAAAATTGGGAACAATTTCTCATATTCTTTCGTTTTGTGTAATATTGCTATATTTTCTCGTAAAGTTATTACCGTATTTTCCGCACTATAAGGTGCACCGCATTATAAGGCGCACCTTCAATGAATGGCCTATTTTAAAACGATGTTCACATATAAGGCGCACCGCATTATAAGGCGCATAGAATAGACGCTACAGTAGAGGCTGGGGTTACGTTATGCATCTCGTAGTTGCGACACCTGTTGTGGCTCAATATCGGTCCATATATAAGGCGCACCGGATTATAAGGCGCACTGTCAACTTTTGAGAAAATTGGAGGTTTTTAGGTGCACCTTACAGTGCGGAAAATACGGTAATTATTTTATGTAAAATTATTACTTTTCAATGCAAAATGGTGACATTTGTCATATAAAATCCCGACTTGTAACACAATATTGCCAGTTTTTTGTTCTTGTAAAAAAAATTTTTTTTTTATTATGAATTTTTTCATAATTTTGCCAAGTAAAAATTCTGATTATTAGTATAATGTTTTTGATTGATTGATTGAAACTTTATTAGTAGATTGCACAGTACAGTACATATTCCGTACAATTGACCACTAAATGGTAACACCCCAATAAGTTTTTCAACTTGTTTAAGTCGGTTAATCAATTCATGGTAAAATTGTAAAGTTTTCTTATAGAATTGTGACTTTTGTCGAGTAAAACTACGACTCTTTTCATAAAATTGCCTAAATTTTAAGCTTTTCTTGTAAAATTGCGACTGTTATTGAGTAAAATTCCAACTTTTATCATAATATTGCACAAATGTTCAGTTTTTCTTGTCAAATTTTGACGACGTTAATTATAATACTGCCAAAAAATTATACGTTTTTCTTGTGAAACTGTTACCTTTTTCTTGTGAAATTCCGACTCATTTTTCACAACAAGCTTTTTTATATTTGCATACTATGTATATATTATTAATGTTGTAAATACACTTCTTTATATATCTAGAAAGGGTGGTCCTAAAGAGGTAGGCATTTTTCTCAGGTCTCAAGAAGATAACAAATGCAAAAATGTGTGTGTGTGTGTGTGTGTGTGTGTGTGTGTGTGTGTGTGTGTGTGTGTGTGTGTGTGTGTGTGTGTGTGTGTGTGTGTGTGTGTCTTTCCTTTACCTCTGGCTCAGATGCATTTGAGTGGTTAAAAAAGCAGATTGGTAAGCCAAACTATATGTACAGTACATGCTGTACGTGTGTGTCTATCTCCCAGCTGGCCTATTTACAGCGAAAGGAAAACTATGATTAGAGAGACTGCCAGGACACACACATCCACAGAGATATACACACATACTGTCATTACTTGTGTTGTTCTCTTCACATTCCAAAGTACGGACAACAATACTTGAAAAACACACAACCGCACACCATATGACAGAATATGCAATGAAGAAAAATGCTGTTGAAGTGTGACATGGTCCATCACTGACAATAGCCATGTGCACATGGACACGTTCAATCGGATTAAAAGTAAATAAAAAACGCTTCATGTAAACACGCAATTGCTGCTGTCTCCCCCCATTCAACATGTACAGAAGTAGCGTGATATCATGTTTTGTTTGTTGCTTTAAAATGAGACGAGCAAAAACAAAAGTATGGTCTGGAGCAAACCTGGGCAATTATTTAGAGAAAAAATGTGTGTCTGGGAGCCGATATATCTATTTTTAGGAACTAATAATGTCTGATTGAATGCTAAAAAGGTTATGACAGACCGCCTTAAAAAACGGAATGGAATTTTACGTTTTTTTTAATGAATGTGACACCCAGAATGTACATGCAAAGAATGTGGGATTTACAATATTAACTATGAACGATAAAACACTGAATATTGACAACATATGAACGTCACACCCCCTTTCCATCCACATATTTTACAATCAACAAAAATGCAACAAACAGCAAAATATGAACGTGAAGTGTAAATAAAAAAAAACACTTTTCACTAAGCTTTTGAACTTTGTTGTAAAAATCTCCTTCCGCGTCGGTCCCTGATACCCGCGTTTCAGGCTCTGGAAACACGATGTAGAAAAGCTCCCCACCCACACTGCTTGGTGCCTCGTCTGAGCTGCTGTGACTAAGATTACCATAGTAACTAATTAGATTACCATAGCAAGTAGTTATATTACCATAGTAACAAGTATTTCATGCAAAAGCGCAGATTCCAACCATTGAAATACTTTGTATAGTTCAAGACTTACGGTCATTTGAAAACATCACAGCACATCATAATGGCAGCTACAGTTTCCATCTTAAAAATGTAAAAAAAATATTTGGAATGTCTGGCGGGCCAGATTTAAAAGCTTATCGGGCCGCATGTGGCCCCCCGGGCCTTAATTTGCCCAGGTCTGGTCTGGAGTGTTATGTTTCGATGTAACAATAAAAGAAGGGATCCAGTTGTCGTCTTAACGAGCTGTTTTAATCACAACATTAAGCTACTCCAAGTGCTAACTGCTGGCCTCAGACACATACACAGAAAATATGATGACAAGAATGGCACAGACCAGCGACCTCCGAAAAGAGAGGTAAAACAAAAGTAGTGAACAGAAGGAAAACGTGATGGATAAATAACGTCGGACAAGCAGGAATGCACAAAGCTACGCTTGTTTAAAGTCGAAGTCGACCGCTTCGTATGCACTTGCAGTGAGCGAACTTGTCCAAAAGCTGGCGCCAGAGCACAAACAATAACGGACCTTTCCGTTTATGTTATATTCTGCCCATGTCAAAGACACTCTGTGGAAACGCACACCGACCCACACTGCTTGGTGCCTACCATAGTAACTAATTATAGTAACATAGTAACTAGTATATCATGCAAAAGCGCAGCTTCAAACCATTGAAATACTTCGTATAGTTCAAGACTTGGGGCGGTATAGCTCAGTTGGAAGAGTGGCCGTGTCAGCAACTTGAGGGTTGCAGGTTCGATCCCCGCTTCCGCACATCCTAGTCACTGCCGTTGTGTCCTTGGGTAAGACACTTTACCCACCTGCTCCCAGTGCCACCCACACTTGTTTAAATGTAACTTAGATATTGGGTTTTCACTATGTAAAGCGCTTTGAGTCACTAGAGAAAAGCGCTATATAAATATAATTCACTTCACTTCACAAGACTTACGGTCATTAGAAAACATCACTGCACATCACAATGGCAGCTGCAGTTTCCATCTTAACCATCTAAAAAAATTATTTGGGAATATCCGGTGGGCCAGATTGAAAAGCTTAACGGGCCACATGCGGCCCCCGGGCTTTAATTTGCCCAGGTCTGATCTACATCAATAATTAATTTGCCCAGGTCTGGTCTGGAGTGTCATGTTTCGATGTAACAATAAAAGAAGGGATCCAGTTGTCGTCTTAATGAGGCATTTAGAAAATGTGCTAACATGAATGGCACAGAACAGCAACATTTCGAAAAGAGAGGTAAAACAAAAGTAGTGAAAACATGATGAATAAATACCGTGATAACGTCAGACAAGCAGGAATGCAAAAAGCCACGTTTGTTTACAGTCAAAGTCGACTGCTCTTTACGCACCTGCAGTGAGCGAACTTCCGCGCAGATACCAACCATTGAAATACTTTGCATAGTTCAAGGCTTACGGTCATTTGAAAACTATAGTTCCGATCCTAAAGGCCTACTGAAACCCACTACTACCGACCACGCAGTCTGATAGTTTATATATCAATGATGAAATCTTAACATTGCAACACATGCCAATATGGCCGGGTTAGCTTACTAAAGCGCAATTTAAAATTTTGTGTGAAATATCCTGCTAAAAAACGTCTCGGTATGATGACGTCAGCGCGTGATGTCACGGATTGTGGAGGACATTTTGGGACAGCATGGTGGCCAGCTATTAAGTCGTCTGTTTTCAGCGCAAAATTCCACAGTATTCTGGACATCTGTGTTGGTGAATCTTTTGCAATTTGTTCGATGAACAATGGAGACAGCAAAGAAGAAAGCTGTAGGTGGGAAGCGGTGTATTGCGGCCGACTGCAGCAACAACACAAACACAGCCGGTGTTTCATTGTTTACATTCCCGGAAGATGACAGTCAAGCTTTACCATTGGCCTGTGGAGAACTGGGACAACAGAGACTCTTACCAGGAGGACTTTGAGTTGGATACGCAGACACGGTACCGTGAGTACGCTTCCAAACATTTGATCGCTTGCCCGTACGTGCGTGCCGCTATGTGCATGTCACGTACGTAACTTTGGGGACTTTGGGGAAATATATGTGCTGTATGAACTTTGGGGAGGTGAACGGTACTTTGGGCTCTGGGATTGAGTGTGTTGTGCAGGTGTTTGAGTTGTATTGGCGGGTTATATGGACGGGAGGGGGGAGGTGTTTGTTATGCGGGATTAATTTGTGGCATATTAAATATAAGCCTGGTTGTGTTGTGGCTAATAGAGTATATATATGTCTTGTGTTTATTTACTGTTTTAGTCATTCCCAGCTGAATATCAGGTCCACCCGCCTCTCACAGCATCTTCCCTATCTGAATCGCTCCCACTGCCCTCTAGTCCTTCACTCTCACTTTCCTCATCCACGAATCTTTCATCCTCGCTCCAATTAATGGGGAAATCATCGCTTTCTCGGTCCGAATCGCTCTCGCTACTGGTGGCCATGATTGTAAACAATGTGCAGATGTGAGGAGCTCCACAACCCGTGACGTCACGCTACTCGTCTGCTACTTCTGGTAGAGGCAAGGCTTTTTTATCAGCGACCAAAATTTGCAAACTTTATCGTCGATGTTCTCTACTAAATCCTTTCAGCAAAAATATGGCAATATCGCGAAATGATCAAGTATGACACATAGAATGGACCTGCTATCCCCGTTTAAATAAGAAAATCGCATTTCAGTAGGCCTTTAAAGATCTAAAAAAAACAATTTGGGGGAATGTCCGGCGGGCCAGATTGAAAAGCCCAGGTCTGTCCTGGACGGTCCGCGCCTTAATGCCTCAGTCACACGCAGGATTCTCACAGGAATGAGGCAAAAATACGACCCGTAACTTCTACGACATCAAGATCGTGCACGAATGCGACAAAAAGGGTTAACTCACTGACTCTCGGTCCAGCTCTGTTTGTCCGCGAGCGATCTGGCAGTCCATCGCACTCTTAAGTGCAGCCATATTGTCTAATAAACGTCCTGAAGTAAGATCCAGTTCAGGCGGTTCACATGTTACCGATTAGAAGTTGCAAGGTCCATGAGCAGAGCTAACAAAACAAAAGAAGGTGAAATGTGAAGAAAAAAGTGATGTTGAGGGGAGCAAGCGTAAAGACCGTGTCCTGTCAATTTGGAACTACAATTTCAGTTCTTTTGGGAAGGGCCTTGAGCCCCCCCCCCCAAAAAAAGAAGTGGTTGTTGCCAAACAAGTTTTTATATAAAGCCAATTAATTTAAGCTCCATTTGTAATAAAATGTGTTATACAGTCGTGGTCAAAAGTTTACATACTCGTGTAAAGAACAGACTGTCTTGAGTTTCCAATCATTTCTACAACTCTTATTTTTTTGTGATAGAGTGATTGGAGCACATACTTGTTGGTCACAAAAATTATTCATGAAGTTTGGTTCTTTTATGAATTTATTATGGGTCTACTGAAAATGTGACCACATCTGCTGGGTCAAAAGTATACATACAGCAACATACATTATCAATTTTGGTGATGTAGAAAAGTTAGAATCAAATCAAATTAGCTTCATGGCACAGCCTCTTAACTTCATGTGAGTGATTATAATTGACGACACCTGTTGACTTCTCTGAGTCCATTCAAATAGGGCTCATGTGATGCAGTCATCAGACTCGGTTACAAACGCGACAATGGGAAAGTCAAAGGAACTCAGCCCAGATCGGAAAAAACGAACCATTGACTTTCTTGAACAAGTCAGGAAAGTCACTTGGAGCCATTTCAAAGCAGCTTAAGGCCCCAAGAGCAACTGTGCAGACAGTTGTTCTTAAGTATAAAGTGCATGGCACAGTTTTGTCACTGCCACAATCAGGAAGAAAAAACCTGCTGCTGAGAGAAAATTGGTCAGGATGGATCAAGAGTCAACCGAGAAAAACCAAAAAGCAGGTCTGCAATGAATTGGAAGCTGCTGGAACCAATGTTCCCTCTAATTTTTCATGTGTGTGAGCAAACGCACAAACACCCTGAGCATTCAGTGGAATACAGACGTGCACACCGTGGTCATACCAGCAGCATTTGTCTCAAACCTGACATAACAATTTAAGTGTCTTATTATTATAATCAAGTGACTAGTCAATTTCAAGAGATTATTTTCTAATATATGTGATTTGGCCCACTTAGATATTGTTGTTTTTTTTTTTTAAATCAGCTATGCACTATAGTATTTTATGCCTGGGTGGGGGTCCTGCTTTGGAAAGATTGTGTACCCCTTTCAGAGATCACATTTAGTTCCCCTTAAAACATTCACATGTTGCATGAGATGAAGTGTTTATTAACTTTCTGTCCTTAAAATAAATATTTTTATTAGCAATTATGTACAAACCCCGTTTCCATATGAGTTGGGAAATTGTGTTAGATGTAAATATAAACGGAATACAATGATTTGCAAATCCTTTTCAACCCATATTCAGTTGAATGCACTACAAAGACAAGATATTTGATGTTCAAACTCATAAACTTTTTTTTTTTTTGCAAATAATAATTAACTTAGAATTTCATGGCTGCAGCACGTGCCAAAGTAGTTGGGAAACGGCATGTTCACCACTGTGTTACATGGCCTTTCCTTTTAACAATACTCAGTAAACATTTGGGAACTGAGGAGACACATTTTTGAAGCTTCTCAGGTGGAATTCTTTCCCATTCTTGCTTGATGTACAGCTTAAGTTGTTCAACAGTCCGGGGGTCTCCATTGTGGTATTTTAGGCTTCATAATGCGCCACACATTTTCAATGGGAAACAGGTCCGGACTACAGGCAGGCCAGTCTAGTACCCGCACTCTTTCACTATGAAGCCACGTTGATGTAACATGTGGCTTGGCATTGTCTTGCTGAAATAAGCAAGGGCGTCCATGGTAACGTTGCTTGGATGGCAACATATGTTGCTCCAAAACCTGTATGTCCCTTTCAGCATTATTGGCGCCTTCACAGATGTGTAAGTTACCCATTTCTTGGGCACTAATACACCCCCATACCATCACAGATGCTGGATTTTCAACTTTGCGTCTATAACAATTTTTTACAATATTTTCCTCTTTGGTCCGGAGGACACAACGTCCACAGTTTCCAAAGACAATTTGAAATGTGGACTCGTCAGACCACAGAACACTTTTCCACTTTGCATCAGTCCATCTTAGATGAGCTCAGGCCCAGCGAAGCCAACGGCGTTTCTGGGTGTTGTTGATAAACGGTTTTCGCCTTGCATAGGAGAGTTTTAACTTGCACTTTTAGATGTAGCGACCAACTGTAGTTACTGACAGTGGGTTTCTGAAGTGTTCCTGAGCCCATATGGTGATATCCTTTACACACTGATGTCGCTTGTTGATGCAGTACAGCCTGAGGGATCGAAGGTCACGGGCTTAGCTGCTTACGTGCAGTGATTTCTCCAGATTCTCTGAACCCTTTGATGATATTACGGACCGTAGATGGTGAAATCCCTAAATTCCTTGCAATAGCTGGTTGAGAAAGGTTTTTCTTAAACTGTTCAAAAATTTGCTCACGCATTTGTTGACAAAGTGGTGACCCTCGCCCCATCCTTGTTTGTGAATGACTGAGCATTTCATGGAAACTACTTTTATACCAAATCATGGCACCCACCTGTTCCCAATTAGCCTGCACACTTGTGGGATGTTCCAAATAAGTGTTTGATGAGCATTCCTCAACTTTATCAGTATTTATTGCCACCTTTCCCAACTTCTTTGTCACGTGTTGCTGGCATCAAATTCTAAAGTTAATGATTATTTGCTCAAAAAAATTTTTTTTATCAATTTGAACATCAAATATGTTGTCTTTGTAGCATATTCAACTGAATATGGGTTGAAAATGATTTGCAAATCATTGTATTCCGTTTATATTTACATCTAACACAATTTCCCAACTCATATGGAAACGGGGTTTGTAGTCCTGTAACATCATTTCATGATCAATATCCAAAAAATAACATTCTTAACAAATGACAGTAGAATAAGCACACTGATTGAGGAGTCATATTAAAACGACCTGAAATTGACACTTTACGTGTAGTGTTGGAGTTGTCCAACTTTTTGTGTGGCCATAAACGCACCAGTGGCTAATTGCCATAGTGTATTTGTCGGTGCAGGTGAGAGAGAGCAAGCGGCTGCTGTTGATACAACAGATGACAAAGAGTTGCTTTTGGCTTGGTTTGTACGGTAGACAACGACCAGTTTTGCTAGATAGAAGTATTTTACAGATTGTTTTGGTGTGGTTATGGCCGACAAACAATTTCGCTAAATAAAAGGACCGATGGAATTCCTGTCCTCCTTTAAGTGTCTCCACAGACGTAACAATAATTTAAGTGTTGACAAACATTGTTTTATCTGTTGTGGCTGTTACTCACAGTTGCATTGCAAAATCAAAAAAACAAACTATTTTGTTTAGAGTGGGATTTGTTTTTTGCGCAGAGGACGCGTGAGCAGTGCGCAATTGCGCAGGTGCGCACCTGAGAGGGAACGTTGGCTGGAACACAGGTGTCAGTGTTCACAGTCAAGCGTGTTTTGCATCGCCATGGACTGAGAGGCTGCCATGCAAGAAGGAAGCCCTTGCTCCAGAAGCCACACCTTAAGTTTGCTGCTGATCACATGGACAAAGATAAGACCTTCTGGAGGAAAGTTCTGTGGTCTGATGAAACAAAAATGTAGCTGTTTCAAGCATGATGGTGGTAGTATTATGCTCTGGGCCTGTTTTGCTGCCAATGGAACTGGTGCTTTACAGAGAGTAAATGGGACAATGAAAAAGGACGATTACCAAATTCTTCAGGACAACCTAAAATCATCAGCCCGGAGGTTGGGTCTTGGGTAGGGCTGGGCAATATGGCCTTTTTTTAATATCTCGATATTTTAAGGCCATATCGCGATACACGATATATATCTGGATATGTTGCCTTAGCCTTGAATGAACACTTGATGCATATAATCACAGCAGTATAATGATTCTATGTGTCTACATTAAAACATTCTTCATACTGCATTAATATATGCTCCTTTTAGACTTTCATGCAGAGAGGGAAATCACAACTAAAAGTGTATTTATTAAACAGTTATTAAGCAGTGGCACAAACATTCATGTCATTTCCAAAAGTGCAAGATTGTCAGACATTTTAAAACAAGCTATAAGTGCACTTTTGGGCATGATGACACACAATATATTTCAATAAGTGTCACATAAAAATGAGCTGCATATCAAATAGTATATGTCCTACAGTGTTGATGTGGAAATAGTTGCTTCGGCATTTAGTTGGTGTGGCACCGAACGGAGATGTTGACATGTAAAGACATATTCCCACTTGAAGCCAAACCACCGTCAGACGATGGACCCCGTGCTGTTTTTCTTGGGAATTAATTCTTCCTCCATTTGTTACCAGATTCGCACCTTCTTTCTCTCGTATTACCACTCAAACCACACCGTTAGCTGTTAGCATCACAGCTAACGTTACCATGTCGCTACCTCTCGCTCCGCGGGACAAGTGACGTTGCTCACGTGACAGTATGTGACGTATGTAAGAAGGTGCGCTTGTTTTAAAGTCTCTGTGAGAAGGAGAGACAGGAAAGAGTGAGACATGCATGCAGTTTAATGCCCCGCAGCTAAAAGCAACTGCGTGAGAAGGTATACTCCAATATCACGATATAGTCATTTTCAATATCGCACAGAGACAAACCCGCGATATATCGACTATATCGATATATCACCCAGCCCTAGTCTTGGGCGCGGTTGGGTGTTCCAACAGGACCCCAAACACACGTCAAAAGTGGTCAAGGAATGGCTAAATCAGGCTAGAATGAAGGTTTTAGAATAGCCTTCTCAAAGTCCTGACTTAAACGTGTGGATAATGCTGAAGAAACAAGTCAATGTCAAAAAACCAACACATTTACCTGAACTGCACCAATTTTGTCAAGAGGAGTGGTCAACAATTCAAGCAGAAGCTTGTGGATGGCTACCAAAAGCGCCTTATTGCAGTGAAACTTGCCAAGGGACATGTAAGCAAATATTAACATTGCTGTATGTATACTTTTGACCCAGCACATTTGCTCACATTTTCAGTAGACCCATAATAAGGTCATAAAAGAACCAAACTTCATGAATGTTGTTTGTGACCAACAAGTATGTGCTCCAATCACTCTATCACAAAAAAATAAGAGTTGTAGAAATGATTGGAAACTGAAGACAGCCATGACATTATGTCCTTCACAAGTGTATGTAAACTTTTGACCGTTTATTCACAAAAAACATCCATGAAGTTTGGTTCTTTTATGAATTTCTGACATCACATGGACAAAGATAAGACCTTCTGGAGGAAAATTATGTGGTCAGATGAAACAAAAATTGAGCTGTTTGGCCACAATACCCAGCAATATGTTTGGAGGAGAAAAGGTGAGGTCTTTAATCCCAGGAACACCAAACCTACCGTCAAGCATGGTGGTGGTAGTATTATGCTATGGGTCTGTTTTGCTGCCAATGGAACTGGTGCTTTACAGAGAGTAAATGGGACAGTGAAAACATTCTTCAGGACAACCTAAAATCATCAGCCCGGAGGTTGAGTCTTGGGCGCAGTTGGGTGTTCCAACAGGACAATGACCCCAAACACACATAAAAAGTGGTAAAGGAATGGCTAAATCAGGCTAGAATGAAGGTTTTAGAATGGCCTTCCCAAAGTCATGACTTAAACGTGTGAACAAGGCTGAAAACCAACAAATTTAGCTGAACTGCACCAATTTTGTCAAGAGGAGTGGTCAAAAATTCAAGCAGAAGCTTGTGGATGGCTACCAAAAGTGCCTTATTGCAGTGTAACTTGCCAAGGGACATGTAAGCAAATATTAACATTGCTGTATGTATACTTTTGACCCAGCACATTTGGTCACATTTTCAGTATACCCATAATACATTCATAAAAGAACCAAACTTCATGAATGTTTTTTGTGACCAACAAGTATGTGCTCCAATCACTCTATCACAAAAAAATAAGAGAAATGATTGGAAAGTCAAGACAGCCATGACATTATGTTCTTTACAAGTGTATGTACACTTTTGACCACGACTGTACATTCCTTTTTAAAAATGCAACAGTAACCCCACAAGGGTCCTGTCATGCGCCTTAGTCGCCATTGTGTTTGTTTTCATTTCAAAGAAAAACACACTTCATATGGTAAACCACTTGCAAGTCCCATCGACTAAAGCATCTGCTTAAATGTTTGGCGCGCACATTACGCTAATGGCGGCGAGAGGATGATCTTAGCAGACAGGTCGCGTTGAGAGGTTTCCTGCGGTGCCGCTAACGTGCAGGCTCAGCCACCGTGAAAAGCGCTTACACGCCGCGAACGGACCGTCAAGCGCTTGGAGGAGTGACAAGTTGATCTCGGGAGGATCGGGACAGGAGACCGAACGAACGGGAGGGGTTTCTTGGACATGCGCGGAAGGTGTATATGGCTGCCGCAAACGTCGTTCGGTCGACAAGATGCTGCCGTGTAATTGATAACATTTCTGCACTCCAACCTCGAGGGGAATGAAAGACATCAACCTCCCCAGAAAAGTGCAAATAAAGAATATATATTGTACATAAAAGACAGTTTAGGTATTAGTATAGTACCGCGATATGAGCAGAGGAGCATGTTCGGCAGCGCACAATCACAAAGTACTCACAAGCAGACAGTGTGTAGACAGAAAAGGGAGAACGGACACATTTTGGCTAAAAAACTAAAGATAAAGGTGAAGTTATAACACTGAAACACCCTCAGGAAGAGCTGCTTTAAGACATGGCTAAAGTCCATCTGCAGTGTTGTAGCTACTTCTAAAACACTAATCCTTGTCTCCATGGCGACAAATAAAGTAAGTTTCTTACAAGTATCATCCTTGCAGGACGAGGAATAGCTAAACATGCTTCACTACACACCGTAGCTCACCGGCGTCACAATGTAAACAAACGCCATTGGTGGATCTACACCTGACATAAATGATAAATGATAAATGGGTTGTACTTGTATAGCGCTTTTCTACCTTCAAGGTACTCAAAGCGCTTTGACACTACTTCCACATTTACCCATTCACACACACATTCACACACTGATGGAGGGAGCTGCCATGCAAGGCGCTAACCAGCACCCATCAGGAGCAAGGGTGAAGTGTCTTGCTCAGGACACAACGGACATGACGAGGTTGGTACTAGGTGGGGATTGAACCAGGGACCCTCGGGTCGCGCACGGCCACTCTTCCACTGCGCCACGACATCCACTGTAATGATACCAAGTACAGGAGCGCATCTAGTCGATACTACTATGATTACGTCAATATTTTTTAGCATCACAAAATCTTCTTTCGTTTTAAAAAAAATTCATATTATGTTAATAAACTCAAGACTTTGAATATGACCAATGTATGATCCTGTAACGACTTGGTATCGGTTTGATACCCAAGTGTGTGGTATCATCCAAAACTAATGTAAAGCATTCAAACAACAGAAGAATAAGTGATTATTACATTTAAACAAAAGTATAGATAGAACAGAAAAAGAGAAAGTAAGCAAATATTAACAGTAAATGAACAAGTAGATTAATAATAATTTTTTACAGCTTGTCCTTAATAATGTTGACAAAATAATAGAATGATAAATGACACAATATGTTACTGCATATGTCAGCAGACTAATTAGGAGTCTTTGTTTGCTTACTTACTACTAAAAGACAAGTTGTCTTGTATGTTCACTATTTTATTTAAGGACAAACTTGCAATAATAAACATATGTTTTATGTACTCTAAGATTGTTTTGGTTAAAATAAACCTAATAATGCCATTTTTTGTGGTCCCCTTTATTTAGAAAAGTACCCAAAAGTATCGAAATACATGTTGGTACCGGTACTAAAATATTGGTATCGGGACAACACTAACAAGAACGCACATTACAGTTGAAATATGCAATAATTTGTATATTATAATTGTTTTGTTGTTTTTATATTGTTTATTCATTCTGTGTTTTTACATCGTTTATTGGCCTTTAGGTGTGATCTTACAATATTTTAACTGTGCTGTGAAGGACTTTGTGGCTTTTTTTGTCTATAAAAATGTATTGTTTGTGTATGAAACTTTTGTTCCGCCGACATGGTTTGATTCCCAGACAGGACATAGGTCAACAATGAACTAAGTCATATTATGTTGAAAAACCAAAGTAAAGTAGGGATGTCCGATAATAGCTTTTTGCCGATATCCGATATTCCGATAATGACCAAACCCTTAGTTACCGATACCGATATCAACCGATACCAATATATGCAGTCGTGGAAATAACACATTATTATGCCTAATTTGGACAACCAGGTATGGTGAAGATAAGGTACTTTAAAATAAATAAATAAATAAAATAAAATAAGATAAATAAATTAAAAACATTTTCTTGAATAAAAAAAGAAAGTAAAACGATATAAAAACAGTTACATAGAAACTAGTAATTAATGAAAATGAGTAAAATTAACTGTTAAAGGTTAGTACTATTAGTGGACCAGCAGCACGCACTATCATGTGTGCTTACGGACTGTATCCCTTGCAGACTGTATTGATATATATTGATATATAATGTAGGAACCACAATATTAATAACAGAAAGAAACAACCCTTTTGTGTGAATGAGTGTGAATGAGTGTAAATGGGGGAGGGAGGTTTTTTGGGTTGGTGTACTAATTGTAAGTGTATCTTGTGTTTTTTATGTTGATTTAATAAAAGATAAATAAATAAACGATACCGATATAAAAATAAAAAAAACGATACCGATAATTTCCGATATTACATTCTAAAGCATTTATCGGCCGATATTATCGGCAGGCCGATGTTATTGTACATCTCTAAAGTAAAGTCATTTATCGTATTTTTCGGAGTATAAGTCGCTCCGGAGTACAAGTCGCACCGGCCGAAAAGGCATAATAAAGAAGGAAAAAAACATCAGTCGCACTGGAGTATAAGTCGCATTTTTGGGGGAAATTTAGTTGATAAAAGCCAACTCCAAGAATAGACATTTGAAAGGCAATTTAAAATAAATAAAGAATAGTGAACAACAGGCTGAATAAGTGTACGTTATATGAGGCATAAATAACCAACTGAGAACGTGCCTGGTATGTTAACGTAACATATTATGATAAGAGTCATTCAAATAACTATAACATATAGAACATGCTATACGTTTACCAAACAATCTGTCACTCCTAATCACTAAATCCCATGAAATCTTATACGTCTAGTCTCTTACGTGAATGAGCTAAATCAAATTATTTGATATTTTACGCTAATGTGTTAATAATTTCACACATAAGTCGCTCCTGAGTATAAGTCGCACCCCCGGCCAAACTATGAAAAAAACTGCGACTTATAGTCCGAAAAATACGGTATTTCATTCTGTTAATGGTGTTTTTTTGCTACATTAAATTAGTTTACTCCAAACAAAAAAAAAAGCATCCAATCCACCACTTCTGAAATCCAAACGTCATCCCTGCTCGTACAAGAAGAAAGAAATGAAAAGTGTTACTTGAAACAAACATGGTAGGGACAATTTGACTATTTCTTATGGGCAAAATGGTTATCAAGTCCCAACAAATGTACTCAGAACTTGGACACTGACGGGTCCACTTCCTGCGGAGGGACGGTGGCGGCCTCATGTCCGGGCTCCCAAGTGAGGCGCCCGACCTCATGTCAGCACACACTCATGTCGTACGTAACCTCGTCAAAGATAAACAAGCCGACACGTCTGGAGGAGCACTCAGTGCAGCCTTGACCCAATGCACGCATGCATGCTTCCGCAAGCCTGCAACATGCCGCCTGCACTTAAGGCAAAGCATCATGGGAGTCGTGCCGTTACGCCACTATGGCGTCTGCTACGCTGCTTGCTCTTGGCCTTTGACCCTACCACCTTAAGCAAGTTATGACCGGCGTAAATGTGACATACTAGCTTAAAATGTGAAAGTTGATATACAGTCATGCTGGCTGTGCATCTATTTTGACGTGACTAAATGACATTAGTGGCGCCCCCTATATCTTCCATGAAATGCTCAGTCATTCACAAACAAGGATGGGGCGAGGGTCACCACTTTGTGAACAAATGCGTGAGCAACTTGTCGAACAGTTTAAGAACAACATTTCTCAACCAGCTATTGCAAGGAATTTAGGGATTTCACCATCTACGGTCTGTAATATCATCAAAAGGTTCAGAGAATCTGGAGAAATTAATGCACGTAACATAGAATGCCTGTGACCTTGGATCCCTCAGGCGGTACTGCATGTAAAGGACATCACCACATGGGCTCAGGAACACTTCAGAAAACCACTGTCAGTAACTACAGTTTGTCGCTACATCTGTAAGTGCAAGTTAAAACTCTATTATCCAAAGCCAAAGCCATTTCTCAACAACACCCAGAAACGCCGCCGGCTTCGCTGGGCCCGAGCTCATCTAAGATGGACTGATGCAAAGCGGAAAAATGTTCTGTGGTCTGACGGGTCCACATTTCAAATTGTTTTTGGAAACTGTAGCCCTCGTGTCCTCCGGAACAAAGAGGGAAAGAACCATCCGGATTGTTCTAGGCAAAGTTCAAAAGCCAGCATCTGTGATAGTATGGGGGTGTATTAGTGCCCAAGGCATGGGGTAACTTACACATCTGTGAATACTGAAAGGTACAAACAGGTTTGGAGCAACATGTGTTGCCATCCAAGTATTATTTCAGCAAGACAATGACAAGCCACGTGTTACAACAGCGTGGCTTCATAGTAAAATAGTGTGGGTACTAGACTGGCCTGCCTGTAGTCCAGACCTGTCTCCCATTGAAAATGTGTGGCGCAATATGAAGCCTAAAATACCACAACGGAGACCCCCGGACTGTTGAACAACTTAAGCTGTACATCAAGCAAGAATGGGAAAGAATTCCACCTGAAAAGCTTCAAAAATTGGTCTCCTCAGTTCCCAAAGTGTTGTTAAAAGGAAAGTTGACACATTGTGAGAAAAAGACTGCTTTAAGTTAAATTTTTGTTTGTAATTGGTTTTCAATCTTCATTATTTACTTCAAGTTATTACAGAATGTCTCTATATACATATTTATTTTATTGTTTTAATTAATTTTGGCCAAAGGGGGCGCAATTCAATTTCTTACACACACTTGTTATTTCATATGTTGACCTGAGGGGGAGCACTTTTAAAAACGACAGTCAAGTTGAAAAATCCCTCCTTTTCGGGACCACCCTCATTTTGATAGATTTCACCACCAGGGGTGCTAATGAGACATTCTCTATTAGATGCAATGGTTTTCCGTATTGCGACCATGATTTATGTCCTAACTTGTTCACACCTCCTCATATGGAAGCTACTTTTCCTTGTTATCTCAAGAAGGGTGAAAATACTACACACACACACACACACACACACACACACACACACACACACTTTCTTGTATTTGTTACCTTTTTGAAACCTCCGAAAAATGCCTACCTGTAGTATTATAATAAAAGTCGTAATTTTATTCAACAGAAGTCAAAATTTTACAAGAAAAAATTTAAATTTTGTGCATGATGATAAAAGTTGGAAGTTTACAAGAAAAGCTTAACATTTTGGCAATTTTATGAAAAGAGTCGTAATTGTACTCAACAAAAGACAATATTTTACAAGAAAACTTTAAAATGTTGGCAATATTATACCAATAATCGGGAATTTTACTTGGCAAAATTATAACAGAAGTCTTAATTTTACTCAAAAAAGGTCACTGTTTTACAGGAACCACACAAAAATTGGCAATGTTGTGACAAAAGTCAGAATTTCATATGACAAATGTCACCATTTTGCATAAAAAAGTAATAATTTTACGAGAAAATATTGCAAAATTACAGAAACAAAGAATATGAGAAATTGTTCCCAATTTTATAAGAAAAAAGTCGACACATTGTGAGAAAGACTGCTTTTAGTTTTTAATCTTCATTATTTACTTCAAGTTATTACAATGTCTCTATATACTTTTTTTTTTTTTTTTTCAAATTAATTTTGGCCAAAGGGGGCGCATTTCAATGGCCTACACACAGTTATTACATATGTTGGCCAGAGGGGGAGCACTTCAAATTTTTATACACACTTGTTATTTCATACGTTGACCAGAGGGGGACCACTTCAAATTTTTACACACACTTATTTCATATGTTGACCAGAAGTGGAGCACTTTTAAAACTGACACACGGTCAATTTGAAAAATCCCTACTTTTTGGGACTTTTTTGGGGTAGAAATACAAGAACACACATATACGCGCACACACACACACACACACGCGCACACACACAGAAGGACAACAATATGCACACAATGAACACAGCCACAGGAAAAGGGAAGCCCATTCTTGGCTTTGCATGGCTGCTGTCCATTGACCCATTCAAGCGCCACAGTCAGGTGTGTGTGTGTGTGTGTGTGTGTGTGTGTGTGTGTGTGTGTGTGTGTGTGATACATATCTAAATTAAAATAGGTCTGCCCTGCTTCCGTGTGTTTGCAGGTATTAAGAGCTCTCTTCCAGTTCAGCTTTCACTCAGCACATTTCATTAATGCGCCTTCCTCTCCAAACACTCTTTCATCTCGAGGACCCCCGCCCGCCCCCTTCAGAAAGCTCCAAACCGCGGGGCCGAGAGTCCACTACTACCATTACTCAGGTCTTCCTCCAGAATTAAATTGGTGATTAATCGAGGCTCTATGTGCCGTGGAAGTGATTTAAAGTGGCACGGAGACGGGGAAACACTTAAAGAGGATTACTGGAAAGGAAGCAAGATGTTCTTTTTTTTTTTTTTATACATATGGCCCATTAAGTTACATCCCAAAGTGAGCCATTAAGTGCTGACTTGTACTTAAAACAAACAAAGCCAGATTTATGGATTATCTCCAAGTTAAGGCCACCGACGGTCACACTCTCCACACGCATGTTTTTTTGTAACTTTTCCCATGAGAAATCACATAAATTGAATTATTTAATTACAAACGCCCAAAAACACATTTGATAGGGAATCATTGTAGTTTCACGTGCGGAAAAAGTGTGAAATACACTTTTAGCTTCATTGAAGACTTGTTGGCAGATATTTTTCTTGAATTCAATCGTGTTTGCCACCTTTTTTTTCCCCAATAAAACTACTGGCACTCGCAAATTTCTTTGGCCCCACGGTGGATTTTTTTCCCCCAATTGAAAAGCATTGAGTCACACACAATGTTTCCGATAACTTTTGTAATAAATGTAATTTAGCCCACTTACAATAAAAATAAAAAAATATTGTTTTTCATGAATTATGTACTAGTATTGTATGTCTGATCACATTCAATTCCCCTTAAACATTCACATGTTGCACAATGAGATGTAAGCATGGGATAAAGTGTACATTCCGGTAACTTTGTCTGTAAAATAAAAAATTTTATGAAAATTTTTGGAATCTAGTAACAGCATTTCATAAATTATATCCATAAATTAACATTCTTAATAAATGACAGTAAAATTAGCACACATCCGATTGAAGAGTCAATGTAACAACCTGGCTTTTATTGAATTAAGTAGTGTTTCTCACCTTTTTTTTTTTTCCCAATAAAAGTAATGGCACTCGCAATTTTCTTTGGCCCCATGGAAGATTTTTTTTACCCCAATTGAAAAGCATAGGGTCACACACAATGTTCCCCTCTAATTTTTCATGCGTCTGAGCAAACACGGGCCATATGTACACACACACACACACATATAGGCTGCTTTACATACATACATACACATATATACATACATACACACACACACATATATATACACACACATATATATATATATACACACACATATATATATATATATATACACACACATATATAAATACAAACACACACACACACACACACACACACACACACACACACACACACACACATATATATATACACACACACATATATATATATACATATATATACATATACACATATATATATATATATATCAATCAATCAATCAATCAATGTTTATTTATATAGCCCTAAATCACAAGTGTCTCAAAGGGCTGCACAAGCCACAACGACATCCTCGGTACAGCCCACATAAGGGCAAGGAAAAACTCACCCCAGTGGGACGTCGATGTGAATGACTATGAGAAACCTTGGAGAGGACCGCATATGTGGGTAACCCCCCCCCCCCCCTCTAGGGAGACCGAATGCAATGGATGTCGAGTGGGTCTAACATAATATTGTGAGAGTCCAGTCCATAGTGGATCCAGCATAACAGTAAGAGTCCAGTCCACAGTGGGGTCAGCAGGAAACCATCCCGAGCGGAGACGGGTCAGCAGCGCAGAGATGTTCCCAACCGATATGCAGGCGAGCGGTCCACCCCGGGTCCCGACCCCGGACAGCCAGCACCCCATCCATGGCCACCGGATCTGTGTGTCTCCCCTTCCACAAGGGATAGGGGGGAGCAGAGGAGAAAAGAAAAGAAACGGCAGATCAACTGGTCTAAAAAAAGGGGGGCTATTCAAAGGCTAGAGTATACAAATGAGTTTTGAGATGGGACTTAAATGTTTCTACTGAGGTAGCATCTCTAACTGTTACCGGGAGGGCATTCCATAGTGCTGGAGCCCGAATAGAAAACGCTCTACAGCCCGCAGACTTTTTTTGGGCTCTGGGAATCACTAATAAGCCGGAGTTCTTTGAACGCAGATTTCTTGCCGGGACATATGGTACAATACAATCGGCAAGATAGGCTGGAGCTAGACCGTGTAGTATTTTATACGTAAGTAGTAAAACCTTAAAGTCGCATCTTAAGTGCACAGGAAGCCAGTGCAGGTGAGCCAGTATAGGCGTAATATGATCAAACTTTCTTGTTCTTGTCAAAAGTCTAGCAGCCGCATTTTGTACCAACTGTAATCTTTTAATGCTAGACATAGGGAGACCCGAAAATAATACGTTACAGTAATCGAGACGAGACGTAACGAACGCATGAATAATGATCTCAGCGTCGCTAGTGGACAAAATGGAACGAATTTTTGCGATATTACGGAGATGAAAGAAGGCCGTTTTAGTAACACTCTTAATGTGTGACTCAAAGGAGAGAGTTGGGTCGAAGATAATACCCAGATTCTTTACTGAGTCGCTTTGTGTAATTGTTTGGTTGTCAAATGTTAAGGTGGTATTATTAAATAAATGTCGGTGTTTAGCAGGACCGATAATCAGCATTTCCGTTTTCTTAGTGTTGAGTTGCAAGAAGTTAGCGGACATCCATTGTTTAATTTCATTAAGACACGCCTCCAGCTGACTACAATCCGGCGTGTTGGTCAGCTTTAGGGGCATGTAGAGTTGGGTGTCATCAGCATAACAATGAAAGCTAACACCGTATTTGCGTATGATGTCGCCTAGCGGCAACATGTAAATACTAAAGAGTGCAGGGCCAAGAACCGAACCTTGGGGGACGCCGCACGTTACCTTAACATAGTCCGAGGTCACATT
>NC_084563.2:21574598-21584598 GCF_033978685.3 Nerophis lumbriciformis | reverse complement strand
GTTCCTGGTGTTCCCACAGAATCACTCAATGAATCGACTCAAATTACTCAACTGAGTATTTTTTGTATCTGGTGTGCCCAATGAATCACTCACTGAATTGATTCAAATGACTCATCTGAGTATTCTGTGTTTCTGGTGAGAATGTTCAATCAAATGAATGAATCAATTCAAATGACTCATCTGAGTATTCTGTGTTTTTCGTACTCCCACAGAATCACTCAACTAATCGACTCAAATTACTCAACTGAGTATTTTTTGTTTCTGGTGTGCCCAATGAATCACTCACTGAATTGATTCAAATGACTCATCTGAGTATTCTGTGTTTCTGGTGAGAATGTTCAATCAAATGAATTAATCAATTCAAATGACTCATCTGAGTATTCTGTGTTTCTCGTGCTCCCACGGAATCACTCAATGAATCAATACAAATTACTCATCTGAGTATTTTGTGTTTCTGGTGTGCCTATTGAATCACTCAATGAATCGATTCAAATGACTCATCTGAGTATTCTCTATTTCTGGTGAGTCGATTAAATCAAATGTATTAATCAATTCAAATGACTCATCTGAGTATTCTGTGTTTCTGGTTCTCCCACTGAATCACTCAATGAATCGATTCAAATTACTCAACTGAGTATTTTGTATTTCTGGTGTGTCTATTGAATGCGGCTAATCAGTAAATTAATTCAAATGACTCATCTGAGTATTCTGTGTTTCTGGTGCACCCGTTGAATCAAATGAATGAATCAATTCAAATGACTCATCAGCTGAATAAAATCAGTGAATCGGGTGGTTGAGGAGCTATAAATGTTGGCCCCCAGCCTGATGGATCTGGGTTCGATCCTCAGTCCCGGTGAAAGTATCCTTGAGCAAGATACTGAAGGTGAATGTGGTAATGGTGTCAAGTACATTTAAGGTAGAAAGTACAATACGAGTATGATCTGTTTACATTTCCGTTGCGTCTGTTGAATCAAATCAGTGAATCAATTCCAATGATTCTACTGCTAACGTGCCTAGAGACTTTGGACTCACGATTCCTGATTCAGAACAAACAGGGAGTCAGCAACCGACCAACTGATTAAGAGTGGTCAAAAAGTCACAAAAAGCCAAAGAAAAAGCCCTGCAATCCTTTGATACTCACTAAATGTGGACACCTTGCAAGACTGTGATTTAATCCACGTTAAAAACGCAACAGTTTTGATGAGTCACGCCTTCAGGGTTCCACTATGTCCACGTGGTCTTTAGACCCTGTCACCTGTAGCCTGGAATCCACGTCTCCACAATCAACACACGTGCACACGCTACAAACTTGGCAAACGCTTCAAAAAAAAATGGGCCTCAGTCAGCGTGCCTGCTCGTTTCCCACATCATCCCTAGATACGTGCGGTTGGTCCGCAGGAATAATGTGCACCAGTGTGAGAGTTTATTAACGAGACCGCGCTAATTAAAATCAGAGCAGCCTAAGAATGCGTTGATGTTTGCCATTCATAACACCATCGCTTTGTAGCGTGTTAATTTACAAAGTGTGTGTGTGTGTGTGTGTGTGTGTGTGTGTGAGGGAGAGAAACACAAACACGTCCCAAAATCCCTCACGCCACTTTTCCTCCCAGAGGTCCTTGGTGTTTGCAGAGTTGTGATATCATGGATCAACTGATCCCCTCAGAGATGACAAGGAAAAACTACACCACTTGGGAGCTGGATCATGTTACGTTAAATTCTAGAGGTGTCACAATCGATCGGTACGAATCAAAAACCAATTTGAACTTTATGGATATGAGTACGTCGTTTTACTATGCAAAGCGAAAGCCATTTATCAACAACACCCAGAAACGCCACCGGCTTCGCATCTAAGATGGACTGATGCAAAGTGGAAAAGTGTTCTGTGGTCTGACGAGTGCACATTTCAAATTGTTTTTGGAAACTGGGGACGTCATGTCCTCTGGACCAAAGAGGAAAAGAACCATCCGGATTGTTATAGGCGCAAAGTTCAAAAGCCAGCATCTGTGATGGTATGGGGGTGTATTAGTTCCCAAGACATGGGTAACTTACACATCTGTGAAGGCACCATTAGTGTGTAAAAAAGGTACATACAGGTTTTGGAGCGACATATGTTGCCATCCATGCAACGTTATCATGGACGCCCCTGCTTATTTCAGCAAGACAATGCCAAGCCATGTGTTACAACAGCGTGGCTTCATAGTAAAAGAGTGCGGGTACTAGACTGGCCTGCCTGTAGTCCAGACCTGTCTCCCATTGAAAATGTGTGGTGCATTATGAAGCCTAAATTACCACAACGGAGCTGTTGAACAACTTAAGCTGTACATCAAGCAAGAATGGGAAATAATTCCACCTGAAAAGCTTCAAAAATTGGTCTCCTCAGTTCCCAAGCGTTTACTGAGTGTTTTTAAAAGGAAAGGCCATGTAACACAGTGGTAAAAATGCCCCTGTGCCAACTTTTTTGATTAATGTAATGTAGTAATGATTTGCAAAAAAAAATTACGCTTCTCAGTGTGAACATTAAATATCTTGTCTTTGCAGTCTATTCAAATGAATATAAGTTGAAAAGGATTTGCAAATTGTATTCCGTTTTTATTTACCATTTACACAACGTGCCAACGTCACTGGTTTCGGGTTTTGTATATCAAGTATGGATCGGTCGGAAAGTCACGGATTGGTCGATTGGAGCTCTGACAAAATACGGCCGCGGTAATCTTGCGAGTCGTCCGTGACGACGTTATGCGAGAGTATCGTTCTCGCTTGCGACTGACGGCAACATGGCGGACGGCACCGAAAGAGTTCACAAACAAGTAGCGGCAGCACAACTGTTGTGGCGGCATGGAGACACTCAAGTGGGTGATGGAGCTGGGGATGCCAACGCTAGTAGGGCTATCAAATTTAGTGGGTGTGGCTTATATACCGATGTGCTTTATAGTCGGGAAAATACTGTAACTGACATTACCGATCGATCGGCACAGCAAAGTCGTCACACACTGACATTCAAAACAGACTTCCATCATTCTTATTAGATACTTGATGTCGTATTTGTGTTGCCTGCTATTGTGTGTGTACACTTAAAATAACACACACACTGATGCAAGCTGCCTGGTCATCGCTCGTTAAAAAAACCACACAAAAAAAAAACAATACAAGCACGTGTGCTGCAGATTCCTGAGGATGTGAGTCCTCGTATCAGTTGTGCATTCTCTCATCTGCTCTAATGAGAGCCACGTGTGTGTGTGTGTGTGTGTGTGTGTGTGTGTGTGTGTGTGTGTGTGTGTGTGTGTGTGTGTTTGTGTGTGTGTGTCAGACTTGACTCCATCACTACAAATGTAGGAGTTATGCAAACTATGTTAGAGCGAGTGCTCATCATACATTACAATCAGAGTGTGTCCAAGTGAATTATCATGCAGTTATATATTGAGAAATAAGCTTTTATTCCGCAGTGTGAGCAGTTAATATTCTGTCTGCAGCATGGTGTCTGCAATATACACACACACACACACACACACACACACACACACACTGACAGCATTATCAGGCAGCACCTTGTCACAGAGGCGACGTGAATGCATTTACATGCAGCCCACTTGTGTGTGTCGGCGTGCAGACGTCTCCATGCTCTCATCTGCCAACAGCTCCTCAACGCTGAGGCCCACACCTTGTAAAGAGCACACGTGTTGTCTGCTTGCAAGTGTTGGGGCTGGATTTTCTTCTTTTTTTTTTTCTTTTTTTTTTAAGTTAGTTTTTTTGCACAGAAATGTTGCTTTTTATTTATTATTACAAAACCCAAATCCAGTGTAGTTGGCACGTTGTGTAAATGGTAAATAAAAACAGAATACAATGAATTGCAAATCCTTTTCAACTTATATTCAATTGAATGGACAGCAAAGACAAGATATTTAATGTTCCAACTGAGAAACTTCATTTTTTTTTGCAAATAATCATTAACTTAGAATTTAATGGCAGCAACATGTTGCAAAAAAGTTGTCACAGGGGCATTTTTACCACTGTGTTACATGGCCTTTCCTTTTAACAACACTCAGTAAACGTTTGGGAACTGAGGAGACACATTTTTGAAGCTTTTCAGGTTGAATTCTTGCTTGATGTACAGCTTAAGTTGTTCAACAGTCCGGGGGTCTCCGTTGTGGTATTTTAAGCTTCATATTGCGCCACACATGTTCAATGGGAGACAGGTCTGGACTACAGGCAAGCCAGTCTAGTACCCACACTCTTTTACTATGAAGCCACACTGTTGTAACACATGACTTGGCATTGTCTTGCTGAAATAAGCAGGGGTGTCCATGATAACGTTGCTTGGATGGCAACATATGTTGCTCCAAAACCTGTATGTACCTTTCAGCATTAATGGTGCCTTCACAGATGTGTAAGTTACCCATGTCTTGGGCACTAATACACCCCCATACCATCACAGATGCTGGCTTTTCAACTTTGCGCCTATAACAGTCCGGATGGTTCTTTTCCTCTTTGGTCCGTAGGACACGACGTCCACAGTTTCCAAAAACAATTTGAAATGTGGACTCGTCAGACCATCCAACACTTTCCCACTTTGCATCAGTCCATCTTAGATGAGCTCGGGCCCAGCGATGCCAGCAACGTTTCTGGGTGTTGTTGATAAATGGCTTTCGCTTTGCATAGTAGAGTTTTAACTTGCACTTACAGATGAAGCGACAAACTGTAGTTACTGACAGTGGTTTTCTGAAATGTTCCTGAGCCCATGTGGTGATGTCCTTTACACACTGATGTCGCTTTTTGATGCAGTACCGCCTGAGGGATCTAAGGTCACGGCCTCGCCCCTTACGTGCAGTGACTTCTCTAGATTCTCTGAACCTTTTGATGATATTAAGGACCGTAGATGGTGAAATCACTAAATTCCTTGCAATAGCTGTTGAGAAATGTTGTTCTGAAACTGTTCAACAAATTGCTCACGCATTTGTTGACAAGGTGGTGACCGTCGCCCCATCCTTCTTTGTGAATGACTGAGCATTTCATGGAATCTACTTTTATACCCAATCATGGCACCCACCTTTTCCCAATTAGCCTGTTCACCTGTGGGATGTTCCAAATAAGTGTTTGATGAGCATTCCTCAACTTTCTCAGTCTTTTTTGCCACTTGTGCCAGCTTTTTTGAAACATGTTGCAGGCATCAAATTCCAAATGAGCTAATGTTTGCAAAAAAACTAATTTTCTTAGTTGGAACATTAAATATCTTGTCTTTGTCGTCTATTCAATTGAATATAAGTGGAAAAGGATTTGCAAATCATTGTATTCTGTTTTTATTTACCATTTACACAACGTGCCAACTTCACTGGTGTTGTATTTATGATGACGCAACGATCATGTCGAGTTTGGTCTGTAGCCCCAACAGTCATGCTGGGAAAAAAACACATTTTAAGGTCCATTTATGACATTTATAGTGAAAGAAAAACATAAAACAGCAGGAGATTCATTTAACTGCTCAGCTTAATTAGCCCTGTGGGTGTTAATCTATTATTATTTATTCATTTGTGTGTTCAGGTTATTTGCATATAATATCCTTATTTAGAGTGATTTGTTATAAATATAATTACTCAAAACCAACCACAGCTTCTTTTAATTAACACTTTTTTTCCATGACAAAATGAAAATATACAGTAATGCGAGTTCTGACGAGGTTAATTGGTTCCGAGCTGACAAACGACCACCTTCTCCTCCCTGATGATGTTTTTTGTTTTTATTTGTCACAGGAGTGAAGACAAACGGCCCCTAAGGAGGTGCCGTAATTAGCCCAAACGAGCTCGATTGATGGCTCTGTTTGTAGAAAAGAGTCGTCAGCTCATGTAAAACGGAACATTACA
This sequence comes from Nerophis lumbriciformis, assembly GCF_033978685.3. NCBI lineage: Eukaryota > Metazoa > Chordata > Actinopteri > Syngnathiformes > Syngnathidae > Nerophis > Nerophis lumbriciformis. Next base: position 21,578,743 of record NC_084563.2, on the reverse strand, counting down.
CACTTCAAGTCTGTTTTGCGTGAAATAAAATGTCGAATTTTGACATTTATTGGTGCACTAATAAATGACTGCACACATTATTTGACAGATAGTTGTCATTGTTTGTTTTTTTTACGTCACAAACAGCAGTCCATTGTCCTAAAACACAAGAAAAAAACACAAATGTACGTCTGTTTTCCTTTATCAGTTTTCAAGCCATGGCACCTCATGTGTTGTAAGCATTAGCGTCCATGCTAATGGGAAACTTCAGCACACCTCTGAGAGATTTGATCTATTTTGTCAAAGTGACATGTTGGCATTTAGCATGTAGCCTCGGTGTCTGGCCATGTTTTGGTGGTTTACATACACATTGTGTGAGACACTTAATCAATTAGTAGCCGCCATTTGGTTTTCTCCATAAGGATGGTGGGGAAATAAGCCAGCATGGGGGCCAAAGAAAGTTGTGAGCCCCAGCACTTTGACGAAGGTGGTGAGAAGCACTATTGAATTTGAGAACGAACTCTGAGCTTAAACATATTCACCAACAAAAGTCTTCAATAAAAGTATCTATTTGTGTGTCTTGCACCTTGTTTTCTCTAATAAAATGTGTTTTGTGATTGAAGCCATTCCACTTTCAAAATGTTCGGCTTAATTACACGCATACTACCATTTTTTATTATAAACCCCGTTTCCATATGAGTTGGGAAATTGTGTTAGATGTAAATATAAATGGAATACAATGATTTGCAAATCATTTTCAACCCATATTCAGTTGAATATGCTACAAAGACAACATATTTGATGTTCAAACTGATAAACATTTTTTTTTGTTGCAAATAATCATTAACTTTAGAATTTGATGCCAGCAACACGTGACAAAAAAGTTGGGAAAGGTGGCACTAAATACTGATAAAGTTGAGGAATGCTCATCAAACACTTATTTGGAACATCCTACAGGTGAACAGGCAAATTGGGAACAGGTGGGTGCCATGATTGGGTATAAAAGTAGATTCCATGAAATGCTCAGTCATTCACAAACAAGGATGGGGCGAGGGTCACCACTTTGTCAACAAATGCGTGAGCAAATTGTTGGACAGTTTAAGAAAAACCTTTCTCAACCAGCTATTGCAAGGAATTTAGGGATTTCACCATCTACGGTCTGTAATATCATCAAAGGGTTCAGAGAATCTGGAGAAATCACTGCACGTAAGCAGCTAACCCTGTGACCTTCGATCCCTCAGGCTGTACTGCATCAACAAGCAACATCAGTGTGTAAAGGATATCACCACATGGGCTCAGGAACACTTCAGAAACCCACTGTCAGTAACTACAGTTGGTCGCTACATCTGTAAGTGCAAGTTAAAACTCTCCTATACAAGGCGAAAACCGTTTATCAACAACACCCAGAAAGGCAGTCGGCTTCGCTGGGCCTGAGCTCATCTAAGATGGACTGATACAAAGTGGAAAAGTGTTCTGTGGTCTGACGAGTCCACATTTCAAATTGTTTTTGGAAACTGTGGACGTCGTGTCCTTCGGACCAAAGAGGAAAAGAACCATCCGAATTGTTATAGACGCAAAGTTGAAAAGCCAGCATCTGTGATGGTATGGGGGTGTATCAGTGCCCAAGACATGGGTAACTTACACATCTGTGAAGGCACCATTAATGCTGAAAGGTACATACAGGTTTTGGAGCAACATATGTTGCCATCCAAGCAACGTTAACATGGACGCCCCTGCTTATTTCAGCAAGACAATGCCAAGCCACGTGTTACATCAACGTGGCTTCATAGTAAAAGAGTGCGGGTACTAGACTGGCCTGCCTGTAGTCCAGACCTGTCTCCCATTGAAAATGTGTGGCGCATTATGAAACCTAAAATACCACAACGGAGACCCCCGGACTGTTGAACAACTTAAGCTGTACATCAAGCAAGAATGGGAAAGAATTCCATCTGAGAAGCTTAAAAAATGTGTCTCCTCAGTTCCCAAACGTTTACTGAGTGTTGTTGAAAGGAAAGGCCATGTAACACAGTGGTGAACATGCAACTACTTTGGCACGTGTTGCAGCCATGAAATTCTAAGTTAATTATTATTTGCAAAAAAAAATTAAGTTTATGAGTTTGAACATCAAATATGCTGTCTTTGTAGTGCATTCAATTGAATATGGGTTGAAAAAGATTTGCAAATCATTGTATTCCGTTTATATTTACATCTAACACAATTTCGCAACTCATATGGAAACGGGGTTTGTATTATTACCGTATTGTAAAAAGTCCTACTTTTTTTCCCCATTCGGAATGAATAAGCAATTTTTCAAATTTTTACATTTTCCAAAACTCTCGCAAAAGGCTCCTGGCTATGTTAATTGCTAGCCTGCTAACATTAGCTTGCTCGCATTTTTTGGCAAGTTTTTCAAGAATACACGTCAGAGATATTCTGGTACAAGACACCTGCGTATTGTTAACATGTTAATATTAGCATGTTAGCTTTTTTTGCAGGTAAACACCTCAGAGTCATATATTTTGGTACTTTACATATGCTAACTGTTGACATGCTAATGTAAAAAATGGTGTAATTGTTTGTTACCTGAAGCTATCTGGCAAGCATGTTAAAGGGGAACTGCACTTTCTTTTTGAATATTGCCTATAGTTTAAAATCATTATGAGAGACAAAAAGACAAAAGGTTCTTTGTTTTTTTTCCTCTTTCTTACATATAAAAACTGGCTCGTTCTAGGTGGCTAGCAATGCAGCTAATGGAAGTAATCAATTCTACCTCTAAATCACTTTAAAAATGCATTAAAAAACAGTCAACAATACTTCATTTACGCTGCGTAAACTGTATAATGACTTAACTGTAGCAACATTGTTATTGTAAGAGCGAACCACGATGAACTATTTTTTTAAACGTAGTAACACATCGGCATGCTTCGGTATTAGCCGTAAAAGCTAACTACGTCAGCACGAAACGCGTTTGAGTTAGTAATGCACAACACAATGCGATAAGACACCAATCTGTACTGAGTGGAAACATGAACAATCATATTACAGTATCTGTAAAGTATTACCGTATTTCATGTTGTGTTTGTACACAGCTAGCCAGACAGTGTATGTACTGTAGTTGTACTAACACGCATGATGTGCTGCATGTATTATGATCAATTTTAAAGTGTGACTCACTCGATGGGCAGTTGTCTGTTTGGTCCAGCTGGCCGGGAACATTTTTACCGGTTAATTATGGGTAAGCACTCCATTTATGTTAAAATAGCATGTCTCCAAGTGCAACTTCGAGTCACTTTCACGTCACTCTTTTAGCTTGTCTGCTACAACGTCTCACTGTTCCTTCACGCTCGCTTCTCGAAGCATTTGTTCATCATACTCAATATATTCAGCTTCAAAAAGATAAGGTTGTGAATCCTCATTTGTCCAAAAATAGTCATCTTTGTTGTTTGTTACCAAGTCTGCCATGATTAGAACACACACACGCGTTTGGTATTTGGAAGTTTGTCGGGTGAAACGGAAATTAACGCGCCAAAGAATCAGTCCCGGAAATTATTAAAATGATCAAAATACGGTAAACATTGTACATGTTACATATTGTTATGAAGGTGTTTGTTACTACATTATATATATACTTGCAGTGTGTGTATAAAACATATTACATCTTGTTATGAAGATGTCTGTTACATTATATATATACTTGCAGTGTGTATATAAAACATATTACATATTATGAAGGTGTCTGTTACTACATTATATATATACTTGCAGTGTGTATATTGTACATATTACATATTGTTATAAGTTGTCTTACGACATACATATACTTGCAGTGTGTATATAAAACATATTACATATTGTTATGAAGATGTATGTTACATTATATATATACTTGCAGTGTGTATATTGTACATATTACATATTGTTATGAAGATGTCTGTTACATTATATATATACTTGCAGTGTGTATATAAAACATATTACATATTGTTATGAAAGTGTGTTACTACATTATATATATACTTGCAGTGTGTATATTGTACATTTTACATATTGTTATAAGTTGTCTTACGACATACATATACTTGCAGTGTGTATATAAAACATATTACATATTGTTAAGATGTATTTTACTACATTATATATATACTTGCAGTGTGTATATTGCACAT
>NC_084563.2:21509598-21562098 GCF_033978685.3 Nerophis lumbriciformis | reverse complement strand
CATGACTCCGTTGAGCACAGACTCACGCTCACGAGGCTCTGCCAAGCGGGATGTAAATGAAATTTTCTAAAGTGCTGCAACACGGGCCAAGTGAGAACCTCACCTCTTTGGCCCGACCCGGCTTCGCTGCGTGGACCCTGACTTGGAGAGAGCTGTCCAAGGTTTGCAGTGTGAGCATTCTGCGAGGTGTTCCTAATAACGCGACGCCGTGCGGCGAAAGAAGCCCAGAGGCCAGACGTCCCGTACACGCGGGTTGTCAAGATGTCTTTTTCTACCAGGACGTGTGACTAAAACAAGCCAGCTTGTCTCCTCTCAGGGCTGGGGGGGGGGGAAAGTTAGCATGCAGCGACACAGCTGCCTACTTTGGCACTGTGGATGGTAGTGGGGGTGGGTTAAGGGGGCGGCTGGCCGGGGGGTCTTTTTTCCCCTTTTTTTAATGTCAAAGAATTTTTATGTTTGCTGTGAAATAGCACAGAGGCTACATGTGGCTGTGATTTAACTGCACTAATATAGGCGAGCGGGATTTGGTAGGGGGTTGCAAGGAACTTTTTTTTTTTTTTTTGGACAAATGCACCACATGGTGACACGTTTATGAATCCTTGTGAATTGGATTGGCCTGAAATTTCTCACTCAGCTCTACAAAACACCCACTGTTACTTTGAGGCAGGGGTGTCAGAACTTTTTTACTCAGTCTATATATATATATATATATATATATATATATATATATATATATATATGCATATTATATTAATATTATGGATAAACAATATCATTGGATATTAAGAGTATGTGAAAGTTTGACTACCACATTTTTAACTTCCATGACAACCTCCTTAAAGTTTTGTAATCAATCAGAAAGATCAAGCAGCAAAATGCACTTAACATGGATAAGTGTGGAGAGTGTTTTGCATTTTTCCCATCATGCATTGTAATGATAAAGCAATGGGTGTGATTTTGATTTTTTTATGGTGCTTGGACTTTTTTTTTTTAATATAATATCTACAAAGTTCAGTAAGCAGCTTGTGTTATGTTTGACCATCCGTGTTGACGTTTTTTTGTTGGTTGCATTTTTTTTTTTTTGCGCCATGACTAGGGAAGTTTGTTTGGAATGGGACATATAAGTCAATGCTGTATTCATGGTCATTGGCCTGAATTATGAACGGTGTTGGAAAATTAGTAGAAACCATACATACATACATACATACATATATATATATAGAAATATATATATAGAAATATATATTTAATAAATATATATTGATGTAGATTATATATATATATATATATATATATATATATATATATATATATATACATATATATACACACACACACATACATGCACACATTCATATATACATACACATACATATTTAGACACAGTGTATATATATATATATATATATATATATATATATATATATATATATATACACCCATACATTTATACATAGACACAGTATATGTACATACACATACATTTATACATATATATACAGTATACATATACATTTATACATATACATTTATACATACATATGTATACCTACTTACATTTATACATAAATATGATATATACATACATTTATACATATGTATATACACATACATTTGTACATATGTATATACACATACATTTGTACATATATATATATATATGTATATATATAAGTATAAATGTAAGTAAATATATATATATATATACACACATACATTTATACATACATATGTACAGTATATATACAAACATTTATACATATGTATATACACACATACATTCATACATACAATTATACATACATATGTACATATACATACATTTATACATACATACAGTCAAGAAAATAAGTATTTGAACACCGTGCTATTTTGCAAGTTCTCCCACTTAGAAATCATGGAGGGGTCTGAAATTTTCACAATAGGTGCATGTCTACTGTATGAGAGATAACCTAAAAAGAAAAATCCAAAAATCACAATCTATGATTTTTTAACAATTTATTCGTGTGATACAGGTGAAAATAAGTATTTGAACACCTGTCTATCAGCTAGAATTCTGACCCTCAAAGACCTGTTAGTCCGCCTTTAAAAGTCCTCCTCCACTCCACTGTATTATCCTGAATCAGATGCACCCGTGTGAGGTCGTTAGCTGCATAAATACACCTGTCCACCCCATACAATCAGTAAGACCCAAACATTCAGCATGGCTAAGAGCAAAGAGCTGTCCAAAGACACCAGAGACAAAATTGTACAACTCCACAAGGATGGAAAGGGCTACGGAGAAATTGCCAAGCAGCTTGGTGAAAAAAGATCCACTGTTGGAGCAATCATTAGAAAATGGTAGAAGCTAAACATGACGGTCAATCTCAATCGGAGTGGAGCCCCATGCAAGATATCACCTCGTGGGGTCTCAATTATGCTAATAAAGGTGAGGAATCAGCCCAGGACTACACGGCAGGACTTGGTCAATGACCTGAAAAGAGCTGGGATCACTGTTTCCATGGTCACTGTTGGTAATACACTAAGACGTCATGCTTTGAAATCATGCACGGCACGGAAGGTTCCCCTGCTTGAACCAGCACATGTTAAGGCCCGTCTTAAGTTTGCCAATGACCATTTGGATGATCCAGAGGAGTCATGGGAGAAAGTTTTGTGGACAGATGAGACCAAAATTGACCTTTTTGGTCATAATTCCACTGTGCGTGTTTGGAGGAAGAAGAATGATGCGTAGCATCCCAAGAACACCATCCTACTGTGAAGCATGGGGGTGGTAGCATCATGCTTTGGGGCTGTTTTTCTGCTCATGGGACAGGACGACTGTACTGTATTAAGGAGAGGATGACTGCAGCCATGTATTGTGAGATTTTGGCCAAAAACCTCCTTCCCTCAGTCAGATCATTGAAGATGAGTCGTGGCTGGATCTTCCAACATGACAATGACCCAAAGCACACAGCCAGGAAAACCAAGAAGTGGCTTTGTAAGAACCATATCAAGGTTCTGGAGTGGCCTAGCCAGTCTCCAGACCTAAATCCAATTGAAAATCTTTGGAGGGAGCTGAAAGTCTGTGTTACTCAGCGACAGCCCAGAAACCTGACTGATCTAGAGAAGATCTGTGTGGAGGAGTGGGCCAAAATCCCTCATGTAGTCTGTGCAAACCTGGTGAAGAACTACAGGAAACGTTTGACCTCTGTAATTGCAAACAAAGGCTACTCTACCAAATATTAATGTTGGTGTTCAAATACTTATTTTCACCTGTATCACACAAATAAATTGTTAAAAAATCATAGATTGAGATTTCTGGATTTTTCTTTTTAGGTTATCTCTCATACAGTGGACATGCACCTACCATGAAAATTTCAGACCCCTCCATGATTTCTAAGTGGGAGAACTTGCAAAATAGCAGGGTGTTCAAATACTTATTTTCTTGACTGTATGTATATATACATACATACACATTTTTTAGTCCAATGCAGCCCCCAAGTCAAAAAGTTTGGACACCCCAGTCTCATAAAATGTATTAAATATGCTTTTGTATACACTGTAATTCACTCCACAATCACATTTATGACCTTTTTTTTTTTTTAAATATGTCTGCAAGATGTTCGAATCTGGAGACGTTCCCAGATTGCAAACGAAACCACACCCCACCCTCTCCAAAAGTATCATAATTCATATTTTAAAAAATGTAGACTTTGAATTTATATCTTGAAGTCATTGCAGCTATTTCCTTTCCAGGCACAGAAAACAAACTTGATAATTATATACAGGGTTTCCGCAGGTATCAGCAATTTTAATTTAATGCTTTTTAATACAACAAAAAACAAATTGAATGCCCTTGTCCGACTGCAGATTATTATTATATGGAGTAAAAAGCACACCTTTTGTCTGCATGGACAACATTGTAAGCATTTGACAATATCAATGTACAATTTACAGTAACTTTGAACAAATTAAGCACTAATATAATCAAACATAATAAAAACATTTCATAGTATTTTGTGAATAACTTAACTATCCTAAATAAGTAAACAAACATCAAAATAAATGATTGCACATCTTAAAGTGCATTTTTTGTTCCTTCAATTGGAAAAACTGGGTCTGCTGGTTTGATTTAATGCCTTTTTTTGTTGCCAATTGCAATAGTAGGATTGTTTTAATGCCTCTGGACATTGTATTTAATGCTTTTTATTGCCATTTAAGGCCTTGGGTTTTGCAAAATCCATTTAATGACTTGTAATGCTTTTAAATTATATAAACATAATGTATATTTTCTGCTAGATCTACCCTTTATTTTAAGCTGCCCTTTTTTTTGCTGCAGCTGTTATATTGTACGTGGTAATTGGGATTTGTTATACATTGTATATATTATATAAAAATATCATAATATAATATATCAGTATATATTATATACTGTATATATAATGTGTAAATATTACATATATGTTATATTTCACATTGCTCCTATGGTACATTGTTAGTCTACTTTATACCTTTTGTTTTTGCCCTCTTTTTGTGCACTTGCGTGCATTATTCTTTCAATCCTTACCCTTTCAATCCTTTGTAACTGAGCTCCTGTGTGGAACAATTTCCCTTGTTGATCAATAAAGTTTGTCTAAGTCTAAGTAAACCCTGGTATAGATTCACCCGGTCACAACATTAGGTATACCGTATTTTTCGGACTATAAGTCGCACCGGAGTATAAGTCGCACCGGCCGAAAATGCATAATAAAGAAGGGAAAACACATATATAAGTCGCACTGGAGTATAAGTCGCATTTTTGGGGGAAATGTATTTGAATAGACATTTGAAAGGCAATTTAAAATAAATAAAGAATAGTGAACAACTGGCTGAATAAGTGTACGTTATATGAGGCATAAATAACCAACTGAGAACGTGCCTGGTATGTTAACGTAACATATTATGGTAAGAGTCATTCAAATAACTATAACATATAGAACATGCTATACGTTTACCAAACAATCTGTCACTCCTAATCGCTAAATCCCATGAAATCTTATACGTCTAGTCTCTTACGTGAATGAGATAAATAATATTATTTGATATTTTACGCTAAGGTGTTAATAATTTCACACATAAGTCGCTCCTGAGTATAAGTCGCACCCCCGGCCAAACTATGAAAAAAACTGCGATTTATAGTCCGAAACATACGGTACCTGCACACCCGTCGATCGATTCAAACATTTCTCCTACCTTTTTTTTTTTTTTTTCTCACAGACTGAAGGGGGGAGGAGCTCTTCCCCCTCTCAGTGTCCAAAAAAATGTACGTCCACCTCGCTGTGACATCACAACGTAGCCAGACGACAAAACTCTGTGCAAGCTCGCACCAAAATACATGAACCTTATGGGCATTTTTTTTTTAAAACAGGAGTATCCAACATTGTAACATTTATAGATCAGGGAAAAAAAACATAATCATAGTTTCCCTTTAAATATTTGTCTCATGATTGTAAAACAATATTTTTATTGCATAGGAAATTATTTGGAGCACTAACCACAGGGGGCCGCCACAAATATTTACAGTGTAAAAACATTACAACTTTTCAGAACTCTTGACATCTTCATTGAGACACGGCAAAACTGCTCAAATAAGCCGACTTATTCGAGCGTGGATGTGTGACTATTATCGTTTCTGCGTATTTTTAGGCTCTCCATTGATGTGCGGCTGAGTACGAGCACTGTGCACATAATTTCTCTGCATATTTGCTTGTGTGTTTACACATGTCAGCCTATCTTTTAAATGCGTGTCTTACATACTCCACATGTCCTGCTTTGCTTTCTGTGTGTGTGTGTGTGTGTGTGTGTGTGTGTGTGTGTGTGTGTGTGTGTGTGTGTGTGTGTGTGTGTGTGTGTGTGTGTGTGTGTGTGTGTGTGTGTGTACACATGTAATTGACAGAGGCAATAAGGCGCTCACATCGTGTTTGTTTAATCACAATTTGGGTTTACAGGAGAAGCCTAATCAGAAGCAGACACTGCTGCCTGCAAAACTATGCAGGAGGAGAGAGAAGTAGGCAGAAAAGGAAGATGACTAAAAAAGGGGATGAAGGAGAGATGTCATATTATTCCACTTTAATTATTTGTTTTCCCTTTTGTTGGGCTTTTCGTAATGTAACCTGACAATCACATTATATTTTTGAATTACCGTATTTTCCGGACCATAGGGCGCACCGGATTATAAGGCGCACTGCCGATGAATGGTCTGTTTGCTATCTTTTTTCATATATAAGGCGCACCGGATTATAGGGCGCATTAAAGGAGTCATATATTTTTTTTTTTCTAAATGTAAAAGACTTCCTTGTGGTCTACATAACATGTAATGGTGGTTCTTTGGTCAAAATGTTGCATAGATTGTGTTTTACAGATCATCTTCAAGCCGCTTTCTGACAGTCGCTTCCGGATGTGCCGTTTTGTGGGCGGTCTTATTTACGCGGCTCACCTTCGACAACGTCTTCTCTCCGTCATCTTTGTTGTAGCGGTGTAGCGTGCAAGGACGGGTGTGGAAGAAGTGTCAAAAGATGGAGCTAACTATTTTAATGACATTCAGACTTTACTTCAATCAATAACGGAGCAGCATCTCCTCATCCGGAAACAACAACACCCGTGAAAAACCGTCCGACCGGAACTCTGTAATAACTAAAGTTCTTTGGCTGAATAATGTAGACTCACTACACCGGTATGTTTTAGCGCTTTCATGGCGAGTTTACTGACAGATATAAGTAAGAACTTTACACTACTTTATACTAGAAATGGCAGCAGCGGAGGATAAATGACCCATAACAAGAAGATAGAGAAAAAGAAGAAGCTTATCGACTACGGCGTCGCCGCGCACTACAAAGGCGGATGTTCACAATTTTTCAGGATTTATGCAGATCCCAAATACAGATCTGCAGGTACCAGAAGGTAAGAAAAGTTGCTTTGGCATAATATTGCGAAACAAAACGCCAGATAATATGTCTTACCTTATACACACATTATAATAATACTCCTATGTTGAAGCACAGAACAATCCATCCAGCGGTGCGACTTCATAGCTTACCAAAGTCGTACTAAAACATTGAGATAGATTTTTGAACGTCGTGTGTAATGTTCTATATTTTCAATGGAACATATCAAATGTTGGTGTTGTTTACTCGAGTCATATTGCAGTCTACACAAATCTCATCTTCTGGTCACACTTATTACACCATGTACCAAATAAAATTGCTTCGAGGTCGGTGAGCAAAACCCGAATTATTCCGTACATTAGGTGCACCGGGTTATTAGGCGCACTGTCGAGTTTTGAGGGGGGAAAAAAGGTTTTCAAGTGCGCCTTATAGTCTGGAAAATCACTAAATTTAATAATTGTGCAATAAGTGTTTATTATTGAACTATTTTCCAGCAACAACACTGGGAAAAAAATAGAAATTAATACAAATTAATTAAAATACATTTGCTAAATTCAATTAAATTAACATTGGAAGGCTATGTTTTTGCCATGAAAAAACAGTGGTCTTTTATAATTCATGATAGAAAATAAAATGTTTGTAAACGTATTCATATTGTTTGTACTCATATTTGGTAGAAATGTGCCCTTTTCATCTCCAAAAGTAGAAAGAGTGTTTATTATACCCTTTTTAATCATGCTTTTTATTGATCATTTTAAAGTATTCCTAGATCTTAATTTTTATTCTGTTTACTATTTTATTTATTCCTATCATTACTACTTTTATTAGTCTCACTATTTTATATTTGTAGTAATGTATTATTTATACTGCATATTATATTTAATAATTATGCAACACGTTCTTTCATTATTGGGCTATTTTCCCAGCAACAATACTGAAAAATAGAAAATAATACAAATTAATTACCTAATTAAAAGTACATCAATTAAATTAAGAACATTGGAAGGTTATTTTATTGCCATAAAATAACTTTTTTTTAATAATTCATGATAGAAATGAAAATATTTTTAAATGTGTTCATATTGTTTGTACTCAACGGTAGAAATGTGCCCTTTTCATCTCCAGTAGGAAAAGTGTTTATTATACCCTTTTTAATCAAGCTCTTTATTGATCATGTTAAACTAATCTGAGATCTTCAATTTTATTCTGTTATTTTCTATTTTATTTATTTATTAATATTAGGGTTGTACGGTATACCGGTATTAGTATAGTACCGCGATACTAATGAAACATATTCGGTACTATACCGCCTCTAAAAAGTACCGATCCCCCACCACCCCATTGTCGTCACGTCGTTTCATTGCTGGTTTACGAGCAGAGGAGCATGTTCGGCAGCGCACGCACGCACGCACGCACGCACGCACGCACGCACGCACGCACGCACGCACGCACGCACGCACGCACGCACGCACGCACGCACGCACGCACGCATGTTTTAGCCTCACAAAATCTTTTTTTTTTTTTCAAGTTTATATTATGTTTATAAAGTCAGGACTTTGAATATGACCAATATATGATCCTGTAACTACATGGTATCGGATTGATACCTAAATGTGTGGTATCATCCAAAACTAATGTAAAGCATCCAAACAACAGAAGTATAAGTGATTATTACATTTTAACAGAAGTGTAGATAGAACATGTTAAAAGATAAAGTAAGCAGATATTAACAGTAAATGAACAAGTAGATTAATAATTCATTTTCTACCACTTGTCCTTAATAATGTTGACAAAATAATAGGTAGATAAATGACACAATATGTTACTGCATATGTCAGCAGACTAAATTAGAAGCCTTTCTTTGTTTACTTACTACTAAAAGACAAGTTGTCTTGTATGTTCACTATTTTATTTAAGGACAAACTTGCAATAAGAAACATATGTTTAATGTACCCTAAGATTTTTTATTAAAATAAAGCCAATAATGCAATTTTTTTGGTCCCCTTTATTTAGAAAAGTATGGAAAAGTACCGAAAAGTATGGAAATACAATGTTACTATCATTACTACTTTTATTTAATATCACTATTTTATGTTTGTATTCATTTATTAATCAAATGTATATTTTTTATGATGTTAATTTTTAGTTATTTTCAAGTGTGGATGCCTCAAAGGTGCCATTTTTTCTTCTTCTCCGTGCCGTTTTTTATTTTTTGTACTGGTGTCAAGCACTTTATGTTGCAACTTCCCCATGCATGGAAAAGTGCGATATAAATCAAGTTTGATTGATTTCTTTATTATACAATAACACTCAAATAATGTTTGCCTATTTTGTTCTGACAAAAATAGTTAAATTAAAGTAGTAGCAAACAGCGAGCTGGCAATATTAATATTTCATCTGCAGACTGGTCTGAATGGCTTTAATGCGGCGAACACGTTCCCAAGAAGAGCCATGTAATGATGACATTTGAGGATCTGTCAGACTTAAATGCGCCTTTCTTGGAAAGCATCTGCAGGTTTCCCCAGGGCTGCGTCTGCGTGGGCGTCCAGGCGGGTATAAATCGTCTTTTTAAGCCCGCGTGGCTGCAAAAGTACACGCTGAGACCTGGTGTGCGCTTGTACCAACACTCCCAGGTCCACTTTCCCTCTCTATTGACGGATATATTGTGCAGATCGCATGTTGTTGAATTCATTTCATTTCAGTTAGTGGGATTATGTTGACTTGCTGTGATTTATTTATTTTTTTCTACTTTTGTGTATTTTGATTAAATTTGCTCAAGGTAAAATTCCTCATCTTTTGGGTCATTTCGGTTGCAAACGTCATTTCTGCCACTGGCAAGTGTCACACACGCTAAAGTGCCATTGACCTTTGCACATCGGGGCCCTTGTGTGCGTTTGTGTGCGACTGTCAAGTTGTTGACACGTGATTTATGCAGTTTATGTCGAGGACGCCTGTTGCCAATGAGCCCGATCTGTCATTGTTATTCTTCTGCCATAATCACACATATACGCACTGCGGCGTTAGACAAACACTGTCGCTGGCAAACAAACACAAATCAACCTTGTCAGGATTTCTCGGCCTCCACATCCATCTCGAAATATAGCTCCATGTCTAGATATGTCTAATGCAGTGGTTCTTAACCTGGGTTCCTAGGGGTTCGGTGAGTCGGCCTCAGGGGTTCGGCGGAGGTCAAAACACACCCGACTCATCGTGTAAATAAAAACTTCTCCCTATCGGCGTATAACGGATACGGCAACTGCTGACTGATTTGCAGGTGTGTAATTTGTTGTGAGTTTATGCACTGTGTTGGTTTTGTTGTTTGAACAAGGTGATGTTCATGCACGGTTCATTTTATGCACCAGTAAAAAACTTTAGTATGGGGAACATATTAACCATTAATTAGTTGCTTATTAACATGCAAATTAGTAACATATTGGCTCTTAACTAGTCATTATTAAGTATTTATTAATGCCTTATTTTGCATGGCCTTATTATAACCCTAACCCATACTTGCCAACCCTCCCGATTTTCCCGGGAGACTCCCAAATTTCAGTGCCCCTCCCGTAAATCTCCCGGGGCAACCTTTCTCCCGAAATTCTCCCGATTTCCACCCGGACAACAATATTGGGGGCGTGCCTTAAAGGCACTGCCTTTAGCGTCCTCTACAACCTGTGCCGGCCTAGTCACACGATATGTGCGGCTTTTACACACACTTAAGTGAATGCAAGCATACTTGATCAACAGCCATACAGGTCACACTGAGGGTGGCCGTATAAACAACTTTAACACTGTTACAAATATGTGCCACACTGTAAACCCACCACACCAAAAAAGAATGACAAACATTTCAGGAGAACATCCGCACCGTAACACAACATAAACACAACAGAACAAATACCCAGAACCCCTTGCAGCACTAACTCTTCCAGGACGCTACAATTTCCGGGACGCTACATTATACACGCCCCGCTACCAAAGTTTTATCAATGTTGGGTTCTGAAGTTGATTTGACCATTGAACTTTGGTCATTTCCCAACCAATATTCTACAACACAACGTTTAAACAACATGCTTTTTGACAACAATTAATCAATGTTGGGTTCTGACGTTGATTTGACTATTGAAATTTGGTCATTCCCCAATCAATATTCTACAACACAAATACAACTTTGAAACAACTTGCTTTTTGACAACAATTAATCAATGTTGGGTTCTGACATTGATTTGACCATTGAACTTTGGCCATTGAACTTTGGTCATTTCCCAACCAATATTCAACAACACGCTTTTTGACAACAATTAATCAATGTTGGGTTCTGATGTTGATTTGACCATTGAAATGTGGTGATTTCCCAACCAATATTCTACAACACAAATACAACGTTGAAACATCATGCTTTTTGACAACGTTTAATCAATGTCGGTTTCTGACATTGATTTGACTATTGAAATTTGGTAATTTTCCAACCAATATTCTACAACACAAATACAACGTTGAAACAACATGCTTTTTGACGACGCTAATCAATGTTGGGTTCTGACGTTGATTTGACCGTTGACATTTGGTCATTTACCAACCAATATTTTACAACACAAATACAACTTATACAACAATACAATACATGTGGGCTTTGTACCGAGGATGTCGTTGTGGCTTGTGCAGCCCTTTGAGACACTTGTGATTTAGGGCTATATAAATAAAGATTGATTGATTGATTGAACTTTGAAACAACTTGCTTTTTGACAACAATTAATCAATGTTGGGTTCTGACATTGATTTGACCATTGAACTTTGGTCATTTCCCAACCAATATTCAACAACACGCTTTTTGACAAAGTTTTATCAATGTCGGATTTTGACGTTGATTTGACCATTGAACTTTGGTCATTTCCCAACCAATATTCTACAACACAAATACAACTTTAACAACATGCTTTTTGACAACGCTAATCAATGTTGGGTTCTGACGTTTATTTGACCATTGAAATTTGGTCATTTCCCAACCAATATTCTACAACACAAATACAACGTTGAAACAACATGTTTTTTGACAATTAATCAATGTTGGGTTCTGACGTTGATTTGACTTTTGAACTTTGGTCATTTCCCAACCAATATTCTACAACACTAATACAACGTTGTTACAACATGCTTTTTGACAACGTTTAATCAATGTCGGGTTCTGACATTGATTTGAACATTGAACTTTGGTCATTTCCCAACCAATATTCAGCAACACAAATACAACGTTGAAACAACATGCTTGTTGACGACGTTTATTCAATGTCAGTTTGTGACGTTGATTTCACCATTGAAATTTGGTAAATTTCCCAACCAACAACGTGGATCCAAAGTTGTACATGAACGTTATCTTAATTTACAAATACAACCATTTTGCAAAGTCAGTTTTAAAGGACATGGATGTATAATCAACGTATGAACGTCTAGTGGGAATTCTCTTCAGGAGCTCATACCAAACTTTTTTTCTTTTCTTTTCTGTTTTTTTTAAACATCCTGGAACTTACTGCCTTACTGCTCTCTGGTGACTGCTCTCTGCAAATGTTGGGTGAAACGACTGCACGCAGTCGAACCCGCAGACTCCAGTCCACCATCCATCTATATCAACATGGCCACTTTTGGTCGACCCTCCTGCTGAGCATCCAGCGGGGCGTCCGATCCTCCACGATCCATCACCCCTTCATTCAGAGATGACCTCCCCTAATCCTCATCATCAATCATCAGCGCGCTATCCTATAAAGGGACCGTACTAACCTAGACTTTTTTTGCTTCTACCTCAGCAGGATCCAAGAGCGGACGAAAACTTTTGATGGCTGCTCCAGTATTTTCCCCTCAGGCTCGTCCTTCCAGACCTCAGACCACAGAGCTTCAACAGGAGGATTGAGAGGTAATTCCTATCATGCTGCCATCATTTAATATCCAGCCAAGGGTGGAAGGAAGGTTAGGAACCCAGAAACCAGAAAGCCACCAACGGCAACTCTTTGTCTCCTTCCGTCCAAGCCTCCTGCTGCGTCTTTGCTCCAACGTCCAGAACTTCCACAAATCTTACAATTTTGCTTCCGCAGAGGTTTTTGCTCGTGCAACTTTCAAGCCGTCAAAATATTTGAACAAATCACTGACATAAACGTTGAATGAGAAGCACGGAGGTCAGGAGTTGAGCTAAATTTAGTGTTTCACAGGCTTTGCTCCAGTTTTCCATAAAAGTCATAATAGTCACAAGTAAAGGAAGAGATACCATACTTTAACACACATATCAAATTTAATATGATCTAAAAGAAAAACAAAACAGACTACAAACCAAAAGTGGATTTTGGCCCATAGCGTTCTGGGCGCCGTTTTGCCTTTCTCGAAGAAAAATGCCCGATGCTTACTTTGCTTTTTAGGCTGTTGGAAGGGTTCAAATCGCGAAAAGGATAAGTCGTTTCTTCAGAGTTCCTCAAGAGATAACCAAGAAGGGCGAAATAGTGCAAGATTTTACGAAAGACGACGAGAAAAGTAGCACAAACACCAGTCCGAGGGAGCAGAGTGGAAGAATGCGTTTGCGGTGATCACCTTGTTAAAGGTTTGTTTGATAAACTTTTAGCATGTATTATGTCCTATTAAAGTATTATCTTGATGTTATTTGTATTTCTCAAAACCATGTTTGTTTTGTAAAGCACCAACTCGGCGAGTTCAAATAAAAAAAAGCAAACGTGAGCAAAAACCTAAAAGAGTTAAGTTTTTACCAATGGCAACATAAATGAATCTTTCAGCACATACACAATGTTGACATCTATAGTTATATTTTGATAAACAATCATAAATGAATCTTTTAGCACATACACAATGTTGACATCTATAGTTATATGTAGATAAAGACAATCCAAAATCCAAATCTATTGTTATATTTTGATAAAGACAACCATCATAAATGAATCTTTCAGCACATACACAATGTTGACATCTATGGTTATATTTTGATAAAGACAACAATCATGAAAGAATCTTTCAGCACATACACACTGCTGACATTTATAGTTATATTTCAATAATCCTAAGTGAATCTTTCAGCACATACACAATGTTGACATCTATAGTTATATTTTGATAAAGACCACAATCATGAATGAATCTTTCAGCACATACACAATGTTGACATCTATAGTTATATGTTGATAAAGACAACAATCCAAAATCCAAATCTATAGTTATATTTTGATAAAGACAACCATCATAAATGAATCTTTCAGCACATACACAATGTTGACATCTATTGTTATATTTTAATAAAGACAACAATCATGAATGAATCTTTCAGCACATACACACTGTTGACATTTATAGTTATATTTTAATAATAATAATAATAATAATACCTGGGATTTATATAGCGCTTTTCTAAGTACCCAAAGTCGCTTTACATGTAGATACATGTAATAATCCTAAGTGAATCTTTCAGCACATACAATGTTGACATCTATAGTTATATTTTGATAAAGACAACAATCATGAATGAATCTTTCAGCACATAAACAATGTTGACATCTATAGTTATATTTTGATGAACAATCATAAATGAATCTTTCAGCACATACACAATGTTGACATCTATAGCTATATTTTGATAAACAATCATAAAATAATAATTCAGCACATACACAATGTTAACATCTATAGTTATATTTTGATAATCAAAATATTTTGATAATCATAAAAAAATATTTCAGCACATACACAATGTTAACATCTATAGTTATATTTTGATAAACAATCATAAATGAATCTTTCAGCACATTAAAGACGGGGGGAAACACTCGTAAACGGCGCGTCCAACAATGGCAGCAAACATGGCAGTAGACACTTGCGACAACAACCAACATGGCAGTAGACACTTGCGACAACAACCAACATGGCAGTAGACACTTGCGACAACAACAAACATGGCAGTAGACACTTGCGACAACAACAAACATGGCAGTAGACACTTGCGACAACAACAAACATGGCAGTAGACACTTGCGACAACAACAAACATGGCAGTAGACACTTGCGACAATAACAAACATGGCAGTAGACACTTGCGATAACAACAAACATGGCAGTAGACACTTGCGACAACAACAAACATGGCAGTAGACACTTGCGGCAACAACAAACATGGCAGTAGACACTTGAAACAACAACAAACATGGCAGTAGACACTTGAAACAACAACAAACATGGCAGTAGACACTTGAAACAACAACAAACATGGCAGTAGACACTTGAAACAACAACAAACATGGCAGTAGACACTTGAAACAACAACAAACATGGCAGTAGACGCTTGAAACAACAACAAACATGGCAGTAGACACTTGAAACAACAACAAACATGGCAGAAGACACTTGAAACAACAACAAACATGGCAGTAGACACTTGAAACAACAACAAACATGGTAGTAGACCCCAAGTTAAATCATGAAATGCAACCTTTACCCGAGCAAAAACGAGGCATATTTATGTTTTGTCGTGTAGAACGTCGTCTGGAGCATACGATAGTTCGACATGTCTTAGAACGCGACCAACGTATACCGTATTTTTCGGACTATAAGTCACAGTTTTTTTCATAGTTTGGCCGGGGGTGCGACTTATACTCAGGAGCGACTTATGTGTGAAATTAACACATTACCGTAAAATATCAAATAATATTATTTAGCTCATTCACGTAAGAGACTAGACGTATAAGATTTCATGGGATTTAGCGATTAGGAGTGACAGATTGTTTGGTAAACGTATAGCATGTTCTATATGTTATAGTTATTTGAATGACTCTTACCATAATATGCTACGTTAACATACCAGGCACGTTCTCAGTTGGTTATTTATGCCTCATATAACGTACACTTATTCAGCCTGTTGTTCACTATTCTTTATTTATTTTAAATTGCCTTTCAAATGTCTATTCTTGGTGTTGGCTTTTATCAAATACATTTCCCAAAAAAATGCGACTTATATGTTTTTTCCTTCTTTATTATGCATTTTCGGCCGGTGCCACTTATACTCCGGAGCGACTTATACTCCAAAAAATACGGTACTCAAAGTTTTTGATTAAGTATAGAAATAAATTTTATAGCAGAGTTTTGTTTTGTATGCTTTTAGCGGTAATATCTGCATACTTAAATAGGTTTGCTGCACAGTGGCCCAATACAACCTATTCTAGTCATTCAACAATAAAATCATCTGGAATGACTCTTCCCTGTAAAAACCAGGGTCCCAATAATAGACACCATTGTGGTGGAAAATTATATTATATGCCGATTCGCTAGCAGCTTTAATTCTGTTTATTAGGGACAGCAATGTCCCTTTGGGACAGAGGACCCTATTGTATTTCGTGTGTTTTATTATTATTATTCCGCCGCCTCTTTGAGCTGTACTTTGACCCCCTGAACATGCTTCAAAACTCACCATATTTGACACACATCAGGACTGGCAAAAATTGCGATCTAATCAAAAAAACCAAACCCCAAAACTCAAAATTGCGCTCTAGCGCCCCCTAGGAAAAAACACAGACAAAACTGCGTGTACCTTCCGGTAGGAATGTCGTAGAGACGTGAAACAAAAACCTCTATGTAGGTCTGACTTAGACCTAGATTCAAAAATCAACAGAAAGTTGGCAATTCCCCCTTCAAAACAAGATTTTAGTAAAAACTGTCACTTTTGCCTCTTTGAGCTGTAATTTGACCCCCTTAACATGCTTCAAAACTCAAACTGGACACACACATCAGGACTGGCAAAAATTGCGATCTAATAAAAAAAACCAACCCCAAAACTCAAA
Organism: Nerophis lumbriciformis; assembly: GCF_033978685.3. NCBI lineage: Eukaryota > Metazoa > Chordata > Actinopteri > Syngnathiformes > Syngnathidae > Nerophis > Nerophis lumbriciformis. Next base: position 21,545,381 of record NC_084563.2, on the reverse strand, counting down.
ATTGCGCTCTAGCGCCCCCTAGGAAGAAAACACAGACACAACTGCTCCTAGAAAGAAAACTCAGACAAAACTGCCTGTAACTTCCAGTAGGAATGTCTTAGAGACCTCTATGTAGGTCTCAGACCTACATTTCATATATTCACAATCCCCAGCAAAAATCAACAGGAAGTTTGCAATTCCCCCTTCAAAACAAAAGTTTTGTAAAAACCGGTCACCTTTTTTCAAACATTATCTCCTCTGAGCGCGTTTGTCGTGTCGGCTTCAAACTAGCACAGGAGAGAGTTTGAACCCTTGTGATTAAAAGTTGACCAAAGAGTTTTAATTACGGCTCCGGTTTGGATTTTATGTGCCGTCAAAGTCGGTCCCGTCCATCGCGGCTTGCAGCTTTAATTTTTAATTTGAATTCCTCAGGTTATAAGCCGCATTTCTGGAAGAAATGCACGGTATTGTACTCACTCATTGTATTATACATGATATACGACGTGGGTGTCAATATCAGTCTGTGTTTACTTACTTGCAAATTGGCAGGGCTGCACTAAGTCATCAACAATGTTGACTTTTCCTCCTTTCCAAGAGATCATAAAAGACTATTTCAATGCGATCATTGTGCACGTTCATGCTTTGACTGGGAAGCACCAAAAAAAAAAAAAAAGAAACTGGATAAAAGGCTCCGTAAAATGGGGGCGAAAGATGGGAAAAATGGAAAGAAAGAAAATAAAGGGCAGTAGAAGCAGTCCAGACACTGTAATTTAGTTTGTGCTGATGGCAAAGTCGGGATATGAAGAACATGAAATTTATAATGTTAAGTTTGGAAGCGTGCTTTCCCCTCTGCGCTCTTTCCAAGCGCTGTGCGAGTCCGACCGGGATCCATATTTGACTGGTGACAAATGGAGGCCTTTCCAGTTCAATTAGGGCTTTTAAGGGGAACGCTAAGCCAGGCAGCGGAGGAAATAAGACCGTCACTCAGCGAGAACAGGACGGCCGAAAAGTCAACACGGCGAGCACACGTGAAAGCGTGCGGGCCAGAGCGCCTCGACTGGAAGCCGCAGCTGACGTACATGACAGCTTCTCCCTCCCGCCGTCACGCTCAGGTTCGCCGCCTGCAGCTGCACATCACACCTCGCCGCAAACATACCGGGCCAGAGTTTCTGGACTTTCTGGGTCCTTTCCCGCTAACACCGAGGATTAGTTGGGACGGATATAAATCAACCAATTTCCATGCATTCGAATTTACGGCTTTAGAAACGCAGTAAGGGAAAGACCACTTCAGAATAAAAGTCGTCAAAAAGGAGATTTATTCTGTTTTGTTTTGCACCATCAAGTCTGTGTATTTGGAGGGTGAAAGCAAAACTACAAAACGGCAATACCGTATTTTTCGGATAATAAGGCACACTGCAGATGAATGGTCTATTTTTGGTCTTTTTTCATATATAAAGTGCACCGGATTATAGGGCGCATTAAAGAAGTCATATTATTTTTTTCTAAATGTAAAACACTTCCTTGTGGTCTACAAAACATGTAATGGTGGTCAAAATGTTGCCTAGATGATGTTTTACAGATCATCTGCAAGCCGCTTTCTGAAAGTCGCTTCCGGGTGCAACGTTTTGTGGGCGGTCTTATTTACGTGGCTTGCAGCGTCTTCTCCCCGTCATCTTTGTTGTAGCGGTGTAGCGTGCAAGGACGGGAGTGGGAGAAGTGTCAAAAGTTGGAGCTAACTGTTGTGATGACATTCAGACTTTACTTCAATCAATAACGGAGCAGCATCTCCTCATCCGGAAACAACAACACCCGTGAAAAAACATCCGACCGGAACTCTGTAATGACTAAAGTTCCTTGGGTGAATAATGTGAACTCACTACACCGGTATGTTTTAGCGCTTTCATGGTGAGTTTACTGACAGATAAGTAAGAAATTTACACTACTTTATATTAGAAATGGCAACAGCGGAGGATGACTGTCCCATAACAAGAAGATAGAGAAAAAGAAGAAGCTTATAGACTACGGCGTCGTCACGGACTACAAAGGTGGACGCGTGCAGATTTTCCGGATTTATGCAGATCCCAAATACAGATCAGCAGGTACCAGAAGGTAAGAAAAGTTGAATTTGCATAATATTGCGAAACAAAACACCAGATAATATGTCTTACCTTATACACACACACCATAATAATACTTGTATGTTGAAGCAAATCAACCGGTGCAGCCTACACTTATCTCTTATGTTTGACTGCCATCTACTTGTCAAACTTATCATTACACCATGTACCAAATAAAATAGCTTTGAGGTGGGTAAGCTCAAACAAACTCATTCCTTACATTAGGCGCACTGTCAACATGTTTCTACTGATTCCCAAAATTGCAACACCAATCCATTCATATCATCTAGGATTATTCGATATATTTTTTTTTTTTAATGGCCGGTTTTCCCCTGAAATTTTCCAATTTCCAGGAATTTCCCATTCAAATGAATGGACATTTTTATAGCTCTACAATGCACTTAATTCTCAAAATGTTGCGCCATTTTTTACACAATTCCAACCTTTTATTCATCCACCCACATTACTCTTCCGATTTTGAAAAACATGTTTTCCCTTTCCCAAAATTCCCGGTTTTACCGGAACTTTCTCCCCATTGACAATGAATGGGCAATATACAAAACTCTCCATATCCCACATTTCTTCCCCGATTCGAACCGTTCCACCATCAAAACAGTTCATGTTTGAAAAAATTCCAGGAATTCCCAAAATTCCTGGTTTTCCTAAGCCTTATTTTCACCTCTTCCTGGAAAGTTTTCACAGTCTGCATTTTTAAACTGTTTTTGACCATTCCACTTTCAAAACATTTTTCTTAGTTGGGACGAAAAATGCTCCTTTTTTTTCCTGTCAAAATTCCCGGTTTTCCCAAAATTCCAAAATATCCATTCTCAATTCAAACGGTTACATCAACATTTTTCTATCGATTCCAAAAAGTTGCAACACCAACCCATTCCTATCACCTAGAATATTTGTGCTAGTATCAATATCTTCAAAAATGTCCGGTTTTCCGAAATTTAAAAATTTCCAGGAAATTCCCATTCAAATGAATGGACGTATTCGTAGTTCTACAATGCCCTAAATTCTCAAAATGTTGCAGCATTTTTAAACCGGATTCCGACCTTTTCATCATCCACCCACATTACTCTTATAAAAAATATGTTTTTCCCTTCCCAAAATTCCCGGTTTTACAGGAATTTTCTCCCCATTGACAATGAATGGGCAATATACAAAACTCTCCATATCCCACATTTCTCCCCCAATTCAAACCGTTCCACCATCCAAACACTCCACTCACCTAGGACAATCATTTTCCAAGTTCAAAAAAATTCCAGGAATTCCCGGTTTTCCAAAGTCTTATTTTCACCCCATCCTGGAAAGTTTTCACAGTCAGCATTTTCAACCGTTTTTGACCATTCCACCTTCAAAACATTCCTCTTAGTTAGGACAAAAAATGCTCTTTTTTTTCCTGTCAAAATTCCCGGTTTTCCCGAAATACCCATTCTCAATTCAAACTGTTACTACGTCAACATTTTTCTACCGATTCCACAAGTTGCAACACCAACCCATTCCTATCATCTAGGATATTGGTGCTGGTACCAATATTTTCAAAAATGTCCGGTTTTCCCGAAATGTTTAAATTTCCAGGAAATTCCCATTCAAATGAATGGACATATTCCTAGTTCTACAATGCAGTTAAAATTCTCAAAATGTTGTGCCATTTTTAAACCCGATTCAGACCTTTTAAGCATCCACCCACATTACTTTTCCGATTTCAAAAAACATGTTTTCCCTTTCCCAAAATTCCCGGTTTTACCGGAATCTTCTCCCCATTGACAATGAATGAGCAATATACAAAACTCTCTATATCCCACATTTCTCCCCCAATTCAAACCGTTCCACCATCCAAACACTCAACTTACCTAGGACAATCATTTTCTAAGTTAAAAAAAAAATTCCAGGAATTCCCAGTTTTCCAAAGTCCTATTTTCACCCCATCCTGGAAAGTTTTCACAGTCAGCATTTTCAACCGTTTTTGACCATTCCACCTTCAAAACATTCCTCTTAGTTAGGACAAAAAATGCTCTTTTTTTTCCTGTCAAAATTCCCGGTTTTCCCGAAATACCCATTCTCAATTCAAACTGTTACTACGTCAACATTTTTCTACCGATTCCACAAGTTGCAACACCAACCCATTCCTATCATCTAGGATATTGGTGCTGGTACCAATATTTTCAAAAATGTCCGGTTTTCCCGAAATGTTTAAATTTCCAGGAAATTCCCATTCAAATGAATGGACATATTCCTAGTTCTACAATGCAGTTAAAATTCTCAAAATGTTGTGCCATTTTTAAACCCGATTCAGACCTTTTAATCATCCACCCACATTACTTTTCCGATTTCAAAAAACATGTTTTCCCTTTCCCAAAATTCCCGGTTTTACCGGAATCTTCTCCCCATTGACAATGAATGAGCAATATACAAAACTCTCTATATCCCACATTTCTCCCCCAATTCAAACCGTTCCACCATCCAAACACTCAACTTACCTAGGACAATCATTTTCTAAGTTAAAAAAAAAATTCCAGGAATTCCCAGTTTTCCAAAGTCCTATTTTCACCCCATCCTGGAAAGTTTTCACAGTCAGCATTTTCAACCGTTTTTGACCATTGCACCTTCAAAACATTCCTCTTCGTTAGGACGAAAAATGCTCTTTTTTTTCCTGTCAAAATTCCCGGTTTTCCTGAAATACCCATTCTCAATTCAAACTGTTACTACGTCAACATTTTTCTACCGATTACACAAGTTGCAACACCAACCCATTCCTATCATCTAGGATATTGGTGCTGGTACCAATATTTTCAAAAATGTCCGGTTTTCCCGAAATGTTTAAATTTCCAGGAAATTCCCATTCAAATGAATGGACATATTCCTAGTTCTACAATGCCCTAAATTCTCAAAATTTTGCGCCATTTTTAAACCGGATATCGACCTATTAATCATCCACCCACATTACTATTCAGATTTTCAAAAAACATGTTTTCCCTGTCCCCAAATTCCCGGCTTTACCGGAATTTTCTCCCCATTGACAATGAATGGGCAATATATAAAACTCTCCATAGCCCACATTGCTCAATTGATTCGAACCGTTCCAACTTCAAAACACTCCACTCACCCTGGACATTCAGGCATTTCAGTTCCATGTCAGTGTGTATACCACAACAACAGCTGTTCAATAATGAATGTTACATTAAACAAACAATAATATACCTCTTGCTTTGTATGATTGGTACTGTTTTATTATCCTCTTAGGCGAGATCCACCCAGGGATGGGGCCACGTGTAGGGTTGTTCTGTTGACAATTTACGATTTAATTCTAAGATTTACTCATTCGCTGCAAAGTTCACATTTTCCTTTGTAATAAAAAGTAGTATGTTGTCTCCAAAGTGGTTAAAAAAAATAAAAAAATAAAAAAACGGAGGTGAGAAGTTTAACATCCCGGCGGTGGTATTTCCTCTCCCGACCACTCCTTGCACATGAATAGACAGTACAGTATATCACTAGTATGCAGTCATGCACACACACACACACACACACACACACACACACACACACTAACACACACGCCTGCAGTATATAATCAAAAGTGATTGCGGACACACACACACACAATCAAAAGCCCCACAAAAAATGCTACAACGTTGACCCCCAAGTGACTTCATCAGAGGATTCAGCAAAGATGGCGGGGGAACAGCACCTATGGGAGGTCAGACTTGAGCCGACACTCCCATATCGCATATTTCCCCGGCAAAAAAACTAAATTCCCAGCAAATTATTCATCTCCCAAAGTCCCCAAGTCGCCACACAACACGCACATATTTGTGCACCGAGCGCCGCACTCAAACTCTCCACCAAAGAGCGAGCAGCGCCTTTGCACGTCAGCACATAAGGAAGCAAGACAAGAAAACGAAGAGGCGCGGTTCCACACAGGTGTACTTACAGTCTGCCGAGTTTGGGGTTGGACTGGAAGAGAAGTTCTGGGAGAAGAGTCAGTTTGTTTCTGTTCAGACGACTGAAATGGAGGAAAGAAGAAATGAATAATTCATACAGAGTACGACAAATAAACAATACAGTATGCAGCAGGGGTTCTTCACCCAAATGTTCTACTCAAATATTAACACTGAATTAGTAATCTTACTCTTGATTTTAATCAGATGTAATACAAAACCCAAAACCAGTGAAGCCTTTCCTTTTAACAACACTCAGTGAACATTTGGGAACTGAGGAGACACACTTTTGAAGCTTTTCAGGTGGAATTCTTTCCCATTCTTGCTTGATGTACAGCTTAAGTTGTTCAACAGTCCGGGGTCTCCGTTGTGGTATTTTAAGCTTCATAATGCACCACACATTTTCAATGGGAGACAGGTCTGGACTACAGGCAGGCCAGTCTAGTACCCGCACTCTTTTACTATGAAGCCACGCTGTTGTAACACATGCAGAATGTGGCTTGACATTGTCTTGCTGAAATAAGCAGGGGCGTCCATGAAAAAGACGTTGCTTGGATGGCAACATATGTTGCTCCAAAACCTTTATGTACCTTTCAGCATTAATGGTGCCTTCACAGATGTGTAAGTTACCCATGCCTTGGACACTAATACACCCCCATACCATCACAGATGCTGGCTTTTCAACTTTGCGCCTATAACAATCCGGATGGTTGTTTTCCTCTTTGGTCCAGAGGACACGACGTCCACAGTTTCCAAAAAAAATTTGAAATGTGGACTTGTCAGACCACAAAACATTTTTCCACTTTGCATCAGTCCATCTTAGATGAGCTCGGGCCCAGCGAAGCCGGCGGCGTTTCTGGGTGTTGTTGATAAATGGCTTTCACTTTGCATAGTAGAGTTTTAACTTGCACATAGAGTTGTAGCGACCAACGGTAGTTACTGACAATGGTTTTCTGAAGTGTTCCTGAGCCCATGTGGTGATATCTTTTACAGACTGATGTCGCTTTTTTGATGCAGTACCGCCTGAGGGATCCAAGGCCACAGGCATTCAATGTTATGTGCAGTGATTTCTCCAGATTCTCTGAACCTTTTGATGATATTACGGACCATAGATGGTGAAATCCCTAAATTCCCTGTTCAACAATTTGCTCACGCATTTGTTCACAAAGTGGTGAACCTCGCCCCATCCTTGTTTGTGAATGACTGAGCTTTTCATGGAAGCTGCTTTTATACCCAATCATGGCACCCACCTGTTCCCAATTAGCCTGTTCAGCTTTGGGATGTTCCAAATAAGTGTTTGATGAGCATTCCTCAACTTTCTCACTCTTTTTTGCCACTTGTGCCAGCTTTTTTGAAACGTGTTGCAGGCATCAAATTCCAAATGAGCTAATATTTGAAAAAAACGAAGTTTTCCAGTTCGAACATTAAATATCTGGTCTTTACAGTCTATTCAATTGAATATAAGTTAAAAAGGATTTGCAAATCATTGTATTCTGTTTTTATTATCCATTTACACAACGTGCCAACTTCACTGGTTTTGGGTTTTGTAATTACATCTTACCTACTTAGTTTAACAGGATACACCTTGTCAAACAATATTAAAGCATGTGGTAAACGCAAAGATTATCATCAAGGCTAAGGTCAGGCTGATTACAATAATAAATACTTGTAAACAAAGTGCTCTGATACAAAAATTAAATGTACAAACATTTATTTAGTGCTAAAATCTAAATAAAGTAGTAGTGAATAATTATAATATATATGTATTTTAACTAACCTGTCCAAAAGTAGCCACTTTAGTCATAATTTTTGCGCTCAACAAATTTCTCTATGACTTTAGCTCCTGTGTGATATTGTCATTACTGCCACAAGTGGTGGAAAAGTGTATTACACCCGAGCCCATACGGACCACAGCTGAGAGAAATATATTTTCGGTGGCCCTCTAGGGGGCGCTTGCCTCATGGTTAAGAATCACTGGCCTACAGGGGAGGATGTGGGCATATTCAATGTGAATGATTGATTGGGATTCATGGTGGGTTCAAAGGTCAGACTCAGGAGAGACTATGGGGTTTCCTGTGATCATGACCCTCAGGTTATCATGTGCAACCTTTAAATGCACTTATCACCGGCAGGCCCTGATGGCGAGAGAGTAAAGAGTGGGAAAGAAGTTTCCCGATATGTAAAGTTACTGTAGCTTCTTCAACAAATATTTAACCTATATGTTAGGTAGCTAGCATATATGTTATGAGGCCATATTTGGAGAGTCGCTGCTATTAATGAAATGTGATATACAAGTTCCTTTTTACCTTTAAGCAATCAAACTTTGTATACACACCAAAATAATAATACACACGTACACATGGCACTATTGACAATAACAGGTTAAAATGCCACCTTAATCTATGAAAATATTAATTATTTTAATTAAAATATTTTTTGAAAAAGAATAAAAAATATACAATAAAGAAATAAAAATAGAACATTTTAATTATAATAGTAGTAATAATAGCAATAATATAAATCGAGAATAACCTGAGGGTTTATCATGATCAGTAAAAAGCCTGATTAAAAAGATGTGTCCTGAACCTTTTTAAAAAATATATGTATATACTTAATAATAGTCCAGAGTGCATGAGAAAGTACAAGTATCTCTCTTTGACCACATTAATTACCAGAGATGTCCGCCAATATCGGCCGATAAATGCTTTAAAATGTAATATCGGAAATTATCGGTATCGTTTTTTTATTATTATCGGTAACGTTTTTTTTGTTTGTTTTTATTTTTATTTTTTTTGTATTAAATCAATATAAAAACACAAGATACACTTACAATTAATACACCAACCCAAAAAACCTTCCTCCCCCATTTACACTCATTTACACTCATTCACACAAAAGGGTTGTTCCTTTCGGTTATTAATATTCTGGTTCCTACATTATATATCAATATATATCAATACAGTCTGCAAGGGATACAGTCCGTAAGCACACATGATTGTGCGTGCTGCTGGTCCACTAATAGTACTAACTTTTAATCGTTAATTTTACTCATTTTCATTAATTACTAGTTTCTATGTAACTGTTTTTATATTGTTTTACTTTCTTTTTTTATTCAAGAAAATGTTTTTAATTTATTTATCTTATTTTATTTATTTATTTATTTTTAAAAAGGATTTTATCTTCACCATACCTGGTTGTCCAAATTAGGCATTATAATGTGTTAATTCCACGACTGTATATATCGGTTGATATCGTTATCGGTTGATATCGGTATCGGTAATTAAGGGTTTGGTCAATATCGGAAATCGGCAAAAAGCCATTATCGGACATTCCTATTAATTACAAATGATATTGCAAAACACAGCAGCAACAGAACCAATGTTGTATTTGGAGATGCAAGATTGTCTTGTAAAAACATGGGCTGGTTACCAATTTTAAAAAAGTACACTCGTTTCATTTCAAATTTGACTCGATTGTAGCTGAGATAGGCTCCAGCGCCCCCCGCAACCCCAAAGGGAATAAGCGGTAGAAAATGGATGGATGGATGGAATAATTCAAAGAGCCGATTTCTAAGGCACCAAAACCTTTCCCCAACATAAGCGGGAGTTAGAAATGTGTCAGGTCATGTGTGGCTGCAGCAGCAAAATCACTTAAACTCACAAATAAGCATCGTTGGTGCAACAAAATGACAAATATTGCAACGTACTGTAAGGTCTAAAAGTGCCGTGTTTGTTAAAATTAAATGTTTTGGTCAGTCCTTTAAATAAATTCACCAATAAGAATTCTACTTAGTATCTCCCATCACTGTGTGAATGTCCAAGCTTAAGATCAATCATCGATTTATCATTAATTTACCGCGCTCCACTAAATCGGAACCGTTCAAGTATCAAAACGTTCAGCTTGACCGGGAATCGTGAGCTATTCAAAAATTTTTTTTAAATAAATATCCCGGATTACCCAAAATACCCGGTTTTGCTCATTGTCAATGAATGGACCCATTTTCAAACATGCACAACCCCCACATTTCTCCCCCGATTGGAACCGTTCCACCTGCATGCCACACATTTGCCTTATATGGGCATGCTTCCTCTCCCTGCCACCTGGAAATCAGTAAATCAGTAGCTTGACTACTGATTTACAAACTTCAACACGATTTAGATAAAGCTTCTTTTTGGAACTACCTCAGGTTGAATAGTGTTCCCAAGAAGAATGTTGTCGTTTTTCTTCAATCTGTCAATCCTTTCCGTGTCCTGGCCAGGTAAGGTTCCCAACCACTCCACTCAAAGAAATTCCAGGAATTCCCAGAATTCCCGTTTTTCCAAAGCCCTATTTTCACCTCTTCCTGAAAAGTTTTCACAGTCTGCATTTTTCAACCGTTTTTGACCATTCCACCTTCAAAACATTCCTCTTAGTCGGGACGACAAATGCTCCTATTTTTTTTCTGACAAAATTCCCGGTTTTCCCGAAATTCTGAAATACCTATTCTCAATTCAAACAGTTACTACGTCAACATTTTTCTACCGATTCCAAAAATAGCAATACCAACGCATTCATATCCACGATATTTGTGCTAGTATCAGTATTTTCAAAAATGTCCGGTTTTCCCGAAATGTCCACATTTCCAGGAAATTCCCATTCAAATGAATGGACATATTCATAGTTCTACAATGCCATACATTTTCAAAATGTGCCATTTTTAAACCCCATTCCGAACATTAATCATTCACCCACATTATTCTTCCGATTTCAAAAAACATTTTCCCTCTCCCAAAATTCCCGGTTTTACCGGAATTTTCTTCCCATTGACAATGAATGGGCAATATAGAAAACTCTCCATATCTCACATTTCTCCCCCGATTCGAACCGTGTCACCATCCAAACACTCAACTTACCAATCGTTTTCCAAGTTCCAAAAAATTCCAGGGATTCCCAGAAATCCCGGTTTTCCAAAGCCTTATTTCTTCCTTCTTTTTGGAAAGTTTTCACAGTGCCCATTTTACAATCGTTTTGACCATTCCACCTTCAAAACATTCCTCTTAGTTGGGACGACAAATGCTCCTATTTTTTTCCTGTCAAAATTCCCGGTTTTCCCGAAATACCCATTCTCATTTCAAACTGTTACTACGTCAACATGTTTCTACCAATTCCAAATATTACAACACCAGCCCATTCATATCATCTAGGATATTTGTGCTCGTATCAATATTTTCAAAAATGTCCGGTTTTCCCGAAATTTCCACATTTCCAGGAAATTCCCATTCAAATGAATGGACATATTCATAGTTCTACAATGCCCTAAATTTTCAAAATGTTGTGCCATTTTTAAACCCCATTCCGACCTTTTAATCATTCACCCACATTATTCTTCCGATTTCAAAAAACATTTTCCCTCTCCCAAAATTCCCGGTTTTACCGGAATTTTCTCCCCATTGACAATGAACGGGCAATATACAAAACACTCCATATCCCACATTTCTCCCCCGATTCAAACTGTTCCACCATCCAAACACTCCACTTACCTAGGACAATCATTTTCCAAGTTCCAAAAAGTTCCAGGGTTTCACAGAAATCCCGGTTTTCCAAAGCCTTATTTTCCCTTCTTTCTGGAAAGTTTTCACAGTGCCCATTTTTCAATCGTTTTTGACCATTCCACCTTCAAAATATTCCTCTTAATTGGGACGACAAATGCTAAAAAATTTTCGTGTCAAAATTCCCGGTTTTCCCGAAATTCCAAAATACCAATTCTCAAATCAAAGTTGTTTTTTTGTTTGTTTTTGTTTTCTTTTATTAAATCAACATAAAAAACACAATATACACTTACAATTAGTGCACCAACCCAAAAAACCTCCCTCCCCCATTTACATTCATTCACACAAAAGGGTTGTTTCCTTCTGTTATTAATATTCTGGTTTCTACTATATATATCAATTCAGTCTGCAAGGGATACAGTCAATCCAAAGTGTTACTAGGTCAAAAAAATGTTACTGATTCCAAAAATTGCAACACCAACCCATTCATATCATCGAGGATATTTGTGCTAGTATCAATATTTTCTAAAAATGTCCAGTTTTCCCGAAATGTCCACATTTCCAGGAAATTCCCATTCAAATGATTGGACATATTCATAGTTCTACAATGCCCTAAATTCTCAAAATGTTGTGCCATTTTTAAACCCCATTCCGACCTTTTAATCATCCACCCACATCATTCTTCCGATTTAAAAAAACATATTTTCCCTCTCCCCAAATTCCCGGTTTTACCGGAAATTTTCTTCCCATTGACAATGAATGGGCAATATACAAAACTCTCCATATCCCACATTTCTCCCCGATTCGAACCGTTCCACCATCCATACAGTACACTTACCACACAGTCATTTTCCAAGTTCCAAAAAATTCCAGGGATTCCCAGAAATCCCGGTTTTCCAAAGCCTTATTTTCCCTTCTTTCTGGAAAGTTTTCACAGCGCCCATTTTACAATCGTTTTTGACCATTCCACCTTCAAAACATTCCTCTTAGTTGGGACGACAAATGCTATTTTAGTTTTCCCGAAATTCCGAAATACCAATTCTCAAATCAAACAGTTTTTTTTTGTTTTCTTTTATTAAATCAACATGAAAAACACAAGATACACTTACAATTAGTGCACCAACCCAAAAAAACTCCCTTCCCCATTTACACTCATTCACACTCATTCACACAAAAGGGTTGTTTCTTTCTGTTATTAATATTCTGGTTCCTACATTATATATCAATATATATCAATACAGTCTGAAAGGGATACATACAGTCAATTCAAAGTGTTACGAGGTCAAAAAAATGTTACCGAATCCAAAAATTGCAACACCAACCCATTAATATCATCTAGGATATTTGTGCTAGTATCAATATTTTCAAAAATGTCCGGTTTTCCCGTAATGTTCCAATTTTCAGAAAAGTTCCATTAAAATGAATGGACATATTCATAGTTCTACAATGCCCTAAATTCTCAAAATGTTGCGCCATTTTTAAACCCCATTCCGACCTTTTAATCATCCACCCACATTACTCTTTCGATTTCGAAAAACATGTTTTCCCTTTCCCAAAAATCGCGGTTTTACCGGAATGTTCTCCCCATTGACAATGAATGGGAAACAGACAAAACTCTCCATATCTCACATTTCTCCCACGATTCGAACCGTTCCACCATCTAAACACTACACTCACCTAGGACAATCATTTTCCAAGTTCCACTCACACGTATCAGCGGTTCACGCACAAAGGGCATTCACCCGCAATTCCTACAGGAATGGCAAATTCTAGTTACCTTACCATGTTCTGATAAAACTGATAGTAATTACTATGATTCAGAGATGTCATGCGAAAATGGAAATAGGTCAAATATAGATATTGTAAGTCTATACGTTAGGTCAGGAAAAAACACAGAATATTTCATCCCGACATGCTTGTTTCGCAGGATTTTATTGTTGATTTTATCGTAAGTCTATGTATGTTCGAAATAAACTTTAAAAACTACAAGTACTCACAAACATCCAAACGCCTCCTGCCTCTATGCTCATAATTATAGCAGGCCAACAAAGGTTGGGACCAAAAGATGTATTGGTTCCTCAGAGACAAAAAATGTGTGGAGTGTTGAAGGTCATAAGGTCGAAAAATAGAATCCACAGCGGAGAAGAGACAGACACTGACCTTTGAACCTGTGTGATTCTGATAACAAGACCCCGACTTTCACCCGCCGCTGGAAAGGGAGTCCAAGAAGACAGGTCACATGCTCTAGAGGGGCCCCACGGTCCTCATTTAGCGTGAATAAGCGCATGGAAAAATGTCAAATGAATGACACGGGGCTTCCCTGCTCCATCATTGAACATAATATTATGGCTAAGTCCCCAAGATAGCCTCATTGTACCCTGTGGTGTACGGTGTGCCAGGAACATGTGCAACTTTGGCTTAACCAAGCAAGTCTAAGACTCGATCTGACCAATCTAAGTCTATGAGCCCAAAATGATGAAGCCTACTGAGGTATTGGCACCAGCCGCTAGACTAGATCTGACCAATCTAAGTCTATGAGCCGTAACTGATGAAGCCTACTGAGGTATTGGCACCAGCCGCTAGACTAGATCTGACCAATCTAAGTCTATGAGCCCTAACTGGGGACGCCTACAGAGGTATTGGCACCAGTCGCTAGACTAGATCTGACCAATCCAAGTCTATGAGCCTAAACTGATGAAGCCTACTGAGGTATTGGCACCAGCCGCTAGACTAGATCTGACCAATCCAAGTCTATGAGCCCAAACTGATGAAGCCTACTGAGGTATTGGCACCAGTCGCTAGACTCGATCTGACCAATCTAAATCTATGAGCCCAAACTGATGAAGCCTACTGAGGTATTGGCACCTGCCGCTAGACTAGATCTGACCAATCCAAGTCTAAGACTGGATCTGACCAATCCTAGTCTATGAGCACGAACTGATGAAGCCTACTGAGGTATTGGCACCAGCCGCTAGACTAGATCTGACCAATCCAAGTCTATGAGCCCAAACTGATGAAGCCTACTGAGGTATTGGCACCAGTCGCTAGACTCGATCTGACCAATCTAAATCTATGAGCCCAAACTGATGAAGCCTACTGAGGTATTGGCACCTGCCGCTAGACTAGATCTGACCAATCTAAGTCTATGATCCTTAACTGATGAAGCCTACTGAAGTATTGGCACCAACTGCTAGACTAGATCTGACAAATCTAAGTCTATGAACCCAAACTGATGAAGCCTACTGAGGTATTGGCACCAGCTGCTAGACTAGTTCTGACCAATCCAAGTCTAAGACTCTATCTGACCAATATAAGTCTATGAGCACAAACTGATTAAGCCTACTGAGGTATTGGCACCAGCCGCTAGACTAGATCTGACCAATCTAAGTCTAAGACTCAATCTGACCAATCTATGTCTGAGCCCAAACTGATGAAGCCTACTGAGGTATTGGCACCAGCCACTAGACTAGATCTGACCAACCTTAGTCTATGAGCCCAAACAGATGAAGCCTATCAAGGTATTGGAACCAGCCGCGAGACTAGATCTGACAAATCTAAGACTGGATCTGACCAATCCTAGTCTATGAGCACGAACTGATGAAGCCTACTGAGGTATTGGCACCAGCCGCTAGACTAGATCTGACCAATCCAAGTCTAAGACTCGATTTGACCAATCAAAGTCTATGAACCCAAACTGATGAAGCCTACTGAGGTATTGGCACCAGCCACTAGTCTAGATCTGACCAATCCAAGTCTATAAGCCCAAACTGATGAAGCCAACTGAGGTATTGGCACAAGCCGCTAGTCTAGATCTGACCAATCCAAGTCTATGAGCATGAACTGATGAAGCCAACTCGGATAAGAGACATCCCCTAAGACAAACCAAACAGTCTGGTCACGATCGATTGAATGCTCTAAGATGCCAATAACCTGAATGAACAAGAACCTTCTTAGACAAGTTTTGTTGTATTTTGAGTGCAATGACAAATAAAGCATCAAGTATCTTGTTCCTACTTAACATTAAAGCTAAAAAATAAACAAAAAAAACCTATACATTTTTCCGTGGTAATTTACCGTAAGCAAAACAGTCAACTGTAAAATTAACGGATTCAAGGTCATATACATCATGACCGTATTTTTTTTTTACGGTGAATTTCTGGCAACCACAGCTGCCCGCATTTTACCATAAATTCTACAGATTTGTTTTGATAGTCTGTGTAAAATGTAATATTTTGGGGGAAAAAACATGAATTCACTCTAGTACAAAACATGCATTAAATTAGAACCAAGTTTGATTCAAACAGTATAATAATATTTTTGTATTAAAAATAAAAATCTGCTTAGGGTCCCTACATTTAATATTTGACAATTGTCGCCATGTTCATGTCGAAAGAGGAAATGGACATCAGTTCCAGTGATTCATCAAATAATGACGCGCGTCTTCTCACAATCTGGAAGCACTCGGAGTGTGTTACAACTTTATTAGACACACCGTGACTTTCGGGGGCCCCAGCGCG
Source organism: Nerophis lumbriciformis (assembly GCF_033978685.3). Classification (NCBI taxonomy): domain Eukaryota; kingdom Metazoa; phylum Chordata; class Actinopteri; order Syngnathiformes; family Syngnathidae; genus Nerophis; species Nerophis lumbriciformis. Next base: position 21,529,296 of record NC_084563.2, on the reverse strand, counting down.
GGCCCCTGTGATGTGTGTGATTTATGTTATATTCACGTGTGGACAAAGATGGATGTCCTCGCCCGGGCTGAAGACGAGATAAGCTCCATCTTTTTCACGTTGAGGCGCGATAAATCATGCGTCCTCCTCACCCGTCACCTTTAACCTCAACGGCATCAGAGGGGCTGTCGGCGAAGGCATTTTAATCACCGTTTTTGGTTATGAATGGGTTAAACCTTTCACTACTAACTCACAGGTCAGGGGTGCCCAAACTTTTTCCACTGAGTGCCACAGGCTGACAAGTCAAAGGATGCGGGGGCCATTTTGCTAGTTTTCAAATTCAAAACTAGTACAAAATATAGATTTTTTTAAGGAACTAGAAAATAACATTTCAGTAGAAATTATGTGTGAATGCTGAAGAGCCAAACCAATTAGCTTCAACTAAAAAATATGAGCAAAATAAGCTAAAAAAGCTAGCATGCTAACAGTACTATGTAAACATGCTACTATGTAAACATGCTACCAAAAGCATGCTTACAGTTACATTTAGCGGCATACACTTGCTAAATGAGGTATAAAAAAAAAATCTAGCATGCTAATCGCTAACTGTTACATGCGTCAAGTACGAAAATATACTATTCTGAAGTGTGCCTAAAAAAATGTGTTTAAAATGCTCGCCTGCTAACGTTAGTATTCATCAAGCAAAATATGACGGAGGTGTACACCTACAAAATTAGCTAAGAAAAAGAAGGCTAGCATATTAACTAGGGCTACGAATCTTTGGGTGTCCCACGATTCGATATCGATTCTTGGGGTCACGATTCGATTATAAATCGATGTTTTTCGATTCAACGCAATTCTCGATTCAAAAGCGATATTTTCCCGATTCAAAAGGATTCTCTATTCATTCAATACATAGGATTTCAGCAGGATCTACCCCAGTCTGCTGACATGCAAGCAGAGTAGTAGATTTTTGTAAAAAGCTTTTATAATTGTAAAGGACAATGTTTTATCAACTGATTGCAATAATGTAAATTTGTTTTAACTATTAAATGAACCAAAAATATGACTTATTTTATCTTTGTGAAAATATTAGACACAGTGTGTTGTCAAGCTTATGAAATGCGATGCAAGTGAAAGCCAATGACACTATTGTTCTTTTTTTTATTTTTATAAATGTCTAATGACAATGTCAATGAGGGATTTTTAATCACTGCTATGTTGAAATTGTAACTATTATTGATACTGTTGTTGATAATATTCATTTTTGTTTCACTACTTTTGGATTGTTCTGTGTGGTGTTTGTGACTCCTCTCAGTTGCTCTGTTTATTGCTGTTCTGAGTGTTGCTGGGTCGGGGTTGGTATTGCTTTGTATTACTTTGTTGGATTGATTAATAAAAAAATAAAATAAAATAAAATAAAAATAAAAAATAAAATAAAAAAATCTGCGTGGCGCAGTGGAAGAGTGGCCGTGCGCGACCCGAGGGTCCCTGGTTCAATCCCCACCTAGTACCAACCTCGTCATGTCCGTTGTGTCCTGAGCAAGACACTTCACCCTTGCTCCTGATGGGTGCTGGTAGCGCCTTGCATGGCAGCTCCCTCCATCAGTGTGTGAATGTGTGTGTGAATGGGTAAATGTGGAAGTAGTGTCAAAGCGCTTTGAGTACCTTGAAGGTAGAAAAGCGCTATACAAGTACAACCCATTTATCATTTATCATTTATTTTTGAAAAATGAGAATCGATACTGAATCGTACAAAGTGAGAATCGCGATATGAATTCGAATCGATTATTTCCCACACCCCTAATATTAATGTTATCATGCTAACAGGTATCATTTGTCAAGTAACAAAATAGTTGACGCCGAGCCGAGTTCAGTTCAGTTTGATCATTTATATAGCACATTTTAAAAACAACCCCAGTTGGCCAAATTGCTGTACAGACATAAGAAACCACTAAAAATATAAAAAATAGTGCACACAGTGTTACATTTACATAGTAACACAGAAGCATGAATAAAATACAATACCCAGCAGGGACCAGACATCGAAACAACGTTGAGAACTTGTTGACTTAGGTCCTGACGTTGAGCAACTCAAACCTAACCGTTGAAACAACACACTTTTTGACAAAGTTTATTCAATGTTGGGTTCTGACGTTGATTTGACCATTGAATTTTGGTCATTTCCCAACCGATATTCTACAACACAAATACAACGTTGAAACAACATGCTTTTTGACAAAGTTTATTCAATGTCAGCTTGTGACGTTGATTTTACCATTGAATTATGGTCATTTCCCAACCAATATTCTACAAAACAAATACAACTTAAACATGCTTTTTTGACATTTAATCAATGTTGGGTAGTGACACTGATTTGACATTGGAATTATGGTCATTTCCCAACCAATATTCTACAACACAAATACAACATTGAAACAACATGCTTGTTGAGGTTTATTCAATGTCAGCTTGTGACGTTGATTTGACCATTGAATTTTGGTCATTTCCCAACCAATATTCTACAACACAAATACAACTTTAACAACATGCTTTTTTGACAACGCTTAATCATTGTTGGATTCTGACGTTGATTAGACCATTGATATATGGTCATTTTTCAACCAACATGAATGCAGCTCAAATAGGGTCCTGCACCCCCCACGACCCCAAATGGGACAAGGGGTAGGAAATGGATGAATGGATGGATGGATTCCACAACATAAATGCAACTTTAACAGCATGCTTTTTGACGTTTATTCAAAGTCTGGTTGTGACGTTGATTTAACCATTGAATTTTGATCATTTGCCAACCAATATTCTACAACACAAATACAACTTTAACAACATGCTTTGACAACGTTTAATCAATGTTGGGTTCTGACAATGATTTGACCATTGAATTATGGTCATTTTCCAACGTATATTGTACAACACAAATACAACGTTGAAACAACATGCTGTTTGACGTTGATTTGACCATTGAATTTTGATCATTTGCCAACCAATATTGTACAACACAAATACAACTTTAACATGCTTTTTGACAACATTTAATCAATGTTGGGTTCTGATGTTGATTTGACCATTGCATTTTGGTCATTTCCCAACCAATATTTAACACAAATACAACATTGAAACAACATGCTTTTTTGACAACGTTTAAACAATGTTGGGTTCTGACGTTGATTTGATCATTGAAATTTGGTCAATTTCCCAACCAACAACGTGGATCTAACGTTAGGCGCCAACGCTGTCTCAATTTACAAATACAACTATTTTTCAACGTTGTTTCAAAGTCACTTTTAAAGGACATATGTATAATCAACGTATCAATGTCTTGTGCCTGCTGGGTAGTAAAATACACCTGAAAAGAAGTGCATTATATATCACCTAAAAATACTAAAATGATGAGGTGTGTACTAAACTATAATATTAGAATGCTAACAATTGTGCTACGGGCCGCACTTTGGGCACCCCTGTCATAGGTTACACGGCATGGGTTTGTTTTGCACATAATTCATCATAGTCGCTGTCAAAAGCAAACATGTTTTAATTGAAAGAGCATGCACACTTTGCCCCCCCAGGCTCTTCCTTCCGTGAACTCTGACCCGCTTCTGACGCAGCACATTTGAAGACGTCTTTAAAGAGAGACTCGCCTATCACATCCGCCCCTGCGTGAACTCCCGGCCGCCCCGCCTCGCCCTGCCCACGCTATCGCAGGTTCAATCTGCGCTGACGTACACATGTCGCTGCCACTCAGCGGGTTTTCCACCTGACACTCGCCAACTGATCTGGAGCCATGAGTCTGTCAAAACGCCAATCTAAGCTGGGACTCGGGACCGCCCTCGATGATGTACGGCGGTCTCAGGTGCGCCGCCGTCTGCGGACTCCCCACGGACCGCGTGCCTTGATCATCAAATAATCGACTTTGCAAAACCAACACTTTCAGTGACTCACAGGTAATGGGGTCAGTCCGTGAGCTAAGCTGAACAATTAGCTCATTACATGTGTTTTTAGAAGGTTTCTGCAGAAGAAACAAGCAGTAATTTTTTTATTTTTCTAAGGTAGCAAGTAATTTTCTTAAAAAAATAAGGACATTTAAGTAAAAATAAAAAGTCTGCGTTCAAAGAAATCCGTCGTATTCGTGATTCCCAGAGCCTCCAAAAAGTCTGCGGGCTATAGAGCGTTTTCTATTTGGGCTCCAGTACTCTGGAATGGTACCTCAATAGAAGCATTTAAAGGGGAACATTATCACAATTTCAGAAGGGTTAAAACCATTAAAAATCAGTTCCCAGTGGCTTATTTTATTTTTCAAAGTTTTTTTCAAAATTTTACCTATCATGCAATATATCTAAAAAAGCTTCAAAGTGCCTGATTTTAACCATCGTTATATACACCCGTCCATTTTCCTGTGACGTCACATAGTGATGCCAATACAAACAAACATGGCGGATAGAACAGCAAGATATAGCGACATTAGCTCGGATTCAGACTCAGATTTCAGCGGCTTAAGCGATTCAACAGATTACGAATGTATTGAAACGGATGGTTGTAGTGTGGAGGCAGGTAGCGAAAACGAAATTGAAGAAGAAACTGAAGCTATTGAGCCATATCGGTTTGAACCGTATGCAAGCGAAACCGACGAAAACGACACGACAGCCAGCGACACGGGAGAAAGCGAGGACGAATTCGGCGATCGCCTTCTAACCAACGATTGGTATGTGTTTGTTTGGCATTAAAGGAAACTAACAACTATGAACTAGGTTTACAGCATATGAAATACATTTGGCAACAACATGCACTTTGAGAGTGCAGACAGCCCATTTCAGGCGCGCTAAGAATATATTTTTCCACGATTTCAGCACTCAGGTTAACCATACCTAAATAGACACAAAATACTGCATTACACAAGACTACCCGAATGTACTCGAATGATAGAAAAAAATAAATGTTTTTAAGCTAAATTATTGGTAAACACAGTTTATGTATAATAATTTACGTAAAACCGCGAGTAATGAATAAAGTTTTCATCAATTAATATATTCTGTAGACATACCCTTTTCCTGAAAGCTGATCTGTCCAGTTTTGGAGTTGATGTCAGCAGGCCAGGGAAGCTAGGGTCGATATTCTTCTCTTGATCATCTTCGGTGACATAAGGGACGGTTGCCATCTCTGTCGTAGCATAGCTTTCGTCGGTAAAGTGTGCGGAACAAACGACTGACCATTTCGTCGGCTTTCCCCACACCCTCGTATTTTGAACAAATTTCATCCAATTTCTTGCCACTTTCGCATCTTTGGGCCTCTGGTGCAACTTGAAACCGTCCCTGTTCGTGTTGTTACACCCTCCGACAACACACCGACGAAAGTGAGAAAATGGCGGATTGCTTCCCGATGTGACGTCACGTTGTGACGTCATCGCTCTGAGAGCGAATAATAGAAAGGCGTTTAATTCGCCAAAATTCACCTATTTAGAGTTCGGAAATCGGTTAAAAAAATATATGGTCTTTTTTCTGCAACATCAAGGTATATATTGACGCTTACATAGGTCTGGTGATAATGTTCCCCTTTAAGTCCCATCTTAAAACACATTTATACACCCTAGCCTTTAAAAATAGACCTCTTTCTAAACCAGTTGATCTGCCGTCTATCTTTTTCTGCTCTACCCCCGCTCTCCTGCGTGGAGAGTTTATCAGGTAACCACGGATCAGCTTAGCTGCCCCACGTCTGTGGTCCCTTCCAAGGTTTCTCGTTGTTTCCATTGGGTTCTTTTCTTGCCGTGGCTTGTGCAGCCCTTTGAGACACTTGTGATTAAGGGCGATATAAGTTGATTGATCGCTAAAACTATGCAAGTTGGACACTCGAGTGTTACAACTGCTGTGGACTAACTTTTGCGGGTCGATACTGAAATATCGATTCCAGATCCTTAAGCTCCAATATCAACTCTGAAATAAAAATGTAATACTTTTGATACTTAAGTTATTTGAGATAATGTATATCAATATTAGGAACACAGTGTGAAGTAATCGGACTAAAGAGTTCACCGGTATATAAGCCAGATCCACTAAATTTTAGAAGAAAAACATATTTTTTCCACATTTTAGCCGCACCGGACTACGAGCCGCTACTTTTTTCCTAAGCTTTGAACCCCGCGGCTTAGAAAACGGCGCGGCTAATTTGTGGACTTCACTTAAATGCCATGTTTTGTGCTCACCTCAGCATAGAACTGACATGGTGTGTTATTTGGGTTACAGCGCCATCTTTGGGCCAGTTCGCTAATGTACTTCCTGTTTTGCCTTGAACTGAACATATACCCGTCCATAGCGTTTCTGCTCGAAAGGATTGTCAACAGCAACCAAGCAACGTGAGGGTCAGAGTTGTACGTGCTCTTATCTCTCCAAAACATCAGTGGGAAAAAAATCCCTAGATTTGTCGCAAATCGCTTTTTCAGAAAAGAAGTTGCTAAGAGTTGGAAAGTCACCAGATTTAGTGAAAAAGTCACCAGTTGCCTTTTTTTTGTATGTGTGTATATTGTACATATTCCATACTGTTTCTACTTTATATACAGGTAAAATCCAGTAAATTAGAATATTTTGAAAAACTTGATTTATTTCAGTAATTGTATTCAAAAGGTGTAACTTGTACATTATATGTATTCATTGCACACAGACTGATGCATTCAAATGTTTATTTCATTTAATTTTGATGATTTGAAGTGGCAACAAATGAAAATCCAAAATTCCGTGTGTCACAAAATTAGAATATTTCTTAAGGCTAATACAAAAAAGGGATTTTTAGAAATGTTGGCCAACTGAAAAGTATGAAAATGAAAAATATGAGCATGTGCAATACTCAATACTTGGTTGGAGCTCCTTTTGCCTCAATTACTGCGTTAATGCGGCGTGGCATGGAGTCGATGAGTTTCTGGCACTGCTCAGGTGTTATGAGAGCCCAGGTTGCTCTGATAGTTGCCTTCAACTCTTCTGCGTTTTTGGGTCTGGCATTCTGCATCTTCCTTTTCACAATACCCCACAGATTTTCTATGGGGCTAAGGTCAGGGGAGTTGGCGGGCCAATTTAGAACAGAAATACCATGGTCCGTAAACCAGGCACGGGTAGATTTTGCGCTGTGTGCAGGCGCCAAGTCCTGTTGGAACTTGAAATCCCCATCTCCATAGAGCAGGTCAGCAGCAGGAAGCATGAAGTGCTCTAAAACTTGCTGGTAGACGGCTGCGTTGACCCTGGATCTCAGGAAACAGAGTGGACCGACACCAGCAGATGACATGGCACCCCAAACCATCACTGATGGTGGAAACTTTACACTAGACTTCAGGCAACGTGGATCCTGTGCCTCTCCTGTCTTCCTCCAGACTCTGGGACCTAGATTTCCAAAGGAAATGCAAAATTTGCATGGTTGGGTGATGGTTTGGGGTGCCATGTCATCTGCTGGTGTCGGTCCACTCTGTTTCCTGAGATCCAGGGTCAACGCAGCTGTCTACCAGCAAGTTTTAGAGCACTTCATGCTTCCTGCTGCTGACCTGCTCTATGGAGATGGAGATTTCAAGTTCCAACAGGACTTGGCGCCTGCACACAGCGCAAAATCTACCCGTGCCTGGTTTACGGACCATGGTATTTCTGTTCTAAATTGGCCCGCCAACTCCCCTGACCTTAGCCCCATAGAAAATCTGTGGGGTATTGTGAAAAGGAAGATGCAGAATGCCAGACCCAAAAACGCAGAAGAGTTGAAGACCACTATCAGAGCAACCTGGGCTCTCATAACACCTGAGCAGTGCCAGAAACTCATCGACTCCATGCCACGCCGCATTAACGCAGTAATTGAGGCAAAAGGAGCTCCAACCAAGTATTGAGTATTGTACATGCTCATATTTTTCATTTTCATACTTTTCAGTTGGCCAACATTTCTAAAAATCCCTTTTTTGTATTAGCCTTAAGTAATATTCTAATTTTGTGACACACGGAATTTTGGATTTTCATTTGTTGCCACTTCAAATCATCAAAATTAAATGAAATAAACATTTGAATGCATCAGTCTGTGTGCAATGAATAAATATAATGTACAAGTTACACCTTTTGAATGCAATTACTGAAATAAATCAAGTTTTTCAAAATATTCTAATTTACTGGCTTTTACCTGTATAGTCGTGGTCAAAAGTTTACATACACTTGTAAAGAACATAATGCCATGGCTGTTTTGAGTTTCCAATCATTTCTACAACTCTTGTTTTTTTGTGATAGAGTGATTGGAGCAAAGGCCTCACCTTTTCTCCTCCAAACATATTGCTGGGTATTGTGGCCATACATCTAATTTTTTGTTTCATCTGACCACAGAACTTTCCTCCAGAAGGTCTTATCTTTGTCCATGTGATGTCAGATGAAACAAAAATTGAGCTGTTTGGCCACAATACCCAGCAATATGTTTGGAGCAGAAAAGGTGAGGCCTTTAATCACTCTATCACAAACAAATAAGAGTTGTAGAAATGATTGGAAACTCAAAACAGCCATGACATTATGTTCTTTACAAGTGTATGTCAACATTTTGTCACGGCGGGGTTGCAGCTTACTGCACGGTTCGTTCTCCTGGGATGCAAACGGCCGACTCAGAACAGGACTTGCAGGTAGGAACATGATTTCATCTTGATAAATCATCCAACTTACAAAACAAAGGCAAGCGTGCCTATCGCACGCGGAAGCTTAGGCAAAAACTTAGCGCAGGAAACATGGAACTATGGACATGGAACCTCACGAAACTGTGGCATGAAATAAACAAGACTTACGTGGACATGGCATGAAGCGTACAATGACGCCAGGCCGACTGACTGGCAAAGATTAGAGACAGGTGAGCATCCCGAACACCAGAGGCAGGTGAAAACAATAAGCAGCCATGGTCACCAAACCAAACTCAGGTGTCACAAACAGGAACTAAGGGAGTCCAAAACTAACAGAAAATACAAAAACATGATCCGGACCACGGATCATAGCACTTTTTACCACGACTGTAAATACTTGCAGTGTGTATATAAAACTTGATGTTATGAAGGTGTCTGCTACTACAATATATATATATATATATATATATATATATATATATATATATATATATATATATATATAATGTAATAATAATATATATGGTCAGGATGCCACCCGAACGCCTCCCTAGGAAGGTGTTTCGGGCACGTCCGACCGGTAGGAGGCCACGGGGAAGACCCAGGACACGCTGGGAAGACTATGTCTCCCGGCTGGCCTGGGAACGCCTCGGGATCCCCCGGGAAGAGCTGGACGAAGTGGCTGGGGAGAGGGAAGTCTGGGCTTCCCTGCTTAAGCTGCTGCCCCCGCGACCCGACCTCGGATAAGCAGAAGAAGATAGATGTATGTATACATATATATATATATATATATATATATATATATATATATATATATATATATATATATATTAGGGCTGCAACTAACAACTAATTTGATAATCGATTAATCTGCGATTAATCGATTAATAATCGGATAAAAGCTGTATGTAAATGTTGCGGTTTATAAATAAATATTTATTTAAAAAAAAAAAAAAATATATATATATATATATATATATATATATATATATATATATATAAATACATTTTAAAAAGCCTCTGCGCATAGCATAGATCTGACGAATCGATGACTAAATTCATCGCCAACTATTTTTATAATCGATTAGTTGTTCCAGCCCTAATGTGTGTGTGTATGTATGTATGTATGTATATATCGATTATAAAAATAGTTGGCGATTAATTTAGTCATCGATTTGTCGGATCTATGCGCATGCGCAGAGGCTTTTATATATATATATATATATATATATATATATATATATAATTTGTTTTGTTTTTTTTGTTTTTTTTAATAAATCTTTATTTATAAACCGCAACATTTACAGACAGCTGAGAAACACTAATCAAAATAAGTACGGTGCCAGTATGCTGTTTCTTTTCCCTATAAAATACTGGAAAGGATAGAAATGTAGTTTGTCTCTTTAATCCGATTATTAATCGAAGTAATCGACAGATTAGTCGATTATCAAATTAGTTGTTAGTTGCAGCCCTTATTTTTATATATTTATATATATATATATATATATATATATATATATATATATATATATATATATATATATATATATAAATACTTGCAGTGTGTATATAAAACGTTGACTGAGGGTTTTGAAGTGGTTTTAGAGGCTTTGAAAGCTACAACGATGATTTCAATTAGCCGCATCTTCCAAGCGTTTATCATCTTTACAATCAAAAAAATAAAAAAAGAAATGTGTTCCTGTCCCTCATGATTGTCAACGATAGGCAAAATTCCATAAAAAGTGCAGCTCCCCTTTAAAACAGCGTGCGTGATATATTGGAGTGAAACTTACAGTCTCTCCAGCAGTCGCAGGTCTTGGAAGGCTCCTCTCTCGATGACACTGACTTGGTTGTCCTCGAGATGACTGCAGTAACACACACAGAACACAACAGATTGATGTTGCTGCGACACAGGCACACCAGACAACAGGTCATGACAGAGAAAGGAGCAGGGAGTAATCGTCCATGTTTGAAACAACCTCAAATCAATTCATTAGGGCTATAATTCACCGTCAAACATTCTGGGCCGAGTTCAATTCCATCCCCTGGCCAACACAAACAGAAAAGTGCGCCAGAGAGACAGTATCTTTGTCGAAACGCTAATTTGTTAAAGCTCGATATGGTACAAGCCAAATGAAACAATGGCAGAGATAAGGCCCACCCGCTTTTCCCATGTTTCACATCCCATCTTGGAGTCTGCTTTCATCACCTGGCCCGGGCTCCGATTAATTCCTCAGGTTGACAGAGACAAATACTTCCAACCAAACATTCTCATTTAATCTCCTCAACATCATTTACAGTCCTGCCTTTATCAATCTGGAGTGTTTAAAGACGTGCGCAGCTGGATGTTCTCCACCCTCGCGGATACAAAGCCTCGGGGGGAAACCCAATCGCTGTGATTCCATTTGATAAATCATCATTTGGAAAGACATGAAGGTTCTCTCTGCATCACAACAGATGTGTGCCCGGGTTCTTTGTTTATTGGATGCGCCGACGTCACCCTACGGAACGCCTCTTCACCTTGTTCCACTCAACAAGTGCGATGTTAAAAAGTCCCGCTTTCACCTGCAAGACCGCATGTTGGGTTGGGAGTTACTCAATCCAAAACCACAATCTGGAGCAAATCTTTGGCCGCCGGGCTGCCAAAGACGTGCCAGAGCATTGCACGCAGAGACCGGTAAAAATGTGTCTGATAACATGATTTAGTCGTAGTTTGGTCATCGTGACGCAATCCGTCTAAAAAGGCGGAAAATTCAATAACTCGATTGCGGAGAACTGACGCACGGCAAAGTCCTGGTGAGGAATTCTCCGTCAGAACAACCCCAGCAAGCGTGAGAAAGAGTGTAAATCTGACACAATCATGTGTGATACCAAAGCTTAAAAATGTTCTTATTTATAATAAATCTAATGGCTGAACCATGTGGAATTAGTTGTGGATTAATCTTGTCTGGAAGATGAATTGAACTACTTTGCTGAAAACAGCAGAGGCGCTGAGGATTTAGTCACGAAAAAAACAAAAACAATATCAGGCATCCGACGTACCATGCAGGAACCCACTTCAAAAGTTGCCTCCCAGCAGGTACAAGACGTTCAAACAGCGTTGAGAACTTGTTGAATTAGGTTGAAACATGCTTTTTGACGACATTTAATCAATGTTGGGTTCTGACATTGATTTGACCATTGAATTTTGGTCATTTCCCAACCAATATTTTACAACACAAATACAACGTTGAAACAACATGCTTTTTGACAACATTTAATCAATGTTGGGTTTCGGTGTTGATTTGACCATTGATATTTGGTCATTGCCCAACCAATATTCTACAACACAAATACAACATTGAAACATGTTTTTAAACGACGTTTAAACAATGTTGGGTTCTGGTGTTGATTTGACCATTGATATTTGGCCATTGCCCAACCAATATTCTACAACACAAATACAACATTGAAACATGTTTTTAAACGTTTAATCAATGTTGGGTTTTGGTGTTGATTTGACCGTTGATATTTGGGCATTGCCCAACCAATATTCTACAACACAAATACAACATTGAAACATGTTTTTTAACAATGTTTAATCAATGTTGGGTTTTGGTGCTGATTTGACCATTGATATTTGGTCATTGCCCAACCAATATTCTACAACACAAATACAACATTGAAACATGTGTTTTAACGACGTTTAATCAATGTTGGGTTTTGGTGTTGATTTGACCATTGATATTTGGTCATTGCCCAACCAATATTCTACAACACAAATACAACATTGAAACATGTTTTTAAACCACGTTTAAACAATGTTGGGTTCTGGTGTTGATTTGACCATTGATATTTGGCCATTGCCCAACCAATATTCTACAACACAAATACAACATTGAAACATGTTTTTAAACAACGTTTAATCAATGTTGGGTTTTGGTGTTGATTTGACCGTTGATATTTGGTCATTGCCCAACCAATATTCTACAACACAAATACAACATTGAAACATGTTTTTAAACAACGTTTAATCAATGTTGGGTTTTGGTGTTGATTTGACCGTTGATATTTGGTCATTGCCCAACCAATATTCTACAACACAAATACAACATTGAAACATGTTTTTTAACAATGTTTAATCAATGTTGGGTTTTGGTGTTCATTTGACCATTGATATTTGGCCATTGCCCAACCAATATTCTACAACACAAATACAATATTGAAACATGTTTTTTAACAATGTTTAATCAATGTTGGGTTTTGGTGTTGATTTGACCATTGATATATGGTCATTGCCCAACCAATATTCTACAACACAAATACAACATTGAAACATGTTTTTAAACGACGTTTAAACAATGTTGGGTTCTGGTGTTGATTTGACCATTGATATTTGGCCATTGCCCAACCAATATTCTACAACACAAATACAACATTGAAACATGTTTTTAAACAACGTTTAATGAATGTTGGGTTTTGGTGTTGATTTGACCGTTGATATTTGGTCATTGCCCAACCAATATTCTACAACACAAATACAACATTGAAACATGTTTTTTAACAACGTTTAATCAATGTTGGGTTTTGGTGTTGATTTGACCATTGATATTTGGTCATTGCCCAACCATTATTCTACAACACAAATACAACATTGATACATGTTTTTAAACGACGTTTAATCAATGTTGGGGTTTGGTGTTGATTTGACCATTGATAATTGGTCATTGCCCAACCAATATTCTACAACACAAATACAACATTGAAACATGTTTTTAAACGACGTTTAAACAATGTTGGGTTCTGGTGTTGATTTGACCATTGATATTTGGCCATTGCCCAACCAATATTCTACAACACAAATACAACATTGAAACATGTTTTTAAACAACGTTTAATCAATGTTGGGTTTTGGTGTTGATTTGACCGTTGATATTTGGTCATTGCCCAACCAATATTCTACAACACAAATACAACATTGAAACATGTTTTTTAACAATGTTTAATCAATGTTGGGTTTTGGTGTTCATTTGACCATTGATATTTGGTCATTGCCCAACCAATATTCTACAACACAAATACAACATTGAAACATGTTTTTTAACGACGTTTAATCAATGTTGGGTTTTGGTGTTGATTTGACCATTGATATATGGTCATTGCCCAACCAATATTCTACAACACAAATACAATATTGAAACATGTTTTTTAACGACGTTTAATCAATGTTGGGTTTTGGTGTTGATTTGACCATTGATATATGGTAATTGCCCAACCAATATTCTACAACACAAATACAACATTGAAACATGTTTTTAAACGACGTTTAAACAATGTTGGGTTCTGGTGTTGATTTGACCATTGATATTTGGCCATTGCCCAACCAATATTCTACAACACAAATACAACATTGAAACATGTTTTCAAACAACGTTTAATCAATGTTGGGTTTTGGTGTTGATTTGACCGTTGATATTTGGTCATTGCCCAACCAATATTCTACAACACAAATACAACATTGAAACATGTTTTTTAACAACGTTTAATCAACGTTGGGTTTTGGTGTTGATTTGACCATTGATATTTGGTCATTGCCCAACCATTATTCTACAACACAAATACAACATTGATACATGTTTTTAAACGACGTTTAATCAATGTTGGGGTTTGGTGTTGATTTGACCATTGATAATTGGTCATTGCCCAACCAATATTCTACAACACAAATACAACATTGAAACATGTTTTAAAACCACGTTTAAACAATGTTGGGTTCTGGTGTTGATTTGACCATTGATATTTGGCCATTGCCCAACCAATATTCTACAACACAAATACAACATTGAAACATGTTTTCAAACAACGTTTAATCAATGTTGGGTTTTGGTGTTGATTTGACCGTTGATATTTGGTCATTGCCCAACCAATATTCTACAACACAAATACAACATTGAAACATGTTTTTTAACAACGTTTAATCAATGTTGGGTTTTGGTGTTGATTTGACCATTGATATTTGGTCATTGCCCAACCATTATTCTACAACACAAATACAACATTGATACATGTTTTTAAACGACGTTTAATCAATGTTGGGGTTTGGTGTTGATTTGACCATTGATAATTGGTCATTGCCCAACCAATATTCTACAACACAAATACAACATTGAAACATGTTTTTAAACGACGTTTAATCAATGTTGGGTTTTGGTGTTGATTTGACCATCGAAATTTGGTCATTGCCCAACACATTTTTTTTTTAATGTATTTTATGTATTTTTATCTATTTATCTATGTTGTGTTTTTTTATGAATTTGCACTAAATTAGTTTTGCTTACAATTAGAGATATCCGATATCGGACATAAATAAATAAATGCCTTAGAATGTAATATCGGAAATTATCGGTATCGTTTTTTTAAATTATCGGTATCGTTTTTTTTGTGTTTTTTAATTTTTTTATTATTAAATCAACATAAAAAAACACAAGATACACTTACAATTAGTGCACCAACCCAAAAAACCTCCCTCCCCCATTTACACACATTCACACAAAAGGGTTGTTTGTTTCTGTTATTAATATTCTGGTTCCTACATTATATATCAATTTATATCAATACAGTCTGCAAGGGATACAGTCCGTAAGCACACATGATTGTGCGTGCTGCTGGTCCACTAATAGTACTAACCTTTAACATTTTCATTAATTACTAGTTTCTATGTAACTTTTTATATTTTTGTACTTTCTTTTTTATTCAAGAAAATGTTTTTAATTTATTTATCTTATCTTATTTTTTTTTTTAAAAAGGACCTTATCTTCACCATACCTGGTTGTCCAAATTAGGCATAATAATGTGTTAATTCCACAACTGTAAACATCGGTATCGGTTGATATCGGTATCGGTAATTAAAGAGTTGGACAATATCGGAATATCGGATATCGGCAAAAAGCCATTACCGGACATCCCTAATAATAATATGACTCCTTTAATGCGTCCTATAATCCAGTGTGTCTTATATTTGAAAAAATATCAAAAATAGACCATTCATCGGCGGTGCGCCTTATATTCCGGTGCGCCCTATGGTCCGGAAAACGCGGTCTATTTTTTGGGGAATGTAACTAAAGCTAACACAATAGCTAATATTTGTTAGTAAACGACTGTGTGGTCTTACCACATTCTAATACAAGTTTTTAACAATAATTGTTAGATATAAATGCATTTTCACACAGCCTCTCTCTATTATCACTGAGGGTTGAATGAACAAACTGTAATTACACTATTTACTGTACATCATCCATGACCACGACCAACACAACACACCAAACATGCACATCATTTGGGATAATAGCTCAATTGTGATGATTACAACTAAGTAGGCTGCAAGGAGAAAGGAAAAAGTCACATTTTAGTGTTTTATCTCCTGACTGGTAAAGTGTGTGTGTGCAGTGTGTAGCATATGTGTGTGTGTGTGTGTGTGTTTGCGAGATGCGGCTTGTACTTTCTCAGACTATCTCCACTTCCACAAACCATCTCCTCGCCAATTTGAAGAGATTTACAGTGGGGAAATGTCACGGCAGTTTCTCGGCGACCACATGAAACGAACCGCCAACCCATCACTCACACGCGCACGCACAGGCTCCTCCCACCATTTATCTGTTGCACGTATTCAGCCTATACAAAAAATGGCCTCCGGTCTGGAGTTGTCACATTGGCCGACTGGAGCGCCCCCAAAGCCGCAGTGGTCGACAAATGTGCTTACAAATGAAAACACACACACATGCATCGGTTTATTTCCACTTCCCAGCCCCGGTTTGTGCAGCAAAGGAGCGTATTTTTATCTGCCGCTCTGCTTAGGAGTGCGCCCGTGTGATTATAGTTATTATAGGGCCTCACACACACACGCTACATTTACAAAGACCTACAGTCATCACAGACTTACAAGCCTTGACCTTTTAACACAGCATGCCTCATGTCTTTACAAGGTATTTATCAAAATACTTTAGAATTCATCATTTATTTCACTATTTTCATTTTGATCCTCAGAAGTACATTATCATATTTTATCAATTTGTTAGTATAGGAGAAGCTATAAACACTGCAAGATGCGCTTTAAAACAGTGGTCCCCAACATTTTTGTAGCTGCGGACCGGTCAACGCTTGAAAATTTGTCCCACGGACAATCATGTGTGCTTACGGACTGTATCCCTGCAGACTGTATTGATATATAATGTATATATTTTGTTTTTTATGTTGATTAAATAAAAATAAAAAAAAATTATATATATATATATATATATATATATATATATATATATATATATATATATAATTTTTTTTTATTTTATTTTATTTTTTATTGTGCGGCCCGGTTCCAATCGGTCCACGGACCGATGGTTGGGGACCACTAATTTAAAACATGGCTAGCTAGCTAGCAGCTAACGTCCATCCGCAGTCTGCAGTGTTGTAGCTACTTCTAAATCACTAATCCTCGCCTCCATGGCGCCAAATAAAGTACGTTTCTTACAAGTATCATTATCACTGCAGGACTGGGAATAGCTAAACATGCTTCACTACACACCGTAGGAGGATACGATAGCTAACCGCTAACAACAAGCTAACTCTCAATGTAAACAAATGCCACGGGTGGATCAACACAGACATCGACTATAACAATACCAAGTACAAAAGCCATATATAGTGGATACGACAATGATTACATTGATATATTTTATTATCTCAAAATTATTTTGTCATTTTTTATTGTTTACAAAGTCAGGAATTATGTTCAATAACGGAGCAGCATCTCCTCATCCGGAAACAACAACACCCGTGAAAAACCGTTCGAACGGAATTCTCTAATAACTAAAGTTCCTTGGGTGAATAATGTAAGCTCACTACAACGGTATGTTTTAGCGCCTTCATGGCGAGTTTACTGACAGATATAAGTAAGAACTTTACACTACTTTGTATTAGAAATGGCAAAAGCGGAAGATGAATGTCCCATAACAAGAAGATAGAGAAAAAGAAGAAGCTCATCGACAACAGTGTCGGCTCGGACTACAAAGGAAGACGCGCGTAGTTTTTCAGGATTTATGCAGATCCCAAATACAGATCAGCAGGTACCAGAAGGTAAGAAAATTTGCTTTTACACAATATTACGAAAAAAAATGTCAGATATGTCTTACATTATACACACACCATAATAAATCTCCTATGTTTAATGCGCCGACAATTCATCAAGTGGTGCGGCTTCATAGCTTACCAAAGATTTTTGAGCGCCGTGTGTAATGTTCTATATTTTCAATGGAACATATAAAATGTTGGTGTTTCCTTGAGTCATATTGCCATCATAGTGCAGCCTACACTTATCTCTTATGTTTGACTGCCATCTACTGGTCACACTTATCATTACACCATGTACCAAATAAAATTGCTTTGAGGTCGGTAAGCAAAAGCTGAATTATTCCGTACATTAGGCGCACCGGGTTATAATGCGCACTGTCGAGTTTTGAGGAGAAAAAAAAGGATTTTAAGTGCGCCGTATAGTCCGGAAATAAATGCTCACTGAAATCTTGCATCTAATTTTTTATTTATTTATTTTTTCTAAAGTTGACTTCATGGTTCTGTGGGATACATATCATTTAACGTATAAATATTGGTCAAAAGTACTCGTACATTAGATAAGCTGTGTTGTGTTTTGTTGCCATTACTGTTAATATTAGTAATTGTAGTAGTCCTATTAATACTGTTTTATATATTTTGTTTAAACTTAACTTTTACTGAGCTAGCGAAAATTTGGATACAAATATAAATAAATACATTTTAAAAAATCCATAACAAAAACAAATGTATAATCAAAATATAAATGGTAAAAATAAATAATTTTATGTCCAGACAAAAAAATGACTTAAATATTGGTCAGTAATACAAATAAAATTAGCCGAAATTAGATTAAATTGACTTTATGGTTCTGTGGGATACATATCAATAAACATATAAATATTGGTAAAAAGTACTCGTACATTAGATAAACCGTGTTGTGTTTTGTTGCCATTACTGTTATTAGTAATTGTAGTAATCCTATTAATGTTTTATATATTTTGTTTAAACTTAACTTTTACTGAGCTAGCCAAAATTTCTATAGAAATATAAATACATTTTTAAAAAATCCAATAAAAAAACAAATGAATGATGAAAATAAAAACGGTAAATAAATAATTGTTTGTCCAGACAAAAAATACACTTAAATATTGGTCAATAATACAAATAAAATGAGTCAAAAATAAAATAGACTTTATGGTTCCTTGGGATACATATTATTTAACATAAATATTGGTCAAAAGTACTCGTACATTAGATAAGCTGTGTTGTGTTTTGTCACCATTACTGTTATTAGTAATTGTAGTAGTCCTATTAATATTGTTTTGTATGTATTTTTTTTAAACTTAACTTTTACTGAGCTAGCCAAAATGTTTTTTTAAATATAAATACATTTTTTAAAAATCCATAAAAAAAACAAAAACAAATGAATAATCAAAATAAAAATGGTAAAAAAAAAAAAAAAAAACATTTTGTCCAGACAAAAAATATACTTAAATATTGGGCAATAATACAAATAAAATTAGTCGAAATTAGTTTAAATTTACTTTATGGTTCCGTGGGATACATATCATTTTACACATAAATATTAGTCAAAAGTACTCGTACATTAGATAAGCTGTGGTGTGTTTTGTTGCCATTACTATCCTATTAGTATTGTTTTATTTTTATTTTTTTAAACTTAACAGCAAAATGTGTATAAAAATATAAATACACACATTTTTAAAAATCCATTAAAAAAACAAGTGAATAATCGAAATAAAAATGGTAAGACAAAAAATAAACTTAAATATTGGTCAATAATTCTAATAAAATAACCTATGTCATTAATTTAATCATTAAAAAAATATGTTATTCGTGTTTTTTTATTGCTTTGTTAGTTCCAATGGAATTTGATGTGATTTTATTATATATTTTATTTATATTACATTTAGCTTTTGACTAATTTCCGTGTTTAGATATCTGGCTAAAATAAGCAGTAAAAGCACAAAATACTGTAAAAAAATAAATAAAAA